>NW_008340982.1:207977-211122 GCF_000622305.1 Nannospalax galili | reverse complement strand
TCAGGTTTACATGAACAATCAGAAGTTGAGAATTTAGTCTTCCTCCTAGAAAAGTCACCACCATTTGAGAGCCATGAGCGTAGGCCCCTGTGGGCCTGTGGGTCTACAGATGGGCACACATGATCAGCAGAAACCAGTGAGGAATAAGCTGAGTGGAGCCCTGTCCCTGTCCCTTGGGTGGCTTGAAAGAATACTGAGAATCAGGAATGGTGAGGAAGCAGTTGGTATCTTGGGGTAAGAGCTATAGGATCATAAAGACCACATGTGCTGGCCTGTCAGTTACAGAGGCTGTAACTCCCTAGCTTTCCAAAGGTGCACTGTGGTTACAGGCCTGGCAGGGTTCATTTAATTGGTAGCCTTTGAAATGTTTTTGCTCCCCAATCTTTATAAAAAGGAAATGAGTGCTGTGGTGGGTGGACGAGGTGTTGAGCTGTTCTGGCTACAAGGCAAGAGATCGGGCCTTTGATGAGCTAGGGAAATAATTAGGAGCACATGTTCACGATACACTGCCTGACTCACACAGGACCCTAGGAATGCTGAGTCCTGAGGAGAGGTGCAGGAAGGGAGACATTGGCAGGTGGCTAACTGGATCACTTGCCAACATCAGAAACAATATTTACTAGTTTAGGGCCATGAAATAGGAGAACATGGGGCTGGAGAGATGGCTCAGCAGTCAACAGTACTAGCTGCTCTTCCAGAGGACCAGGATTCAGGTTCCCAGCACCCACATGGTAGTTAATAATGATCCATAATTCCAGTTTCAGGGGAACCAACACCCTCTTCTGGCTTCTGCAGATACCTGCCTACACAAGGCATATGTACAGACATATAAAATAAAAACAACAAAAATAAGCTAAATATTGAAAACAAGAAAGGAGGAAGGCATGTAGCTCAATCTTAGAATTTTTGTCTCGCATGTACAAAGAAATAGGTTTGATCCTCTAAGAGAAAAATTAAGAATATTAACAAGAATAAAGAATTGCTATAATTGTCACTAATGAACTGCTTATACTCTATGTTTATAGAACACCAAGTTGCCCTGAGTCTAGTTCTCTTGCATTGCAAATAGATGTCAAAGACTAAAGCTGAACTGTATGGTACAAGAAATAATATAATGCGTAGTATTGTAGGATAATAACTTAATTACAGAAGCTGAACTTATTTAATATTTTTGCTTTTCTCAATAATATTGTCATATACTAAATGGAAGATGCATTTTGTGTCTTAAAAATTCCTCATTCCTCATAGAATATTGTATTCATCTCTCTATGAGTATAGATATATTTGCATATGGGTTTATTTTTTTACATAGTATTAACTTATGTACAGAAACCTGGAAGAGGGCTCTGACAAAAACTTGGGTCAATATGATAAAATATCATCAATATGATAAAATGTCATAACAACTTTAGTGATGAAGAATATCAGTCTTCAGTGATGTATTTTTATGAATTCTATCTCTATTTCTTTACTTCAAGATTATAATGCTTAATTTTACCAATGAGAACCCTGAGAGCAATATCTACATGCACAATAAAAAAAATTCTGAAGAGCACAGCGTATTATCTTATGTGCCATTGGCTAGGATATTCCTGGAAAAGGTATAAGGATTAAATTTGGTCATCTGTACTCTTCTGGCAAATTCAAATTATGCAGCACTATCAAATTACATATTCAGTAATCTGCAATTTTATCAATACCGTGAGTGTTAAAAAGATTGAGAATCCACAATGAAAGGGTCTGAGGAGACATGACTATGTATTTTACATGTACTTCTGATATGGACCCTTTTGCTATTAAAAAAAAAAGATGACTGGAAAAATTGAATGGCAACATGAATAAAGTTGGATAGGGTAATGTTGATACCATAATCTTTACAGTTGTACATTTGACACTTAATTAAAATGAGTTTGAACCCTTTGCATCCACTTAGAGAGATGCTTTTTGAAATTTACAGTTTGAAAAAAAATAGAAAAACTAAATAAAAATATAAATAATGTCAGGCATGGTGGCTCAGGCCTTTAAGCCCAGCACTCAGGTAGCAGAGGCAGGTAGATCTCTGTGAGACTGAGGCTAGCCTGGTCTACATAGGAAGTTCCAGACCAGCTGGGGCTACAGGGAAACCCTGTCTCTCTCTCCCTTCCTCTTCCTCTTCCTCTCTCTCTCTCATAAAAAAATTAGATGTGTAATGAATGCATAGAACACATGATTATATTATGTTTCAACATTCACTGTTAAAAATACACCAAAATCTGCTATAAAAAATTAAAAATTGAGCTGATAAGATTGCTCAGCACTCAGCACCTCATGACTGGAGTTTAGTCAGTAGTCCACATGGTAAAAGGCAAGAAACAACTGCAAGCTGTCCTCTGACTTCCAAATAAAAACAAAAACAAAAACCCTGTGAGGCTAATCACCTCCTTGTGATGAAGGTCTTCGATAAATTGCATTCAGCAATAGAAAGTGATCTCTTCCAGTCCTCCATTTATTATTGTATGTCATTACTGTATGCAATACATGAATACAAAGGAGATGATAATTGGTTGCCTATGCTATTGCCAGTATTATCACAGTCTATCCTTTCTTCTCTTGATGGATTGGTAGATGGCATTTAGGAATGGTATTACTGTTAATGTTCGGTATATGCATTTTATGAGTATATATATATATATAAATCTTTGTTGATTTAATAACATAATTCTTACTCATAGAATGAACATATCTTTATGTTAGTTGATGTTATGGAATAATTATAAAAATATTCATCCTCTTCATGATTTTGAAATGAGTCTTGGAAAAAAGGATAAGGAGGGAAAAAGTAAAAAATATGTGAGGAAAAATGAGCAAAGTTCTCCAAATTAGGAAACACATATTAATTTAGGAATTAATGAAGCTACAAAACTAAAACAAGGGGACTGGAGAGATGACTCAGCAGTTAAGAATACTGACTGTTTTTGCAGAAGACCTGGGTTCAAATCCCAGCACCCACATGGTGGCTAACAACCGTCCATAACGTCAGTTTCAGGGGATCCAATGCTCTCTTCTGTTCTCCTTGGGCACTGCACAACATGGCTGCGCTTACATAATGGAAGCACAGTACTCATACACATAAAATAAATAAATAATAAATAAATAAATAAAATGT
>NW_008340982.1:205217-206798 GCF_000622305.1 Nannospalax galili | reverse complement strand
CAAATAGTTCCTCAGATTAAGTTAGGGGCTTCTTACCCATTTCCCCAGTTCTATGCTGGGTTTTTGTCTGGTTTGAGTTTTCATGGGTCTTGTGCATGCTGTCACCATTGCTGTAAATTCATATGAGCAAGCTCCCAGATGCCTGGAAAACTTTGTGGGGTTTTTTTGTGATCATCCACTATCTCTGGGCCTTACAATCTTTCCATCCTTCCCTTCACAATGGTCCCTCAATCCTGGGTGGCAGAGTCTTAATATAAGAGTCCTATCCAGAGACAAAGAACTCTGCAGTCTCTTATTAACTACATTTCAGTCAGTTGTGTCTTTCTGTGATAATCAATCACCCTCTGTCGCATGAGGAAGCTTTGCTGGTGAGAGTAGAGAGATGCATTAATATTCTCTCTGCCCCTGCTCCACTGTGTTCCCTGAACCTGATGTGTAAACGTCCACTGTAGATGTGTCACTTAGGACTGGGTATCTCACAGACATGTTTTCTCTGCATCTCAGCAGCGTGGAACTCTGTAATAGTCTCCATCTGCTGGAAAAAGTTGTTTTGATATTTAGCATACAGTAAGAAATTACGTTTATCAAGGGATGTGACAGACATGGGTTTTTCTCTAGGATCAATAACCTCTTCCAGCCATGTGTATTTGACTGTATTTACAGTACCACATGAGTTCCCTCCCATTGAGTCCGTTTTAAGTCCAGTTAGACAGCTGTGGATCATCCCCAGTATAAGGGTAGCACTACTGCACCACTAGAGATAGTTTGCTGTTGAGGTTATTGTGGTTATCAGGATCTACAGCTGGATTGAACTACTGATGGTTTTTCTTCCTTAGCAGCTTGCGTAGCATCTTCTGAAACTGTGAGAGCGAGTCTTCAGGGAGGAGGCTTCCAGGTCGGCGTTAGCTCCATGAATCCAAGTTCTGTGTTCCCAATATGTTCTGTCCTCAGCAATCAGGTATTACCTTCAAGTTCCGGGAGGCAATCAAGGGCTGGGGCCATGACCTCTGTTATTCTGAGGGTCTCTTGGACCACCCTGACCAACAACTCAAAGGGAGGGTTCTCCTGTCTGGCACTGTTTCTTGATATATAGCCTTCAGTTATGTACCTGCACTCCTATCTAAGTAGAGCGATATGAGCCCTGGAGCAGGAGACCGTAGCTGGTCAGCGTACAGGGGGATCGAGACACAGTGGGTGGGGTCTTACCAGGTTTGTCTGAAGGCCTCAAGCAGGATGAGCAGGAGGGGCCTAGGAGTCTCCTGTCTGGCACTGTTTCTTGATATATAGCCTTCAGTTATGTACCTGCACTCCTATCTAAGTAGAGCGATATGAGCCCTGGAGCAGGAGACCGTAGCTGGTCAGCGTACAGGGGGATCGAGACACAGTGGGTGGGGTCTTACCAGGTTTGTCTGAAGGCCTCAAGCAGGATGAGCAGGAGGGGCCTAGGAGTCTCCTGCTCCATGGCTCACATCTACTCTGCTCTGCTACCTAGACCTTCTCATGCTGTCCTTAGCTCTGCCTTGTAATTCTAGGAGCTCATAGAATAAAAGCAAGAAGAAAAATTATAAAGTTCAAAAATTC
>NW_008340982.1:202989-205095 GCF_000622305.1 Nannospalax galili | reverse complement strand
TGTGTGTGTGTGAGAGAGAGAGAGAGAGAGAGAGAGAGAGAGAGAGAGAGAGAGAGATTTTTTCCCCATCTCATACAGAGGCCATATCTAAGGGAAAGGGCTCAGAGGTTAGGAGCTAGCAGGTGAGAGATCTGGCTGGCTTTGCTTGTAAGCTAACCAACAAAGGCTCATCCCTACCACCTCCCCAGTATGGATCCTCTGACCAGAGATGAGCACAAAAAAGAAGACAATGGTCATGCTATGTCATGTCACCTCTTAGGGTCTCAATTTCCTCATCTAGAGAATAGGAATAATGATCCCTTCCATCAGCTCTCCTTATAGCTCATAAATAAAATGACAATAGAAAGGATAAAACTGTGAACATGTCTTAGGTGCATGCTAAGGTGCTGTGTTAAAGCAGCATTAAATATTTTTTCCTTTTTAGCTTTCTGAAATAGGCTGTCACTTTGTATCTCTGGCCTGGAACTTACTGTGTAGAGCAGGAACTCTCTGTAGACCAGGCAGATCCTGCTGCCTCAGCCTCCTCAGTGTTGGGATTATAGGCATGTGTGTCCATGCCTGGCTAATGGGTTTTTCTTTTATGAGTTTTCCATGGGGAGCCAGGAGACCCTGTCTCAATCTTGCCCACCTCCCCTGGCCCCAAATCCTGCTATTTTTTTTCTTTTTCCATGGGCATCAACTCCTGTTGTTAGGAGTTAGCTAAGGGTAGGCAGTTAGGGCAAAGGTCAGAAGGAGGGAAGGAAAACATCCCACTTAACTCTGGGGTGTGGCAAGACGGGGCCATGCACCAAAAAGTTAGACTACCTGCCTGACAAGGCCTTCAGTTGGACAAAGGATCTGTTTTAGCCATCTTCATCCTTGTTGGGGCTATCTGGACCAAAAATAAAGTGTGTGGGAAGGACAGACCAAAGGAGAAAATGGCCTGGGGGCCCTATAAAAGAACCAGCCCAGAAGTCGCTTGGTGGTCTGCCAGCTCTGGAGACCCCATCCAACTGGGTGTCTTTAGCTATTTCTCTTTACTCTGTGCACCAATAGAAGCTTGCTTTCACACCTTTCTGAGTCTTTACTTCATTGCTCCCTGGGCATTCAATTCCTTGTCTGCCTCTTGAAAGAACCCCAACTCCAGCGCAACCAGCCCTCTGCTCACACTCAGGTGACAGACAGTAACACGGTATGAGTACTGATGTAAGGTAAGACCCATGAAGCTAAACCCCTCTTATAGGTTTACTTATAGCAGCATTGGAGGCTTTGTGTCCCACCTCCCTCTTCTCTGCTAATACAAGAAAGGTAAATATCAGCTTTGCCACTCCTTGAGGCCTGGTCAAAAGAATACAACACCTCTGGCCTTGGGTAGAGACATGACACCCTGATATGCTCCAAAGATTAAAGTATTTCATATAATTGTCTTAAGAGAACATATCAGTCTCTTGTCCAGGAAATTACTCCTTAGGAAGATGTGTCAGCATGGAAGAAGGGAGGAATAATTATCCTCTTAATAAGATAATGTGCTTTTCCTACCCAGAAACCCCATCTTCAGTACAGTCACTTATAGAACTGCTGCCATGCAACTCTGTTCTCTACCTGATTGAGTTCTAACTTAGAAAGGTGTCACTAGGGGCTGGAGAGATGGCTCAGAGTTTAAGAACACTGGTTGTTCTTGCAGAGGACCTGGGTTCAAATCCCAGCACCCACATAGCAGCTAACAACTGTCCACAACTCCAGTCCCAGGGAATCTGACAACCTCTTTTGACCTTCGCTAGAAAGGTGTCACGAGGGGCTGGAGAGATGGCTCAGCGGTTAAGAACACTGGTTGTTCTTCCAGAAGACCCAGGTTCAAATCCCAGCACCCACATAGCAGCTAATAACTGTCCATAACTCCAGTCCCAGGGGATGCAACAGCCTCTTCTGACCTTCGCCGGCACTGCACAACATGGATATACTCACATACATGCAAACAATATAAAAAAACAGGAAAATTCCAAGTGCTCATCATAGTAGAAAAATGATAATTTCTGGTAAGTGCACGTATGAAATTATGCACAATGATGAAATTAAATAAATCATAATTGAATATGAGACAATGGATGCATAAATATTACCTTGATT
>NW_008340982.1:197587-199879 GCF_000622305.1 Nannospalax galili | reverse complement strand
GTTTAAGATTTGACACAAAAATAAGGACTTATATGACCAAAACAATTTGAAAAGAATAAAATGAAGTCATCAAGCCAGACTACAGGATGACTTATGCAACTATAGCAAGTAGGATAACATGGAACTGTAATCAAGGTATTGAAATAGACTAAGAGAGTCCAGAAATAGAGCTACACTGACATGGTAAAGGCCGGGCATGGTGGTGCATGCCTTTAATCCCAGCACTAGGGAGGCAGAAGCAGGAAGATCTCTGAGTTCAAGGCCAGCCTGGTCTACATACTGAGTTCCAGGACAGCTGGGGCTCCAGGGAGAACCTGCCTCAAAAAGACCAAAAAATAAATAAATAAAGATCTGCAATAGCACAAAATCAAGCCACTGAAAAAAAGAATAATATTTTTGACATATGATGGAAAAATTGGATATCCACCTGCTAAAGTCAAAATTTAATCACACCTCTAATTGCATATAAATATAAACAAATAATGCATCAAAGAAATAAATGACAAACCTAAAATTACAAAATTCATTGCAAACACAGGAGATAATGTTTGTAACCTTGACTTATATAAGGTTTTCTTAGATTAAAATGTCATTAAATTAATATATGAACAATTATGACAGCCTTAAGTTTTTTACATTCCTAAGCTACCTTATTGCGTTTTTCTACATACTTGGTTCTGATTGACCGGCCCTCTTACCACATTCTCTGCTGCATCTCCTTAACACCTACCCCTGCTTAAACTCCTTCATCCCCACTGTCCCCCTTTATGTTCTATTAAATGTGTTCTATTAACATATGTGTTCTGCATCTCCTTAACACCTAGCCCTGCTTAAACTCCTTCATTCCCACTATCCCACTTTTATGTTCACATCGTACGTGTTCCATTACCCTCTCTCATTTAAAGCTTTGTTCTTCTTTCTTGGGCCCCTTTCTAGCCTCCCAGCATCTACACACACTTGCTGGTATGTAAATACACATTTAAAGTGAGATCTACATGTAAGAAAAAACAGGCAATATTTGTCCTTCTGACCCTGAGTTGTCTCACTTAATGTAATATATTCCTATTCCGTCCATTTTCCTGTGAATTACATATCTTCAGTCTTTGTGGCTGAATAAAAGTCTATTGTGGATATGTAACATATTTTCATTATCCCTCCATCTGTTGTTTCACATCTAGATTGATTTTATTCCTCATTATTGTGAACACAGCAGCAATGAACATGTCTGAGCAAGCATGTCTCTGTGGTAGGACATAGAGCACTTTGGGTACAAACCCAAGAGTGGTATAACCAGGTCATACGGTATTTGTATTTTTACCTTTCTGAGAAAAATTTGCACTCATTTCCTTGTTAGATTCACTAGTTTACACACATAGCAACAGAGAAAAGGGTTTCTGTGTCCTCAAAATGACACCAGCATTTTTTGTCACTTGTTTTCTTCATGATAGGCATATTGAATACAGTAAAATGGAATCGCAAGTAAATTGCATTTCTCTGATGACTAAGAACATTAAAAGGCAGTAATCTCATTTTTAAACTGTTTTTTTCTTTTATTTTGATTTTTTAATCCTTTTGTTTCAATATTCTTGATAATCTCATGCTCATAGACAATGAAACAGTCCCACCCTGAACAGAGCCAATCTTGTCTGTGTTTAGTTTTTGTATTTTTATACAACCTGCATATTATTTCTTTTTTGAGATGTGTAGCTAACAATGACTTTCATTCTATCAACATCTCTTCACTAGATTAGCTCCTTTTGCATACGGAAACTTTATAAATTTATAAAATCCTACTTGCTGATAATGATCTTACTTCCTGAGTGACTTCAATACCATTCAGAAAGTTCCTACCCCTGACTATATGTTAAAGGCTTTTAATCTAGCTCTTCTTTAAACACTTTCAGAGTTTCAGGTCTTACCTTAACACCTTCAGTCCATCTGAAATTGATTTTATGTAAGATGGGAGATAAGGACCTAGTCTCTTATTTCTACATGTGGATATCCTGTTTGATAAATAAAAAGTTATACTCTTCAAAGATATTAAGATAATAAAAATATTCAGACAAAATTTATATAAATCACCAATTTTCATAAAGAACATCAGCATGGATTTTTAAACCTCAAAAAATTAAAAAATGAACAACACAATATATGCAACAAGAATAATCTTGATATTCATCTTGATATCCATGCATGTAAATTAATTGCCAATAAATGCTCATGTTGCCCATCAACAAATATCAGATAAATGTGAATTATATTAGAACTTTTATTATCTTAATATCTTTGAAG
>NW_008340982.1:194287-197434 GCF_000622305.1 Nannospalax galili | reverse complement strand
AAGATTTTTATTAGAAAACAAGATCCATCTTTTTGCTGCCTCCAAGGAATAGACACCATCTTAGAGTAAAAGGATGGAAAAAGTTTCTCCAAGCAAATGAATCTAAAATCAAGTATTTTAATGCCTGGTGAGATGCACAGAGGAATATCACCTCTTGATGGTCGAATTAGGAGTCCTGGTCAGAGAGGGGACTAGTGCCCTGGACTTCACAAATGGAAAGGCAGACATCAGGGAAGACCAGAGCTGGATCTTGGGGTAGGGCCAAGCCCATTGGAAAGCCTGTTCTTTTATCTCTATCCATTTTAAGAACGTGTCTCCAGCTGTCCCCAGAGCTTGTGACTGAGTAGAGGGGGCCTTGCTATTGTAATATTTGACAAAAGAGACTTCAAACTAAGACTAGTGAGAAGAGATAAGAAGGAATTCTTAGTATTTATGACAGGAAATTCCACCAAACAGATATTGTAATTCTAAACATATACACCAAACACAGCAGCACCCAAATTCATTGAAAATGATTCAGTACCCCACTGTCATCAATAGGTCTTCAGAATAAAAAATAAAAGTAAACTAGAAACTGTTATACTAAATGAAGTAACTCAGACTCAGAAAAACAAACTATGTATGTTCTCCCTCACCTGTAGATCCTAGCACCAAATCCTTTTAAATTCCAGGTCCTTTAAATGAGATGATGCTATACAGCAGTCCATTCTGCATGAAATAACTACCATCATCACGACTTCAGCTGAGCCTGATCACTAAACATAGTCACAATTGGGCTTGTTGATGGTTGTGCTCATTCATTAAAGGAGGGCCAAGCAGGGTCACTGGAGCATCACTGGACTCAACCACTCTTTCCAGCCAACTGTATGTAATTTGACCCTAATCACACATGGCTTCCTGGATTTGGGGAGGGCTAAAGTATAAAATCTGCAGAAGGCTGGGAAGAGAAGGCATGATCCATGCTGGGTCACAGCTATCCAGCGTGCAAACCCTCAGGTCATACATACGCTTCAGCAACCCCACAATTATCTCAGTAAGTAAGCTCAATAAATTCATTGATTCCCCAGTAAAACTTTAATGAAACATTGGCTTGACACTAGAACCTTAAAAGGGAATAAGCAGTCGGGCATGGTGGTGCACGCCTTTAATCCCAGCACTCGGGAGGCAGAGGCAGGCAGATCTCTGTGAGTTCAAGGCCAGCTTGGTCTACATAGTGAGTTCCAGGACAGCTAGGGCTACAGGGAGACCCTGCTTAAAAAAGACCCAAAAATGGGGGGGGGGTAAGTATTACTTAGCATCCCCAGGAAAAGAAGTTTCACAACCAATGGAAAATTATGTCTAGGCAAGGTTTATCTGAGAGTGTTTGGTCTTTACCCAAGCTTTATCTACGTGGCACATGGTAATTAAAAATGCCAGACTACGTTCTTGGATGTTTAACAGCCATATTATGAGGTCCATACTAATTTGGACAGAGGGACATAAAGGACAGTTTTTGCTCCTCTCCCTCCTAGATCAACTAAGTTCCAGGGCACTATGAGCATCTCTCAAAATGTCCTGTAACTGTGGTGAGTCACCTGTCCTCGTGATCAAGGAGGATGTGAAGACCCCACCAGATGGGCTTGAGCCAGTGTCCAGTCTACAAAGACAAGGGTCAACACAGACAAAACATTTCCTGCATGGTTCCAAGTGAAGTCAGCATGGTCAAACAGGACCTTTGACTTATCGCCACAGAGATGGAACTCGTGAAAGAATGGAGCCAGGGACTCCTCCCAAGCCCATGTGACTCCTGAGGAACAGATCCTCAAATGACCTTAAGAGTAAAAATAAGTTGGTTTATCTGGGCCAATTTTCGGGTCTTAAACACCCAAAATGAAAGTATAACCAAAGATTAATATGGTCAATACATTTTTTCAGTTTATTATTTATTTAATAACCACATACTTAGAAGAAGCATTTCACTACAACAGCATTGACATATTCAATAACAACTTTCTGAGCTAAGATGCATCTTTTTCAAAATTGGCTGTAAATTTTTAGGTTTACAGTTGAATTGTTACAGTTATACAATATTTTACTCAGTATTTAAGAGTCCATATGTACAGGTAAAGGCTATATAACAAGAAACAATGCCAGACAGGAGATACCTTCCTTTGAGTTATTGGCCAGGGTGTCCCAAAAGACTCCCAGACAGTAACAGCAGACTCCAATCTTACCTAAAGGAAT
This sequence comes from Nannospalax galili, assembly GCF_000622305.1. NCBI lineage: Eukaryota > Metazoa > Chordata > Mammalia > Rodentia > Spalacidae > Nannospalax > Nannospalax galili. Next base: position 195,211 of record NW_008340982.1, on the reverse strand, counting down.
ATTGACAACTGATTGTTGCTAGATGAGGAACAGCTGATCTTCCTAAAACAAAGCTCTCTAGATGGGCTGACTAGATTCAGCAGATGGACAAGCACTGGGGAATGGCTGGGGGTGCCAACAACACAGTGGACAGTAACAGGAATGACAGAGTATATGGGCTTCAGTTGGGGGGAGTGCTATGGGAGGGTGCCATTTGGGAAGTGGGTATATAGATAAATAAGACTGTGTGGGATGTTCTGTTGAGATACACATAATAAAAACAACAAAAAGAAAAGACATATTTGAGGAGGAAGCATAAAAATTCACTTCATGTTAATTAGTAAAGGTGATAAACATTACCATTGAAATCTACCTGATGACTTTATATACATAGTCAGGTGCAAAGGATCCGAGTGTAACTGACTGTGACTAGTAATAATCAGAGACATAGAGATGCATGTGCAAACATCTAAATATTAGTAGCATTAAAAAGGACTCTTTCTGTGCTGGAGAGATGACTCAGTGGTTAAGAACACTGACTGTTCTTGCAGAACATTCAGTTTTATATCTTACAGGGTTTATACTGAGTTCAATATTGTGTAACTGTATTAATTCAACTGTGAACCTAAAAATTTACATCCACTTTTAAAATAGATGTCTCCTTGCTCTGGAATGTGTTACTGAATATGTTAAAGCTGGAATGAAATTCTTCTAATCATGTGGTTATTAAATTAAAATAAATTAATTAATATAAATAAAAATAATAAGTAAATAAAAGTAAAGGGGGTGGGAGCTGGACAAAAAGCTCCGTCTGTAAAGTGCTTGCTACAGAAGCATGACAAACTGAGTTCACATCTACGACATATATGTAAAAAGTGACAGTGAAGTGTGATGGCCTGCACCTGAAATTCCAGCACAATGGAGGCACAGACAAGAGAATGCTGG
>NW_008340982.1:179954-189964 GCF_000622305.1 Nannospalax galili | reverse complement strand
CTATGTGAGTCACAGAACAAACATGGAGAACTTATACTGGTTTTGACCTCAAAGCTTCATCTCTACTGGCTAGCTTTCATATTACTAGAAGGTGCTATGCATGCTAGTGACAGAGAAAGGTAATCACCAGCCTTACTCATCTGTGAACCCTGTAGTCTACAATAACAATTGGCTTGGCAAAATATGCTCACTGGTGTAATAGTGTCATGACTATTATGGGATTAACTGACCACCTTCTAATTGTATTCAATGTCTGTTTCACAAGATGGAGTCCATACCTTACAATGTTATAAGAGCCAAGACTGTGGCTAAACAGGTCACAGAACATAGGGGACAGCATACTACTGTCATTCTGCTAAATAGACATAATATTAAACTGACTCATAATCTTAAAATGTCTATTGTGATAGTTTAGTCAACTAGTTTAAGGAACAAAATATATTATCTGGTCAAGGTTTATCTGAGAGTATTTGGTTTTTCGCCCAAGCCTTATCTACATAGCACATGATAATTAAAAATACCAGACTGGTGGAACTAACTTTATTGGATGTTTAACAGCCATACTTTAAGGCCTATACTAATGTGGTCAGAGGGACTTAAAGGACAGTTTTTGCCCCTTGCCCTCCAAAGTTGACCAAGTTCAAGGGAACTATGGAACATCTCTCAAAATGTCCTGTAACTGTGGTGAGTCACCTGTACTCTTATTCAGGGAGGACATGGAGATCCCACTAGATGGACTTGAACCAGTGTCCAGTCTACAAAGAGGAGGGTTAACTTAGAGGAAACATCTCATTCATGCTTCCAAGTGAAGCCAGACATGGTCAAACAGGACCTTTGACTTATCTTCACATAGATGGAATTGGTAAAAGAAAGGAGCCAGTTCTTCCCAAGCCCATGTGCCCCCTGAGGAATAGATCCTCAAATGACCTTAAGTGTAAAAATAAATTGATTTATTTTGGACAACTGTATGGTCTTAAACACCCAAAAGGAAAATATAACCAAAGAGTAAAGTCATCAGCATACTTCTTTAAGAGTTCAAGAGATCACACTTCCCCGACATTAGGCTTAAGTCTATATAAAAAGTTAGACAATTATTTCTCATTAATGATTTTATTCCTAACCAGAAAGTGTTGCTCAGATGTAAGACTTCAAATCTTGGTCTCCAGTACTGTAGTGTCCACCTGTAGCTAAGGGAGACAACCAGCTATTGTTCTAAAATAATGGATAAAATTTTCTCCCCCTATTTCAGAGGCATTTGAGAGGGAGCTGACACTGATTCTAACCACTCCAACACCTATCAAAATACCTGAGAGCAAATCCTGAATCCATCACTCTAGACCCCAGTCTTGGAAGACAAAAGAAAAATGAGGAAGAACCCAATAGAGGGATGCTTTTGAAAGCCCTTGTCAAGAATTTCCAATGAACTCTCAAATGAACATTTGAAAATTGCCCTGTTCTGACTTTTTTTCTAGTTCCCTTTCTAGAACTTGAAATGCTGATTACTCTTTCCTTTACTTCTCCTTCACATCTCCTATTCATGATTCAAGGACTTTCTTTTCCCCTTAAAGACAATAATTATGCAATTTGGGAGTCTTTTAGATAGACCCACTGAAGGGGTACTCCAATTGCCTCACCCTGCATCCCTGTTCAGCATGGAAAAAGCCAGAGTGGTCTGCATCCCTATTCCCTATTGGCAATTTGGGTAACCCCTTCAGAGGATGGTGTGATAAGAACAAGAGGTAGGAATTGGCTAGGCAGTTAAGGTAAAAAGACCCCAAAGAAAAGTAGCCAGTTTTTTGGCTAAAAGTCAAAATGTCCTTGGGCCTCTTAGCAACATACTCTGTTCCAAATGCCAAAAGTGTCAAATGTATTTTGGAACTTTTATCTAATCCTTAAAAGACTTTAGGGTTACCTCTTCAAAGCCAGAGGTGATAGATAAATACAAAGAAACTGTATTGTCTGGACACCACAGGGTATTTGCACATCTGGACCTGTAGTGCTTATTACAGCATGCACAAGACCTATGCAAAACCAAGCCAGACAGAGGCCCAGCATGAATGGGGGGAATGTGGGCAGGAATCCCAGCCCTAACTGAGGATATGTTGGCATTTGATGGACTCTGGGAGATAGGAAGTTTTCTTTGCTAGTGTGACAACTTTTAGGTTGACTAGACTCCAAGGGATAGATCCACAACCCAAGAGCACTTGGGAAACACAGGTTAGACTTGATATGTCTTAAAACATAGTAACAGAAGATATCAAGTGGGAGTACTGAGGTGGGGTTGGAGAAAGGGGATGGGGGCTGATTATGATCAAAATATGTTGTATGAAATTTTTTAATATATATAATATATATATTAAAGAATTTAAATGGAACTTTCCTATAGCAGATTGGCAATGCCTCTCTCAGATACCACAACTAGCAAGTAAAAAAGCAAATGGTAAGCATGGGTTCCCTCTTTAGAAGTTGTTAACCAGCAGGTTCCCATAGATCCTCAACCAGTACTGTCTATTTCCATTGTTTTTGGTTGTCCTCTGGAACTGGACGGTAAGACCCTGTGCTAAAGACACTACATATGTGTTGTAGAACAGACATTGACAAATGAAATTGGTACTGTATAGTTCTCACAATATTGGAAGGTGCTATGCATGCTACTACTTTACCCAGCTATGAGCCCTGTGACTTACAATAAAAATTGACAGGGCCGAAGAGTTAGCTCAGCAGTTAAGAGTATTGACTGCTCTTGTAGAGACCAGGGTTCGATTCCCAGCACCCACCTGTCAACTAACAACTGTTCTAACTCCAGTTACTGAGTATCTGACACCTTCTTCTGACCTCTGGGGGCATTTCAGGACATGGGTGCACTTAAAACATGCAGGCAATATACTCATACACATAAAAATAAATAAAATGTTTTTTAATTGCTTGGTAATATATTCTGACTAGAATAATAGTGGCAGGAATGTTATGCAAATAACCACTTGCTTTCTGATAGGATTTAAGGCCCATTTCACAATATGGGGCCCATGCCAGGCACTGTTATCAGAGTGTGTCAAGAACCTGTGTCTAGACAGGTCGAAGGCCATAGGGGTAGGGGAGAACCCACTACTAATGCTCTGTTAAATGGACAAAGTACTAAACTGACTCCTATTAACTTTTATAACTGCAGATTCGTGCAGCTTTCATCTCTCACCAACGAAGCTTCTTCCTGCAGCAGGGAGTAATTAACACAGAGGCCCACAATGGGTCAGTGTGCAGAAAATAAGAGACTGTGAAGTGCTCAGCCCTAAATGGGACATCTATATCACAACTTCCTCTCCAAAGGCTCTGCGATAATTGTGGAAAAGGGAGAGGAAAGATTATGAGTCCAGGGTGGTGAATGGACTACAAGGAAACATGTTTTCTTGACATGATAGGGCAGTTGTACATGCTAACACATGGCACTTGTGACAGCATGAATAAGACATGCACAAAACCAGTCCCAATATACCCCAGCATGGGGAGGGGAGGTGGTCAAGAAGTTCCAGCCCTGGCTGAGAAAATATTGGCAACTGACAGCTGCTGGGAGAGGGGAGAGTCAGTTTTCTTGAAGGATATGGTGCCCAGTAGGTTAACCAAGTTCCAGGGGATGGATGCACACCCAAGAGCAAACTAGACTCCATAGGCCTTAGACATATAGTAGAGGATGTGAGGTGTTGGGGGTAGAGATGTGAGTGGATAAAGAGGAAATGGGGAGGGCGTATAAATATGTTCAAAATATTTTGTATTCTCAAAGAATCAATAAAATATTATTAAAAATAAAAATAAAGTGAGAAGATAAATTACAAAAGTAAATTAATTTTAAAAAATAAAGAAGATTGTGGGGCTGGAGAGATATCTCAGCAGTTAAGAACACTGGCTGTTCTTGCAGAAGACCTGGGTTCAAATCCCAGCACCCAACATGGCAGCTAACAACTGAGAGAATAACCACAAGAGCCACAAAGTGTCATAAAAAGCAAGGGAAGGGGCTGGAGAGATGGATGGCTCAGCAGTTAAAAGCACTGACCGCTCTTGCAGAGGACCTGGATTCGAATCCCAGCACCCACATGGCAGCTAACAGCTGTCCTTAACTCCAGTTCCAGGGGATCCGACATCCTCTTCTGTTCCTGCGGGCATTGCACAACATGGGTGCACTTACCTACATGTAGGCAATACACTCATACACATAAAATAAAAATAATACATACAAAAAACATTAAAAAAATAAAGAGGATTACAAAAACTAAAGAGAATGTAAGATGCAAACAAGATGCAGAATCAGGGACTGGAAATGTTGCTCAGTGGGTAAGGTATTCACTGTGTAATTATGAGGATCTCTGTTAAAATTCTTAGTGCCCATGTAAAAAGCTGGGCAAGGTAGAGTGTGCTTGTAACTCCAGCACTCAGGAAAGTCGGGCAGATATCAGCCCTTCAATGACCAGTCACTGTAGCCAAGTCAACGAGCTTTAGATTCTGTGATAGATCCTTTCTCAAAATAATGAGCTAAATTGCAATTGAGGCAAATACCTGATAGTGACTTCTGGCCTGTGTGCACATATGCACTGGAGTACACTACACAAACACAGAACAAAAACAAAATAATATAGAAGATGCATTCTAGAGTTGAATCGTTAAGCACAGAGAAAAGAACACAGTCTTAATATACTGTATTTCAACTGCACAAAAAATGAATAATAACCTTTGTTTCACACTATGTTACTATCTTTGGAGCACGTAAGGACATTAAGTCTTAACTTAAGTCTGAACCTCTGCTTTCCTCTCATCCCCTACACTTGTTTTCTTTGGTACCATTGTTTCCCTTCTTAATCAGTCAGTTACTATTGCTTAATGTAGTTTGCTTGAGAACATAGACACTCTCAGAAAAGTTTATTTTCGCTGTTTATGACCTTATTAAGAGGTATCACATAGAGGATTCAATATAATTTATGCATTCTGCCTCAAAAGATGAAATTCAAATCCCACTTCTAAGTGGGAAGTGTAATTAAGACATTTTCAAATAGTACAATATGAAAGGAGAAAAAAAGTTCTATAGGAGAGAAGATTGATTGCAGCTGGTTCATTCAGATAAGGAATGGGAGCACCATCAGGGAAAAGTTACCTTTGAAGCATGAAGATTGATAAGATTGAGAACAACACTTCCCTCTAAAACCCCCTACCCCCAGTTTAATCACCAGAAAAGCACTGAACCTCATAACAGGGACATTCTGTGATAACCTCACAGTGGTTCTCAAAACTGTCAAGGTCACTACAAATAAGAAAAATTGAAACGTTGTCACAAATTGTAGGAAAACAAGGATGGTATGCTCTAGGGTGAAATGGGTCTGAAACTCTAATATCAGGCTGCCATGTCTGCTGAAGGGAGGGGCGCTAAAAACAGCAGCCTTCAAATCCCTGTCTCACAGAACACTGCAGGACTAGTAGGAGAAAAGTGGCCAGGTCAAAAGTTTAAGCTCCTTACTCTGAGGGAAAGCATCTTGGTCAACAGCCTTTAGCCCACCTCCTTGTCCTGAACTTATAAATAACTCTCAGCTATCATTAGCTAAAAGAATAGGCCAGGGCCCCACCCTCACCTCCCTCTGCTTCCCTGTCCTCTTCTTCAGGGAGGATATGGAGACCCCACCAGATGGACTTGAACCACTGTCCAGTCTACAAAGAGGAGGGTCAACACGGAGGAATCATTTCCTCCATGCTTCCAAGTGAAGCCAGCCATGGTCAAGCAGCAACTTTGATTTATCTTCACATAGGTGGAACTGGTAAAAGAAAGGAGCCAGGGGCTCCTCCCAAGCCCATGTGACCCCTGCGGAACATATCCTCAAAGGGTCTTAGGAGTAAAAATAAATTGGTTTATCTGGGCCAACTGTATGGCCTTAAACACCCAAAAGGAAAGTATAACCAAAGATTAAAGGGGCCAATATAATTTTTAAGAGTCCATATGTATAGCTAAAGGCTACATAACAAGCAACAATGCCAGACAAATGATACCTTCTTTTGAGTTGTTGGCCAGGGTGGCCAAAGGGACTCCCAGATAGTAACCCAGCATAGAACTGGGAAAATGAACAGCAGACCCCAATCTTATCTAAAGGAATATTGACAACTGATTGCTGCTAGATGAGGAAGAGCTGACCCTCCTAAAACAAAGACCTCTAGATAGGCTGACTAGATGCACCAGACGGACAATAGTGGGGAATGGCTGGGGGTGCCGACAACACAGCAGAAATTTAGCAGGGATATCAGAGTATAAGGGCTCTAGTGGGGGGAGGGAGGCTATGGGAGGGTGCCATCTGGGAAGTGGGTGTACAGTTGAATATTTTGGTTTGGATGTTCTGTGTGATACACACACACACACACACACACACACACACACAAATCAACAAACTTTTCAAGATGTGATTATATTTGAGGAGGAAGAATGGAAATTTACATCATGTTAATAAGCAGAGGTGATAAACATTACCATTGAAATCTACCCACTGACTTCATAGACATACACAGGCACCAAGGAGCCAAGTGCAACTGATTACGACTAGTAATAATCAGATACATACGGATTAGAGATGCACGTGCCAACATCTCAGTGTTAGTAGCAAAAACGAGTCTGTCTGTAAGAAACAGTATATTTTAAAATGAAATGGAAGTCTTTTTAAAGGTTAAAAACTCATTCAATATTATGTCTTACAGGGTTTATACTGTGTTCAATATTGTATTACTGTATTAATTCAACTAAGCTGTGAACCTAGAAACTTACAGCCACTTGTGAAAGAGATGTACTCTTGTTCTGGAGTGTGTTACTGAATATGTTAAAGCTGTAATGAAATGCTTCTAATCATGTAGTTACTAAATTTTTTTAAAATTTACTTCATGTTAAATAGTAGAGGTGATAAATATTGCCAGTGAAATCTACCTGATGACTTCATATCCATACTCAGGTACTAAGGATACGAGTGTAAATGACTGTGACTAGTAATAATCAGATGCATAGATTAAAGACACATATGCAAACATGCAAGTGTTAGTAGCATTAAAAATGTAGGAAAGAGTGTATCATAAAATGGAATGGAGATATTCTTTAAAGGGTAAAAGTCATTCAATTTTATGTCTTAGAGGGTATATACTGAGTTCAATATTGTATGACTATTAATTAAACAGTGAACCTAAAAATTTACAGCCACCTTTGAAAGAGATGTATCCTTGCTCTGGAATGTATTACTGAATATGTTAAAGTTGTAATGAAATGCTTCTTCTAATCATGTGGTTATTAAATTTTAAAAAATTAAAAAATAAACTTTAAAAAAAAGTAGGCCAGATTAAGAAGTTTACTCTGTGCTGAAAACTAAAAGTTTATTATGCTCTTTTTCCTAATAAAGAAAACATTGTGGCCAATAAATTACCAGATAGGCACTGGTAACCCTGAGTAAAAGTTTAAGCATCCTGCCTTTTATCTGCTGTTGCCAGATAAAAGCTATATGTCCTGTTTCTTGTCTACTTGGGGCCTAAATATTTTTATGTAACTGCCAAACCCCATGTGACTGCCAGTTTCTTGTAATGTATAAAAAACCTTCTGAATTTTTAAATAAATGGCTTGGTGTAAAGAAACACAAGTCCCAGAGTCGGATCTCTGCTCTGGCCAGTATCACCATCACTGAAGCAAGGCTCCCCTGCAAAGCAAAGCAGACTTGTGTCTCTGCAACAAACTAAGGTTAAGAAATCACATCAAAGCAATGTTATGTGATGTTCTCTGAACAGTCCCTAGAAAACAAAATGATGCTGAAAAAACTAACAAACTCTGCATGCATATGGACTTTGAAAAAAGTGCTTATGTCATCTTTGGGGATTGTTTTACCTCTTTAATACATTATTGCTTAGATTCATGCTCATTTGTCTCAATATCCTATCCTGCAGATATACCGTCATTCACTGATCAACAACCCTAACGAAAAGCATTTGCTTAATTTCTGGAATTTTAAGTGCATTACCCACACCTTTCTGGGAATTATGGGAATTCCAATTCATATTTGCTCCTGTTCTTATGCAAGATTTTCTTTTGTATATCTATTGAGGAGAAGAATTGCTGGATTATCACATACACGTGTCCTTCCATAGAAGAAAATGCAGTTTCCAGTCTGTTTTCATTTTTTATATAAGTGCAATATAGGGACTTCAGACCACTTGTAATTCAGTCTAATTTTTACCCAAAAGCCCTTTTATACATTTTTCCTAGTAATGATAATGAAATTTAGTGTTATAAACATACTAATGTATGCTCACATACTGTACATATATGCAGAAATTGAATTTTGCTTTTATATGTATATTTGAAAGACATGATACCTAGAAGATCATATACAAAATTTCAATTTTTCTGATACATCAACGAAACAACTCTCATGTTGAAGGCCTATTTACCTCTGTTGAGAACACATGCTCTCCAGCCCTGGCCTGGTCAGACATTAACTCCTCTTTCCCAATGTAATGGGAATAAAATATAACTTTATGCTAATTTCAATTTCCATTTCTCAGATAGCTACTAGATAGCTACTGATATAAAACATCCAAATATATATGTTTTGCTCTTTGTTTTTTCAGTGAAATGTGTTTCAATAATGGTTGTATATTTATTATAAATTTTTGGTAACATATAATATTGTTATTTGTATGTTCTGTCAACATAATCTTTCACCTTCTATTTTATATTTTTATTTTCTGTATTACATTCTTTGATAGACAAAAAAACCTTTAAATTTATGGGATAGATTTTTCAAACTTTGACTCAGAGAGGAGCCTTCCCTGAACCTTGTTACAGGGTTTTGGTGACCCTGCACCATGAGATGTGCCTTCCATGCTGTTTATGTGTCTTCTTTCACTACAGCCACTTCTGCATTGTCTTCTTCATTGGACTGTGGATTTCAGGATAGTAGAATCTGTTCATTCTCTACAGTGCCTACAGCCAGATCTTGAACACTGTAAGCACTCATACATTTTGAAGAGTTGAGAGTGGGATTAAAAGAAAGAGGAGATGTTTCTACCTAGAGCTGCATTTTGTAATCTGACTTCACACCATAAGGTGCCTCATTTACAAAGAGATAAGGCATCCGAGCCACATAGACATGTCAAAAGCTCTGAGAACATAAAATAAATGATTTCATTATATTTATATGTGTATTTATTTTCTTACATGGTTGATTCCCTTTATAATTTTTAAATGAAATGTATTTCATCATATAATCTACAGAATTTTACAGTTGTCCACATAAAGGTCATATACACATGTTGCTAAATTAGTCTTAATTTTCAGTGGTCCTTGATATAACTGAAAATAGAATAATCTCTTAAATGAAATATTATACTTATTGTATGACTGTATAGATATGAATTTGATTTCTGCATACTAAATCATACATCTTTATAAGCATCTTTGTTATCCCATAAATTACAATTTAATTCCACGTTTGACCCATCACACATCTAATTTCTTTTGATTATCATAGAGCTGAGCTGGTCACCAGTCTTCTGGGAGAATGCTGAAATGCATCATGGATGATGGATGTGGCAGCCTTTTCTCAATTTTAAAGAAATTACTGCTAACATTTGCTCATTAAGAATGTATGAACTTTCAGCATATATATATATATATATACTTTATTACCATGTGAAATTCAGTAATTTTCTACATATAAAATATTTTCTTTTTTTTGTTTGTTTGTTTGTTTTGTTTTCTGAGACAGGACCAGGCCTGGAACTCACCATGTAGATGATGCTGATTTGAGCTGGTATTAAAGGTGCATGCCACCACGCCTGGCATAAAATGCTTTTTTGCAAAGCTTCTGATACAAAAAAAATGTTAAATATTTTAAATGAAAAATATGATGACCATTACTTTTAATTCTCTAATACTATACCATTCATGGTTTCCCAATATAAAAATAATTTTCTCAAAATGTTTTTTTCTTTTTTACTTTTGATGCTTTTAGCTT
>NW_008340982.1:167405-178997 GCF_000622305.1 Nannospalax galili | reverse complement strand
TAAGTATAAAACATAGAATGATGTAGAGTTCTCTTTATTATATTACAACTGCACATGAAAAACTCTAACTAAAATTCTGAGAAAATAAACTTTGTCTACTCTATAAAGTTTCCATAAACATAATATTCTTTTCACAGCATCTTTCACATCTCTATTTCTCAGACTGTATATTAATGGGTTCAGCATGGGTATTACAAGTGTGTAGAACACAGCTACGATCTTGCTTTTCTCTGGTGAGGAGATGGCCCCGGGTTGGGCGTACATGAAGAACACAGTTCCATAGAATAGACTCACCACTGCGATATGGGAACCACAGGTGGAGAACGTCTTACTCCTGCCATGGGTGGAGGGGATCTTCAGGACTGTGGAGAGGATGTACCCATAGGAAACCAGAATGGCAGTTGTGGTGGACACAATGATGAGGGTGGAGAGAATAAACAGCACAATCTCACTCACAAAGGTGACAACACATGAGATCTTGATCAGAGCTGGGACATCACAGAAAAAGTGGTCCAGCCTGTTTTCTCCACAGAATTGCAAACTGAAGGTGAAACCTGTTTGTACCATGGAGTTGATGCACCCACAGATTGAAGGAGCCAGCCACCAAATGAATACAAGCTTGCTGCGACATCCGAACAGTATAGAGGAAAGGCGAGCAAATGGCTGAGAAGAGGTCATATGCCATCACAGCCAGAAGGAAGCCTTCAGTCCCAACAGAAAGAGCAAAGAAGAAGAACTGTGTTGCACATCCGGTGTAAGAAATTTTCTTTTCCTTAGATAAGAATGTAGTTAGAGTTTTAGGAGCAATGACTGTGGAATAGCAGAGATCTAAATAGGATAAATTTTGAAGAAAGAAATACATAGGTGTATGAAGCCTGGAGCCTATTTTAATGACAATTAGCATGCTGATATTTCCCAATACAATGACCATATAGATAAGCAAGAACAGAAAGAATAAGAGAGTCTGCACTTCTGGAGATGTCCTGAATCCCAGCAGAATAAACTCCGTCAACTCCAAGTAATTCCTATTCAGCTCAAGTTTCCTAACTGAGATGTATCTGGGAAAATTAATAGATTACTGAAAACTGTGGTTAATTTATAGTTCTTGTTAAAAACTACCAGTATAAATTGAGGCTTTCTTAGCAGCTTATCTATCAAAGTAGCCTTCTATCTGGCTCACCCAATGTGCTACCAAAAATGAAGTTGATCAGGTTAGTTCTAACATGTTTAGTTTCCAAGTAAAACAAGAAATATGAGTGGCCAAAGGATATTTTAGACCACGATTATCCTGAGTCATTTTATGAATCTTGTTAAAAGCTTTCAGTCTAGAAACGTCTAAGATAGCTACCTTTACTTTCAGTACATCAAAGTCTTCTGTCAAATGGGAGGCACTAATAATTTCTACTATATAAGGTTGTTGTGAGGATTATGTGAAACAAGAAAAAGCGGTATTTATTATGACACAAACATCTTAAAAATTAAATAATAGTTAAGTATAGTTTTTTAAAAAAAAAATAGCAAATGCGATAGGAGTCTTATCCAGGGACACATACTCTGCAGTCTTTTATTCTTTAAAAGCTGGTCAGTTGAGGCCTTTTGTGTGCATTGCACTCTGTTGTATAAGGAGGCCTCACTGGTGAGAGCTGAGGGATGCACTAGTTTTCTCTCTATTCCCTGTTCCACTATGTTCCATGAGTCTTAGGTGTAGAGCCTCCATGGTAGATATGTCACTTAGGACTGGGCATCACTCAGACGTATATTCTCTGTGTCTAACCAGTTCTGAGGCACATATGAGCTTCTGGAAACGGTGGCATTGAGACAGGACCAACACCAACTCAATCAGACAAGAGCCCACAGTGGAGTGAAGGAAATTGGTGGCAGGTTGGCCCTAGCCTGGGAACTGTTGGAAGATGATCACTCCTGGGTGATGGAGAGTATTCCATATTAACAATCTCTAGACTCCAGTGGATAAATTTGCACCATAGGACATCTGGGTACAAATGCTTGACTGGATAAGACATGTGTGTATGTACATGTACTGTACAAGTTATGTACAGTAGAATACAGGAGGTAATTAGTGGAGGTGATAACCATTACCATCGAAATCTACCTGATGACTTTATAGACATACACAGGTGCCAAGGATCCAAGTGCAACTGATTATGACCAGTAATAATCAGATACATACAGATTGGAGATGCGTGTGCCAACATCTCAGTGTTAGTAGCAAAAACAATGAGTCTTTCTGCAAGGAACAAAATATTTCAAAATGAAATGGAGATCTTTTTTAAAGGCTAAGAAACTCATTCAATTTTATGTCTTACATGGGCTTATACTGAGTTCAATGTGGTATAACTGTATTAGCTCAACTGTGAACCTAGAAACTTGCACCCACTTGTGAAGAGGTGTACTCTTGCTCTGGAGTGTGTTACTGAATACGTTAAAGCTGGAGTGAAATACTTCTTCTAATCATGTAGTTATTAAAAATTTTTTAAAAGAATGATTAAAAAAATAATGATAATACTTCAAATCATAAAAATTTGCTCCTTGATGATTGGTAGATGTGAAGGACATTGTGATTCAAATCTACCTGATGACTTTATATCCATGCTCAGATGCCAAGGAGCTCAGAAAGTGACTGACTGTGACTAGTAATAATCAGATATATAGAGATTAGAAACGCATGTGAAAACATCTTCATGTCAATTGCATTAAAAATGAACTTTTCTGTATGAAACTGTGTATTTTAATAATGAAATGAAATTGAGATCTTTTTTAAAGGTTAAAACCTCATTTAATTTTATGTCTTATAGGGTTTATACTGAGTACAATATTGTATAACTGTAATAATTCAGCTGTGAACCTAAAAGTTTACAGCCAATTTTGAAAGAGATGCATCTTAGCTCAGGAAATTGTTATTGAATATGTCAATACTGTTTTAATGAAATGCTTCTTCTAAGTATGTGGTTATTGAATAAATAATTTTTGAAAATCTCATAAATTTAAAAGGACAGATGTCAAAGTTACTTAGCATCTGTTATTATCATTCATAAATTAAAGATATTTTCCTGGTAGAAGAACAGTGTTTGTATGTGTGTCTGAGGTTGAATCCATCTGCTTCAGTCACTGGCTGAATAATCTTAAGTGACCTGCTTAAATCCCACGTGTTTCAATTTTATCATCAATAGTATGTTGTCGATAGTATTGACTCAATAGGATTGTAGTAAGGATGGTCCAAAATGACATATAAATTTTAGCAAAATGCCAGGTGTGGTGGCACACTCCTTTAGTCCCAGCACTTGGGAGGCAGAGGCAGGTGGATCTATGTGAGTTCAAAGCCAGCCTGGTCTATATAGTGACTTCCAGGCCAGCTGAGGCTAAGGGAGACCCTGTCTCAAAAAGGCAAAAAAAAAAATAAGTAAAATATATAGCACCTGGAAAATGGGAAGTGCTGAATAAATAATTGAGAAATAGTAATTTTTACTAAAGTAAAAACTATAAAGTATCTAGAGGAAAATTATGATTTTTCATTTTTAAAGTGCAGATAACATAAGTCAGACCCAGTTATTCAAAAAGACTTACTAAATAATTCTGAATCCTTATTGTTCTTTTAAAGACATTTTCAGAAAACTAATAAATGACAAAAATATTTTAAGTTACATATACATTTTTTCAAATATCTAACCAAATTCTACAGGCAGACCTATTTGTTTCCAAGACTCAAATGTCTTCTCCTCAATGGATTCAAAAGAAAATCATAGGCTGGGTCCTCACTTTAAACATCAAGAATATTTCCTTCTATTATGTAGATACAACAACAAAAATTTTTCCTAGCATGAAAGTCCTTTGATCTAGCTGTATAATCATCTTTAACCAAGAGAGCAAATCAGAAATATATTGTATACATGCTTCTGATATAGGCATATCAGAATAAAATAAAATAGGCCCATGAGTTCAGTGTCTGTCAAACTTCCTTACTCTTCAGAGTCACTTGGGAAGGTTGTTTTGTTTTCCTTTTTAATACTGATTCCTGGGTAACATCTTATTAATAATTAATTTGAAAATTGTAACTGTCCATAGGTGAGATAGTTTAGAGAAGGTTTGTCTATTTTCTTATTCCTACTGACTCTAGTAAAGTCAGTTCCTATTAATCTGTTTGGAAATAAAAATGATTTAGGTTTACGTGTTTGCAAGTAGAACAGCAATTCCTCACTCAAAATTGCTGCCATTACTAACGATGAAGCATCTATGACACCAGCATAAAATGGACAAAAATAAAAGTACTGACCATTTTATATATATAATATATTCATATATCATTAATATAGATAAAAATTATTGAACATAATTTTGTAAATTCAATCCAGCCAAAGAGAAAAAGGATGCGGTGCTGTAACAGGGAAAAGGGGATAATGGAAGCAAGAAGGGTTAAATGGCATGGGGGGATGGGAAGACATGGTGGAGGAGGGACTATGGAGAAGAATAACTGACAGTAAGACCTTTTGGAAAAGATATATGGAAATCTACTACCAGAGAAGCTTTCTAAAATATATACATATATGTGCATTAAGAGTTTAAATTGAGTTACCCTATAATGGTGAGATAATACTCCAACTTTTTACCTCATCCTAGCAAGTAAAACCCCAGTTCAGGAGTGGATTGTCTGTTTCAGAGTTGTTGGTCAGCAGGGTCCCATAGACTCCCAAACATTGCACATTATTGTCATTGTTCTTGTTTATGCTCCATAACTTGATGGTAAGACCCTATTGCTGAAGACAACACATACTTTGTTTACAAAACATGAAGAAATCAAAAGAGTACTGACCTGGGAGCTTCCAAGCTACTGCATAGCTTTAACAGTGCTGAAAGGTGCTATGCACAACACCAAAGGATTAAAGTAGTCATTAATTACCGTGAACAATGCAAGTCATAATATGACTGGCATGGCAAGGTATGCCTACCACTGCAATAGAGGCATGAATGCTAAGGGAGTAACCAGCAACTCCCTTATTGGATTTAAGGCTCACTCCATGAGACGGAAGTCATACCTAGCACCTTTATCAGGGTCAATGGCTATCTATGGCTGCATAGGTCATAGGCCCCAGGAATGAAAATACTAATATTCTACTGAAAGGACATGGTATTAAAATGACTCCTGCTAACTTGTAGTTCTGTAGATTAGAGCATCTGTAAACCCTCATCAGAGGAGTTTCTTCTTGAAGGAGAAGGCAAAGAGACCCACAAGTGTCAATGTGCAGAGAATAAGAGACTGCAGAGTGCTCAGCCCTAAATGGGCCACATTTTACCCTTAATATCTCAATCACATTGTCATTATCTTCTAAAATTAACAAATAGACCATCATTAGATATATGTAGCACCAAATTCTCCCCTGGGAGACCTGTGCCACGCTCTGGGATCCCAGGGCCATATGGTCCTAATGTGACCGACAAAATTGACACTATGCATTCCATTTGGGTTTTTGTATAAAGTTTATAAAGTTGGAAACAAAGTTACTTACAAGGGCATACACCCATGGCCTCTTTACCTACATCTTGTCTAAGCTTTTGAGATTGTTACCTCCAGTGCCCCCCACCCCAAGATGGCAACTTTCCGGTGCTTCCTGGTTTCCTCAGCATCTGTCTTTAGACCCTCTTTCTCGTGCAATTGAGGCTGACTGATTGAGTGGGAGGGGTGACTGCCTCCCCCTGTGTCTATGGAGTCTCTTGGAGTTCAGTACTAGTTCTCTTGGAGGATACGCCTACCCAACAATATACATACACTCATATACTTGATGGTGATGATGATGATGATGATGTTTGTATGTATTCATCATCTCATCAATGTCCTACACACTTTGATTTCATGCCACCTAGCTCTTCACCTTGTTTTTTTTTCTTTTATGGTAATCATTCCTGAGATACAAGAATATCAGGATGTCTTTGATTTGGTGGAGGCATTCTTGGCTCTGTTTTGCTTAGCTTAAAAGGCTTAGAAACTCAATAGTCACCAAAGTCACCCCATGATAGAAGTGTAAAGGTTTTGGCTTCTGAATTCCAAGAATGAAATTCATTGTACCTAAGAGAGCAAAATTTAGAAAGACGTATTTTTTCATAGGGAGCTTTTAAGAGACAAAGCAGAGCTCCTGTAGAGCAGGACAGGTGCCAGAAGTGGGGTACCTTTGAGCTTCACAACCCTGGAGTCAATAAGGATTTAGTGGATAGAGCATGATCAAATGAATTAGTCTATCTACAGGTCCTCAATATGGCTTCAAGGAAAGGGCATTCCTTTAGGAAAAAGAGATACAGAACAAAACAGGCCATGGTTCTGACCATGGCAGAACCAGGGATATTTATGGCTTAGACACTTCCGATATCTCTGGCCTAGGGCAAGGACAAGGCTACCAAGAGGACTATGCTGAATAGACTTACTTGTCAAATTGACACAGCTGGAAAGAGGGAACTTCATTTGGGGAATTTCCTCCCCCATATTTGCCTGTGGGAAAGTCTGTGAGGCATTTTCTTCATTGTTGAGTGATGTGGGAAGGTCCATCCCATTGTGGATGGTGCCAGCTCTGAGAAGGTGGATGTAGGAAAGCAGGCTGAGAACCAGCCATAGGAGCACTCCAGTAAGCAGCATTCTTCCACAGTTCATGCTCCAGTTTCTACCACCAGGTTCCTGCTTGAGTTCCTGAGCCAGCTTTCCTTGATGAAGAACTATATTGTAAGCAGAAAATGACTCTTTCCTCCCCATGTTTATTTTTGTCACGGTGTTTATCATAGCAATAGAAAGCAAACTAGGACAAGGTCCAAGGGCACTTCCTGCTTTTAGCCAAGAAAGAAACTTGCTCTTTTTCTTTGTGATTTTTTTTCAGTCTACTACCTAACCAATTTCTATCTCCTGTCCTCCTCATTCTCTCTTTCGATAAGGTAACAAAAACTGCCATTAGTGGATTGGGTTAATGACTGATCTCACTTCTTGGAATTGAATAGAAACATCTGGTATGGCACTATGGGTACCCCTCCAATGGGCCTATCTGAAGGACCTCAAAAGTACACCAGTGGTTTCTTTGTTAAACTGCAAGGTGTAGAGAGGGAAGAAAATCTTTGCCTTTCAGAGAGATTCAGAGGAGAAACAGTAAAAGTAAAACTAGTCAGGGGCAGCAGGCAACTTCCTGAGGGCTTCCACTCTTGAAGATTTTCAGGCCTTGTAGGGAAATCAAAAAGACCCATTCAGATGGAGTTAGAACGTAGCATTACCACATGGGCAAGGACCGACTGTGAGAGGACATGAAGTTAAAACACAACTGAACAGCTCTCAATGCTAAAGAACAAAAGAAATGGTTCATTTTGGAGCCCAATATGAGTGATCTTAGCCTGTGAACACAAATTTAGGTCATTTCTGTCCCCACAAATACCATGTTCAAATGAGGTAGTAATTTTATGAACTTTTTATAGTAACAGAATATAGGAAAGCATAAATCAACACACTTTCAAATACATTGGGGGGTATGCTTGATAGATGGGTTGTAGCAAAGTGGGGAGAGCACTGCTATAGGCCCAAGATGCTGTCTTATGACAGTCTTTGCCTTTTGGCAGGTGGATTCTAAGGTTTTGTGGTTAATACATTCCAAAAGTTTTAATCTATTAGTCACAGGATATTAGGTCTAACACAGAGGTGGTCTAAGAACAACTATTTAGTGTGGCTAAAGATAGTCCAAGATAAGTTGCAAATAGGCTCTGGACGTGCAACATTCCAATCTTTCTACAATCATTGAAATGCTATTCAGTTAGCCAGCCTTGTAGAAGTTTCCGTTGAAGATGTACGCATTTTCTGGGAACTTGCTTTCACAAGGGCAAATGAGAGGTCCGTGTATATGGAGTTAGAAGGTAGCAGGACCACATGAGTATGAACTATGAATGAGAAAAGATGAATTTAAGACAGTAATGGCATTCACAAGGTCCAAAGATTAATAGGACTATGGTTATATTTCAAATACATTATCTCCCTTCTACCATGAGGATCCAGAACTTTTTTCAAAGCTGTTTACCAAATGGCATGGTATTGTCTGACATGGTCTAATACAGGGGAAATCAGGGTCCTCTTTGGGGTTCTTAGTTTCATTAATAAAATAATTTTTAAATGGACTCAAGAAGAATCTTGGAGACAATTTTATTATAGTATAAAAGAAAAACCTCCCATGGCAGGCAAGCTGTAAATCTCAGCTGCTGCCCCAAGGAAAATGGAGGAGAGACAGAGAAAAGTCATGCAATTTTAAGGTAACATTGAGGTCAGACACATGACAAACTAACAACCATATGACTAGGAGTAGAGTTTTGGGTGAAAAGTAAGGAAACAAAAATTTGGGGGGCAACCCAAAGTGTTAGGGAACATAAATTTAGAAAATAGATAGAAAAAAGAAGCTACATTTTTCTGAAGATTTCTGCAGAAAAGCAAGCAGACTTACAAAGCTACATGGACTGGGAAGCTACCATGTTAGAGGTGGAGATTTCAGGCAGGAAAAGTACCTTATCTCATTAAGAACTAATCATTCTGCCCATTTCTTTAGCATGGCTGAAGGTGAACTCCTTCCTAGGGGAGGTCCTTTGGGCAGGTGATTGATCCAGGGAAACTGGAATGCCAGGTCTCTATCCAGACCAGAGATTCTATTCTCTTAGTCAGAAGGAAATTTCTCTTAAAAGTCCTTTATTGCCACTGTAGTACTTATATGCATATGTTTTTACTGGAAAATATTCTTGGTCGAATTTTTCCCAGTATTTATTTATTTACTTTCCGTGCTTATTTTTTGTCAAGATTGAATATTTTTATGCAAAACCTCTTTACCTTAAAATATTTACATGAAAATTCATATATATGTACAGAAGTTAACTCCAAGGATATATATAGAACTTTATATATTTAAGAGTGGTCATGTCTTATGACACTTTATTCATATCTCTTGATATAATTCTTTATTTCCTAGAAGCCCTACCCCACTTAAGCCAAGATTTCATGATTAAAAATATTCGAATATTTTCTGTCCTAAGATTCAAATGAATTCATTTTCTTTATAAAAGATTTCCTCATTCAGTATAATTTGAAAAAACCACTTATTCTAAATTTTAAAACGAAACTGTCAAACTGCATTTTCAAGATACTTACATTTAAATTTTTTGTTTTTATTTATTTTTATCCTATGTGTATGAGTGTTTTGCCTACATGTATGTATGGGCAGCCATGTCATGTAATGCTGACAGTGGCCAGAAGTGGGCATCAGATCCCCTGAAGCTGCAGTTACTGATGGCTGTTATCGGCCACATGGGTGCTGGGAACTGAATGTCGGTCCCCTACAAAAGCAGCAAGAACTCTTAACCACTGAGACATGTCTTCAGCCCATAGATAGCTATATTTTAAATCCAACATTTTTAAATCAAAACAAAATTTTTCACCATTTTGATATATCAACTGAATCCAACCAATGAAATTGCTACTCCTCTGACTTTAATTCCATTTACAGAACCATTTCTCTCTCCTGAAGAACTGCCAGCCCAATAGCTCATCCTCCATCAGGTTCTAGGAAAAGTTCCTGGAGTTCCTGACTACATCAGACATGAGCTAAAGCTTCAAAACTTTATGAAGCTACTTCTGTGTTGGAACTTCAACACGCTGCACCTGCACTGATTGTTACAGCTTCAAAGACGGATATCTCCAAATGTAGAGACTTAAGAAGTTGCAGGTCTAAATCCAAAATTGTACTGGGGTATTTTAGCCATTTAAATAGCAAAACCCATCCTACATTATTGTGACTAATTCTCAAAAACTATTCAATAAGATTAATTTTAAAGACTTTCAATAACCCTATTAAGATTTACCTTTTCTATCTTCCCCATAAACTCCTATAAGGTCAAAATTAAAATATTTTGAGCATTCCCTAATTTGATGCTTATTCCATCATTAACCCTTCTATTAACCCTCCATGCTCTTCTCTCAAGAATTCCAGCTCGAAATGATTTGAAAACACTTCATAGACTTCCTGGATTATACTTATGATCACTCCTTTAATAACTGTTTTGACTCCTATTCACAGGTAGTCTGCACTTTTTAAAAATTAGCATTTCTTTATTTAAAAATAACATGATTACATTGAAAATCTTTCTATAGGTTGGAGTTGGAGAATTTGGAAAAGGGGTGAATGGCAAACTCACATTACAGCAATATTAGCTCTTCTTTAATCTGCATGATGATCCAGTTCATCCAGAATACTCAATAATATCCTCCTGAATAGAGATTTCAGCCTCTGTCTCAGAGACCAACACTTGCCCCACTACTTGTCCTAGATGAAGGTGCCACACCCTAATTCCATTTCAGTTTGGAAGAAGCTAGAGACTGAGTCAAAATGCTCATTGTCCTTGGATCTCCTTTACTTCCTTTTTCTATTCATATATATGTATATATGAATACTATATATATTTATACATATATATGAATATTCATATATATATGGAATGTAAGAATGCAATGTTAGAATCCAGCCAGTACTTTTCAGCAGCTCTTCCTTTCACAAATACTAACAAGCATCGTACTGAGACATTGTCTGTGAATCCCATGCTAGAAGACTTGCCGATGTCACATTCACTTGGAAAGTTTACATCAAAGAGTACCACATCTTATTTCCCTGCCTTTTCCCCGTCTCCTGCATGTGAATCAGAGATCCTGGTTGTAGGCTCTTTATGTAAATCCCTAGTATCGTAAAAAGGTACAAGAAGGGGCTCACTTTGCCAAGTGGGCTCTGATTCCCTTTAGAGACTGCTGTGCTGTCTCTCTCTGCTACTGGGGTCTGAATTCTTCTCAGAGCCCCCTCCAGGCTGTTGCCCCTCTATCTGTCTGTCCAAGGCAGTAATAAACCCCTTAGTCCCCAGTACTCTATCTTAGTGTCCTCTTGAACCACCTGTTCCATCCAAAACCTGTTATTCAAAGCTGCCCGTCTTACCTTGATACTCAGTTAGTTGTTCAGTTATTTTATTTTAAGAAATTAATGCTACTTTATCACTATTTTCTGACTTAGATATTGCCTTTCAGAACTCAGTTATCAATGTAAAGTTGGATTGAGGGTAAAGTTATTTTTATTTTTAATTTCCTTTCAGTTAATCTTTATATTGTATAATCTCATTGTGTGTGTGTGTGTGTGTGTGTGTGTGTGTGTGTATCATATATTCATTTAGTTTCATATCCTTAAATTCTGGAGTTTCAATCAGTTATATGACAAATTCTTATACTACCATCAACAGTTAAACACTCACAGTTACTTGTACTCAACACTTTGACTAGTGATTAGTCTCTGCATTGACAACTACCCCATTGCAATGCCCTGAGGCACCTCTCTGGCCATTTTGTGGAGCTGGACTTCCCAGCACAGCTGTAAATGGGGGGAGGAGCGGCTACTATTCTGTAAATAAATCCCCACCCTATGCTCTGTTAGCAAGCCCAATAAACTTGTTAGGATTTTTTTTTTTAAAAAAGAACAGAGCTAATGGAAACCTTCATTATTCCACCAAAGTTGACCCCATATTGGCAAATCGTTTGGTCTTTGATAT
>NW_008340982.1:158782-167347 GCF_000622305.1 Nannospalax galili | reverse complement strand
TATAAAAATATAAAAATAAAGGGAAAAAAATCTACCCCATTGCAAGAAGAAATTTCTCTGACCAAGGTGGAAGCAGCACAAATCTCTGGGTAAGTATAAATCCATAGACAGCAGCTTGATGGTGTGACTGTAAGGAAATGGAAAGCAGGATGGAGACAGAAAATGGACTTCTGTGCAGCAAGCAGATTTATTAGGAATAAACTTGAAAGGGCATCTCTGGAGCCTGGAGGAGGACATCCTCTCTTGAGCCAGGATCTGGAGGAGTGACCTCTCTCACAGACTCGGGGTCTTTATATTTTCCTCCTATTGAGGAGGGTGAAGGGGCTCTTGCAGGGGTAGTTGTGAGGATAGGGGTTACACACTTATGTGGGACTCCAGGAAATTCCCTGTGATTGGGATTGACTCATATCAGAGGAGCGTGTGGGGGGGGGGGGATGTCCAGGAAGGCAGATGGCAATCTACCAAGAAGCATTCAGGACCTAATATTTCTCCACCATCATTCGTAACTCTAAAGGGATATAAATGTGTAAATGTGTGTGGGGATGCGTAGTACTGAGTGGTGGCTTCAGAAAATGCTGTGACCCAGTTAACTCAGAATTTCTGGAACTGGGGCTGAAGAGATGGCTCAGTGTTTAAGAGCACTGGCTGCTCTTGCAAACGACCTGGGTTCAATTCCCAGCACCCACATCGTGGTTAACAATTGTCCATAACTCCAGTTCCAAGGGATCCAACGCCCTCTTCTGACCTCCCATGGGCATTGCACAACATGACATGAGTGTATTTATATACATGCAGGCAATATATGAAGAACACTGCTCCATAGAATAAACTCACCACTGCAATATGGGAACCACAGGTAGAGAATGTCTTACTCCTGCCATGGGTGGAGGGGATCTTCAGGACCGTGGAGAGGATGTATGCATAGGAAACAAGAATGGCAGTTGTGGTGGACACAATGATGAGGGTGGAGAGAATAAACAGCACAATCTCACTCACAAAGGTGACAACACAGGAGATCTTGATCAGAGCTGGAACATCACAGAAAAAGTGGTCCAGCCTGTTTTCTCCACAGAATTGCAAACTGAAGGTGAAACCTGTTTGTACCATGGAGTTGATGCACCCACAGATGTAGGAGCCAGTTACCAACTGAACACAGACCTTCTGGGACATGTGCACAGGGTAAAGCAGAGGTGAACAAATGGCTGAAAATGTACCAAATGCCATGACAGCAAGAAGAAGGGCTTCAACTGACAAGCAGGGCAAAGAAGAAAAATTGGGCAGCACGGCCATTGTATGAAACTTTCTTTTCACTTGTCAAGAAGTTGGCTAAGGTTTTGGGAGCAATGACTGTGGAATAGCAGAGATCTAGGTAGGACAAGTTTCTAAGGAAGAAGTACATAGGGGTCTGCAGTCTGGAGTCCATCTTAATGACAGTGATCATGCTGACATTGACTATGTAGATCATGAAGAATGCTAAGAATAAGAGGAGCTGAAGCTTTGGGGGGGGGCTCTGAACCCCAGCAGAAGGAACTCGGTCACCTCTGAGTAGTTCCCATTCATAGCTAACTTGAAGGTAGAACTGAAGAATGACAAAAATAAAGTGGTGAAAACATCTATTTCAAAAACGTCACACAGAAGGAAATTTATCATTTTATTATATATTCCCACTGTTGTATAAAGCATCCATGAACATAAACAATGTGTTACTGTTTTTAAGGTTGTCCTGGCACATAACTAATCTGATCTGTTAGGCTTTTTCACTATACTTATCTAAATGCAGATTTGGCCTCTCAATTCAATTTGGGGAAATATG
This sequence comes from Nannospalax galili, assembly GCF_000622305.1. NCBI lineage: Eukaryota > Metazoa > Chordata > Mammalia > Rodentia > Spalacidae > Nannospalax > Nannospalax galili. The sequence goes on along the minus strand of NW_008340982.1, from coordinate 165,534 downwards.
GATTCTAGGAAAATGTCTGGATTCAGGAGAGCTTTGGCTATAAATTTTTCCCTTGATTTTTTGGTTAACTGCTATCAAAATTTTCCACTCTCAATGCAGATATTTGTTATAGACTTTGTGGTCATTCCAGAATACATAATCTACATAAGATGTAATATACTTTAGGCTTTTAGAATAAAAATTATGTTCAACTGAGAGTGTTATTTGATTGTAATGGCTATTTTTAACTACAAAACTTAGCATTTAGCATTATGCAGCATGAAATAGATATCTTTCTTAGATGAAAGTGACACTTTTGGATCTACAGTTTCATTCTTTTACATATTAGTCTCATGTCATCCCTAGAATAACATAAACTCATACAAGCACAATTGAGCTGTTGAAATCATAGTTTGGCTTCTATTTCCTAAAGACTATGAAATAAGGCCTTGTTTCCCTCCCTCTTCTGATCGTCCCTCCATCCCTCCTTCCCGCCCTCCTCCCTGCTTTCTTCCCCTTCTCCTTCCTGCCTTCCTCCTTTTCTTCCTTCTTTCCCTCTTTTCTTCTTTTATTCATTCCTCCTTTCCAGTTATCTCTTCTTTCCTGCCTTATTGCTTTTTTTCTTTCTTGCTTGCTTTTCTCTAACTTTTCTTTCTTCATGTAAATATAATCTCTTTAAATATAGAAAGACAGCTGGAGATTTCTAAAAATCTTTGGCGCGAAGTCTCTTTTTGTAGAAAGAAAACTAACCATATATACAAAGGTACATGTGTTGGGAAAATTAGAAGGGACAGAAGGCACAATTAAATATAGTTACATATTCAAATAGTGAAAGTAAAAAGGTAGTTTTAGTTATATTTATTTAGATGCATGCTATTGTGACTATGAAATACTGTTCAGTAAAATTCAATGGGAATATAAAGGAAAAAATTGTCCTCATTTCATTATTTAGGAAACTAAAATATTCAGTATAGATTTATGTGACTTAGAGTTATCAGGCTGAGCGGCACCTTATTTTTCCATTCAATAATTTATAATGCAAGGAAAAGAAAACATAAAAATTAAGCTGAATTTTATACTATTATTGTATAAATGTATGATCATGCAGTATTTCATGTTTATATAGTTATTATGATTACAGTTAATTTAAATAGCAAATTTATTACCCATAAAATATCTTCTACTTTTTCCCGTTGATACTGAAGTAGCGGTGTGAACAGTGATGCAGTGATGTCTGTTAATTTCGGACTTTCGTGTGTGTGCTGGAGTCAGGTTGGTGCAGTGATGTCTGTTAATTTCGGACTTTCCTGTGTGTGCTGGAGTCAGGTTGGTGCAGTGATGTCTGTTAATTTCGGACTTTCGTGTGTGTGCTGGAGTCAGGTTGCTGTGTGTGTAGTAATCACCTCTCTGGAACACGAAGATTAGCAGAAATAGTAAGTGCTAATATTAGAGCTGAGAAATGGTAAAATAACCTCTCCTCGGGACAATTAACCTTAAAACTGTACGTTTTCTTTAAATCCAGATTTTACATTTACAAATTACTGCTTCTAGCAAAATTATTGAAACAAAATTAAGAAATTTAAAGGAAACTAAATGGATGTAAGGAATAGAAGACTGAAGTATGAGAATTATTCATTATCTTATAAACACTGTGCATGAACTCGGGTACGTTTATGAACACACAAAATATGGAAAGAAACGAACCATTTTTAGCCAGAAGTTTTTCTACAACACTGAGTGCAATTCTTCACTTTTTGGATCATGACTAAATTACCAGCATCGGCTAACACGAGCAACATTTGTAGATTAAATCTTAATATTATGTTGTGTACTGAACTTTGATTTTCCTGGACTACTTCATTGATTGAAATGGCAAACAGACTTGGAATGAATCCAGAAAGAAATTCTCATGTGGGATAGAAACAAAGAAGGTGGGCAGGCATTATCTCCACAAGATATTCCCTAGGGATCAAAGCGCTCTCTCTCTCTCTCTCTCTCTCTCTCCCCTCTCTCTCTTTCTCTCTCTCTCTCATAAGATACTTTGCATATGATAAAAAAAAGTAGAAGAAAAAGAAATGAGAAAGATTATTAATTTATGAACTTATCAAACCCATGGAAAACTAAAAGAGCTCTCTGGAGGACATTAAAACTGACTTTCTACACCAAATACATTAACAAAACAGATGCTATGTATTGTAAAGCATTTGAATTTTCTTTTAGAGTCTTGAACACAAAGGGGTAGTCAATGATATTATTTGAGGGTCTAGAGGTATGGCTCAGGAGTTAAGAGCACTCACTGCTCTTGCAGAGGACACAAGTTTGGTTCCCAGTACCCACACAGTAACTAACAACTATCTGTAACTCCAGTTTCAGGGGATCGGATGCCCTCTTCTGACTTCTGCAGGCATTGCAGGACATGGGTACACTTACATACATGCAGGTAATAAACTTACACACCTAGAATGAAAGTAATAAGTAAAATATTTCCAAGTAATATCATTTAAATAGATTATAGGCTTTATATTTAGAGCCACATTCTGTGTGTGGGGGGTGTATGCTTGTGTATGCATGTGGTAAGGCTGGAGGACATCAAATGTTTTCTCAATCACTGTTGATCTTGCTTTATTTCATTTTGAATGGATTTTTGTGACTTTCATATAATGTTTTGATGGCATTTAGATCCCCTCCCAGGTCTGTACCTTCCCCCAAGACCCCTGCCCAGTTTACGGCACTCTTGTCTAGAGTCTGATTTGTGTCCCTGAATATCCTTCAATGTGGGTCCATTCATTGGGCCCACCAATAGTCCTATTTCTATAAGACACTGACTCTCCCCTTCCCAGTAGCCATCAAAAGTGCCTTAGATTGGTTTTAGATTTCTGGAGCCAGACAGGGTGGATGACCATAAGGAAACAGAGTCGACCTTGGTTTTCTGAGATGTCTCTAACTGAATATGTAACTCACCATTTTGGCAAACTGGCTGGCAACTGAACTCTAAGGATCTGCCTGTCTTTGTCTCCTGCTCTATCCCCCAGAGCTGGGGTTACAGATACATGTCACCACACCTGACTTTTATGTGGCTTCTGGGGGTCAAATCTAGGTCCTCACTTGACAAGCACTCTATTCACTGAGCCATCTCCCTGGCCTGGGACTCATTTCTTCTCTCTACTGAGAATACACTGTGCTGATTTTAGTCATGGAAAATTAATACAAAAAAGGGTCAATGGAAGCACTGGATTAAAAATCTGGGTACTAAAATAGCAAAAGGGGCTCCAAAAGCACATGATAACTCCAATATCTTTGATTTGAGACACAGGAATAAATAATGTTAAAAGATTCCAGAAACCTGAAGTTTAAGAGCAAGAGTCATGTTTAGAGGACAAAATTGAGACAATAATACAAACAGACATAAAGAAAAATATTGGGCTGGGGAGATGACCCTGTCTATAAATATGTAAGCATGTGGATTTGAGTTCATATCTTAAAAACCCACATAAACAGCCAGAATGTGCCAGAATGTGCCTGTCACTCCAGCACTTGGAGTTTGTGGGAGCAAAGACTGACTCCTGAAGACCAACAGCCAGCCACTCTAGCCAAACCAATGAGTTGTAGGTCCACTGAGAGACCACCTGATTTAAAGTAGAAAGGAAGAGAGCGATCCTGGAAAGATGTCCAGTTTCGACCTCTGGCCTTGACATACATATTTATACACTTGAATAGACACCTGCATACACACACACACACACACACACACACACACACTAATAAGTGCATAAACCACACACACATATACATATACACATACACACACACAATTCATATACATGGCAAAAACTTTCAAGAATTCTGGGATATATTCAAAAGACCAAAATTAAGAATCCATGAGTTAGAATGAGTTGTGATAAAGTTTAAGGCTCAGAAAACTTATCCAGTGAACATATAGCCCAAACATTCTCAACCCTAAAAAAAAAAAAATCAGACGTTTGAGACAAGGCAAACACCTTTAGTAACATTTTAGCATACAAACTTCAACCTACCAAAAAAACAATGGCTTTTTATATGCAAATAACAAAGTTTCTGAGAAATAAATTAGAAAAATATTTCATTTATAATAGTTTGAAAAATGATACAGTACCTAGAAATAAACAAAATATTGAAACTTCTATAATGAAAATGTTCAGACTCTAAAAAAAGAAACTGTTGGAAAGACCTTCCATACTCCATGACTTGTAGAATTAATATCATAAAAATGGCTACATTTCTCAAAGTAATCTACAAATTCTCTGTCATTTCCATAGGTGTTCCAATGCCTTTCTTTATGGAGCTACTGTGATGATTAATACTGTTTGTCAACCTAACAGTATCTAGAATAACATCAGAGGTGAGCCTTTGGAAATACCTGTGAGGAATTTTATAGATTAGGTTATACTCTGAGAGTATCTGAAGTATTATCTAAATTATGTTAACTGAGGTAGGAATCATATGTAGACAGTAATAGTCTATGGGGTGAGCGTTCACATGCCGCTATGATTCCTGACTGAGGATACATGACCAGCACATCATGTTCTGGCTACCGTGATTTCCCACCGTGATGGACTGTAGCTTCTAACTATGAGTAATAATAAACCCATCCTCCTTTAAGTTTACTTTTTGCCAGGTATCTTATTAAAATAATATAAGTAACCAATACAGCTAGAAAAAATTCCTAAAATGTTTATGAAAACACAAAAGACCATGGATAACCAAAGCAATGTTAAGCAGAAAGAGTAATTCTAGAGGCATCACAAAACCTCACCTCAAATTATACTGCTCAGTTACGGTGACAAAACAGCATGGTACCGGCATAAACAAACACATCAACCATTGAATGCAGTATAATGTCCAAAAATGAAATCAAGCAACTATAGTTAACTAATACTTGCAAAGATAACAAAAATTACCTTGGAAAAATGACTGCCTATTGAACAAATAATGTTGACAAAATTGGATACTTGCCTACAAGAGTGAGATTAGAACCATATATTTCAATCTGCATAATAATTAATTCAAAATGGATCAAAGACATTAATTTAAATTATATTCTGAAACTGCTGCAGGGAAAGCATTGCAAGAGATGGCATAGGCAAAAACTTTCTGGACAGGATTCTAGTAACAGAAAAGAACTCCAAGAATTGACAAATGAGATTGCATGAAATTAAAATGCTTCTTTATAAGAAAGCAAACTACCAGCAATGTGAACTGCCATCTCTGTTTCACACAGCAAGTTAATATCTAGATATGAAATAGCAAAACTTAAGCGTCAAAACCACCACAAAATTGCTAACCAATAAGTGGACCAATTAATTGAACAGACCTCTCCAAAATAAGAAAAATACATGTGGCCATTAAATATTTCTTTTAAATGTGTTAAAATATTTAACTATCAGGGAAATGTATATTAAAACTAATTTGTTTTCCTTCCCAAGCTAGTCAGAATGGAAATATTAAAAAATAAAAGACAACAAATGCTGGAAGGAGCTTGGCGAAATAAGAGCCTTTATTCACTGCTGGTAGAAATACAGGCTAACAACAGCCATTACTGAAATTAGTGTGACAATATCTTAAAAATTAAAAATGGAATAACATCTCATGCAGCTATGCCACCTTATAATCAAACGACCCTACATCAGAGATTCTGTTGGTTATTGCTCTTCTCACGACAGCAAGGAAATAGAATCTGCCTAGATTTTCATCAACGAGGAAATAGAATCTGCCTAGATATTCATGGATGGATGAATTTAAAAGTAAGGTGCATATGGACAATAGAATTATAATAAGCTGTAAAGAAATATGAAATCTTGAAATTTGAAGATACATGGATCTGGGAATTATTAATTAATATATCCCAGGTTTAAAATGAGAAATATTGCATGCTTCTAGTACTATATGGGAGTTGAATATAGGTGATAAAACTATAAACGGTACCATGAGAGGAATAAGATAATTTAATCAGGGGCTAGAGAGATGGCTCAGTGGTTAAGAACACTGGTTGTTCATGCAGAAGACCAGGGTTCGAATCCCAGCACATAGCAGCTAAAAACTGTCCATAACTCCAGTTCCAGGGGATCCAACAGCCTCTTCTGTCCTCCACAGGCACTGCCTGGCATGGGTGCACTTACCTACATGCAGGCAATACACGCATACACATAAAATTTAAATAATAAAATAAAGATATTTGAATCAAAGGGGTTTGTTTGTTCTGTGAGCAGCACTGTTTCATGGGCTTGAACCCCAAGCTGACTAAAAGTGGGAAAGTAAACTCAACACCAGAAGTCATCTGTCTCTGTTTCCAGACACGAGACACAAAGTGACCAGTTGCTTCATGCTTGTCCCAGAATGTCTTCCCTGCCATGATGGGTCGCACCCACAGTCTATGAGCCAAAATATACCCTTTGTTTCATATATTGCTTATGCTTGGTGTTTTGTCACAGCAACAAGAAAAGTAAATAATAGACTGCATGATAAAAACTTAATAAATTACAAAGGGCTGTTTCTCAGCACAATAAAAAACATATATAACAAACCCAAAGCTAATATTGTACTCAATGTGGAAACATTGAAAGTTTTCTTCCTAAGATAAAGAACAAAGCAAAAATTTCTATTCTTATCCAACCATTTAACATAGAACTCTAAAACATAACCAGAGAAATTTTGCATTAGAAAAAATTAAAAATCACCCCAAATTGAACCATATTATTCCTACAATCTACTGACAAATTATACATAATAGATCAAGA
>NW_008340982.1:152013-157407 GCF_000622305.1 Nannospalax galili | reverse complement strand
TATGAATCCCTAAATTCTCCTTTTACTAAAATCATTAGAATAATGAACAGTTTCAATATACATGTAAAATTCAAAATGGCCACATGGCAAAAAACAAAATAACATTTATATGTGCTACCAATGAGCTCTAAAAAAATTAAGAATGCAATCTCTGGGGCTATAGAAATAATTTAAAGGGTAGAAGTTGCATTGATCCTGTTTGTAGAAGATATGATCATGTATACATATGAATCCCTAAATTCTCCTTTTACTAAAATCATTAGAATAATGAACAGTTTCAATATACATGTAAAATTCAAAATGGCCACATGGCAAAAAACAAAATAACATTTATATGTGCTACCAATGAGCTCTAAAAAAATTAAGAATGCAATCTCTGGGGCTATAGAAATAGTTCAGTGGTTAAAAGCACTTGCTGCTCTTTTGCAGAGGACTGGGGTTTGGGTCCCAGCATCCACGTGGCAGTTAACAAATATCTATAATTCTAGTTCCAAAGGATCTACCGCCCTGTTCTGGCCTCTGCAGACATTGTAGACACCTGATACATCTACATACATATAGGCAAAACACTCATACACTTAAAAGATGTTGGGAGACTGAGGCTCAGCCATTTCTCAAAACCGCTGACAGACCCGAGTTGGTGCCTTTCCATTCTGCCCATTCATCCTCCCGCGGGCACAGGACAGAGCCCGCGGCCTTGGCCCACAACCTTGGCTCACAGTCGGGGCCAACAGCCTTGACCCACAACCTTGGCTCAGAGCCGGGGCCCACAACCTTGGCCCACAACCTTGTTCTCCTTTCAGATTCCTCCCTTAGGGTACATCTGGGCCCCTGTGTTCTACCTGATATGATTGCTCACTCTTTGCTCCTTTGTTTTCATTCTCTATTTAACCCCATGCTTGAGCTGCAATAAAAGAGACTTGATCAGAATCCTGTCTTGTCTCCATTTCTCTTGTCTCTTTGCCTCATCCACATTCATCCCCACTCCCCAATCCAGGTACCCCGTTGCAGACCCTGTGGGCCGGGGCAAAAAGACATAAATAAATAAAAAAGAAAACAATCTATGGCCACAGTTGTTCATTGAAATACATCACATTGATTAAATTTTTTGCAACCTAGAAATGCATATTGGCCATAATATTAGATATTTTGAAGTGTTATTGTATTTTTTCTGTTAGTATTTTATTTTTATATATTTATATTAATTGGATATTATGGTAGAGGACTGTCCTCTGATTCATACAGATGCCGCCAACAAGATTACAGCTGAGCCAGGTTGCAAATGAATCAGAGAGATCCCATTGGACCCTAAGGATCTAGGCATGGAACCTTCTGTAAAACAGATCACATTCTAGACACAGAATGAGTCTTATCAAGTGAAACATCATTGAAATTATTTCTTTAACACAGCAGATGATAGTGTACTAAAATTAAAAGTCAATAGAAAGACCACAAATCAAACAAATACATGGAAACAGAAAAAATGCACTCTTGTATGACCTTTGAGTCATGCAGAAATCAAGCAGGAAATTAAACTTAAACACAAAAACAAAACAAAGCCCCAAATAGCAGAAAGATGGAATATCAACTGGAACAAAAATGAATAGAGACTAAAGGAGCAATACACTAAGTCAGTAAAACAGAGGTGGTTCTTCGAAAAATTAAACTGTGTTGTGAAAATCCTAACCAAATAACCAAATCAAAGAGAAAAACCTGAAATTAAATTAATAAAATCAGGGATGAAAATCGGACTATTACAAAAGATTCCAAAGAATTCCAGGTAATCGTTAAGAAATATATGGAAAGTTTATATTTTAAAAATGCAAGAAAGCCACATGTGGTGCTGCACACCTCGAATCCCAGTACTGGGAAGGCAGAGGCAGGCTGATCTTTATGAAATTGAGGTCAGCCTCGTCTACATAGTGAGTTCTAGGCCAGCTGGTGCTACAGAGGGACCCTGGCACAAAAAATATATTAAAAACACAGATAAATAAACAAATAAATACAAGAAGAAATAAAATAAATGGATAAATTTCAGACACATAATATCTACCAAAATTAAATGAAGATGCTACAAACAACTTAAACAATTCATAACAAGCACCGAGATTCAAATAGTAGTCAAACTAGTGCCCTCCAATGAACTGCCCTCTAAATTAATATGTTTCTACCCATAGATTAGTGAAGCTCACAAAATTACCCCCCAAGACTACAAGAAACCTATTTGATATGATACACACTTTAAGCAAAGTAAGACACAAAAGCTTTTGTCTACACAAATAATAAATTTGTCTAGATAGACATCACTGGGGAGATCTTAATTCTTGGACTTCCTCAGGTCATGGGGATCCTAACCCATCCCAGATCTGTGATACCTTAAAAAGACAAACCCTATAAATCATAGGCATAGAAAAGGGAGAAGAAATCCAGGTCAAAGGTACAGAAGTTATTTTTAATAAATTCACAGAAGAAAATTTCCCAAATCTAGGGAAAGTAACACCTAGCAAGATACAAGAGGCACACAGAAAGCCAAGTAGACAAGACCAGAAAAGAAACTCCCCATTTCATATTACAGTCAAGAGACTAAAAGTACAGAACAAGGGGACGATATTCAAAGCTGTGAGAGAAAAAGACCAAGTCACATATAAAGACAGGCCCATTAGAATAACAGCTGACTTTTCAAGAGTATGAAATCCAGAAGGGCATGGATCAATGTCATACAAGTCATTAAAGTACACAGATTCAAGCCCAGATTATGATACCCTGTAAAACTATCAGGTGTAATAGAAAGAGAAAGAAAACTTTCCATGATAAACACAGATTTAAATTTTATGACCACAAAACCAGTTCTCCAAAGAACACTTGGTGGCATATTACAGTCAGAAGAGAAGACTCAGAAGAGGTCACAAAGAATAAATAATTATTCCAGAGCAGTCAAGCAAAAGAAGTCTAAAAAAAGAGTACTGCAACACTAGCATACATTGGTCAATAATACCCCTCAACATTAATGGCCTTAACTCATCAGTCAAAAGACCAAAATTAATAAGATTAGAAAACTGGATCCATGGATTTGCTACCTCCAAGATGCACACATCATCAACAATAACCAAGACCACCTTAGGATAAAAGGATGGAAAAATATATTCCAAGCAAATGGAGCTAAGAAACAAGTAGGTGTATCTATTCTAATACACAGCAAAATAGATTTCAAAATAAAAGTAATGAGAAGAGACAGGGAAAGTCAGTTCATGCACATCAAAGGAAAATTCGATCAAGAAGAAATTACAATCCTAAACATATGAGGGGCATCCAATTTCATAAAAGAAACTTTATTATCTCTAAAACCTCGCATTGACTTAAACACAGTGATAGTGGGTGACTTCAATACCCAACTCTCACCAATAGTCAGGTCAACCAAACAAAATCTAAAAAAAGACATCCTGGAGTTAAATGACATAACAAATCAAATGGATTTTACAGAAGTCTACAGAACATTCCATTCAAACATCAAAGAATATACTTTCTTCTCAGCAACCCATGGTACTTTCTTCAAAATCCACCACATAAAAACAAATCTCCACAAATTTACATAAATGGAAGTATCATCTCGTATCCTATCCATTCATCTTGTATCCTATCCATTCTCCACAAATTTACATAAACGGAAGTATCATCTTGTATCCTATCCATTCATAAAGGAATAAAGGTAGATACTAACAACAAGAAAAAATTAGGAAAATACACAAATGAAAAGAAGCTAAACAACACATTACTGAATGAAAATAAGACCCCAGGAGAAATCAAATTTCTGGGGTTTTTTTTTCCTTCTCAACAACCCAACTTTATTCTCTAACAGCAAGTTTATATGCCAAAGAGGGACTTGTGGATGCATGCAGCATCCAGGGTGCATGCAAAGTTCAATTTGTACAAAGACAAAGGGTGCTCATATTATGTGTCACATAGGTTGATCAATCCTTAGCGTGGGCAGAGGATCGTTTGTTAAGGACTAGGGAATGTCTCAGAGCTTATTAACTAAGATGTCTCAATTTTAATTACACACATACTTTGTGTTATTGATTAGGTTGTTTCTCACCTTTATATCAAGGAACTCAAGATGTTTTTCTCTGAACAAAGAGACTGTATACTTTTAACCTGTCCAGGTGCCTTTTGCTAGTCATTGCAGTGTTCCACATGACAGGGCTGTGAGGTACTGTTTTTGGTGCTTTGCTCCTTTTAGCAGAGGCTGTAGCCTGCTTAAAGGTTCAGGTCCAACTTGTCCTGAGTCCAGCCATCTTGGTCTCCAACAGAGAAAGGGTAAAGACAGTTTGCTTGCTGCTTCTTCTGGGTCTCTGGCAGGAAGATCTTATTTTTCATTCCAACAGGATCCCTTCAACTGACCTGCTTAGAGCTATGTAGATCTGGACACCTCGTCATTTGGAGCCATAAGCCTATCAGAACCACTTCATTGTTTGACTAATCTAAAATTAGGTGAGGGGAAATCGCTGAGACCCTTGAAATCCAGCTTCTCCCCAGGGACTATTGGATTCCCGTTTCCAGGTCCCCTCTCCACTTGAGAGCATCGTTTTTCTAAATGAATGTCTGGATGTAGATGTGATTTTTGGTGTACTTTTCAATAAAACTGCTTAGCTCTTTCTACTGGTCTGAGGTTTTTCCTGACTTTTAATTCTTTTAACTTTTACAAAAACTTTATTGAGAATTTCACACATGCATATAAGGTGTTTCAATCAAATCCGTGCCCACTCCCTCCCCTCCAACATTCTCCCCTCTGAGGAGGTAACCCTGAAATCTGTTAAGGATTAGAAACTAGCTCCCAAATACTTTTGACATTTTTGGCCTTTGGAGTAGAGCATGTTGCTAACAAGCCCAAGAGCATTTTGAGTTTTAGCCAAGAAACTGGCTACATTTCTTTGGGGTCTTTTTACTCCAACTGTCTAGCCAATTCCTACCTCCTATTCTTATCATGCCATCCTCTGAATGGGTTACCCAAATTGCCAATAGAGAATAGGGATGCAGACCCCTCTGGCTTCTTCCATGCTGAACAAGGATGCCGGGTGAGGCAATTGGAGTACCCCTTCATTGGGTTTTAGAAAGACTCCCAAATTGCATAACTCTTGTCTCTAAGGAAAAAGAAAGTTCTTGAATCATGAATAGGAGATGTGAAGGAGAAGTAAAGGCAAGAGTAATTAGCTATACAAGTTCTAGACAGGGAACTAGAAAAAAGTCAGAACAGGGCAATTTTCAAATGTTCATATAAGAGTCCACTGGAGTTTCTTGACAAGGGCTTTCAAAAGCATCTGCCTGTTGGGTTCTTCCTCATTTTTCTTTTGTCTTCTAAGGGTCCAGTGACCCTGCTTGGCACTCCTTTAATGAATA
>NW_008340982.1:132684-151169 GCF_000622305.1 Nannospalax galili | reverse complement strand
AGCTGAAGTCATGATGATGGTAGTTATTTCATGCAGAAGGGACTGCTGTATAGCATCATCTTATTAAAAGGGCCTGGAATTTAAAAGGATTTTGTACTAGGAGCCACATATGAGGGAGAATATACGTCGTTTGTTTTTCTGAGTATTAGAATTGAATGAAAATGAAAACACAACATAGGGACCAGTGAAGGCAGTGCAGTCCTAAGAGGAACATTTATAGCATTAAATGCCTACACCAGAAAATTAGAAACATTTCAAATAAATAAATTAATAATACACCTGGAACACCAAGAACAAACAGCAACTAAAAAAGTAGGCAGGCTGGATGTGATGGTGCACACCTTTAATTCCAGCACCCAGGAGGCAATGGAAAGCAGATCTTTCTGTGATCAGGGCCAGCCTGGTTTACATAGTGAATTCCAAGTCAATTGGAGATACAAAAAGACTCTGTCTCAAAACAAAACAAACCAAGAACAACAAACAATAAAAAAACCACAGAAACATTGATCTGTGAAATAGAATTGAGTACCCAGTTTTAAATGCACACATTTACAGCCACCTAGTTTTTGACAAAGGAACCACAAATACACACTGGATAAAAGCTACCATGTTCAACGAATGTTTTGGTCAAACTGGATAAGGTCATATAGAAGAACAAATGTAGAGCCCTATCTCTCACCATGCATAAGGACCTCAACATAAGGCTGAATACCTTGAATCAGATAGAGGAGAAAGTAGGGAATACATTGAAACTTATTGGCGTGACTCCTATAGCCCAAGCATCAGGTACAACAATTTACAAATGGAACTATGAAGCTAAAAAAGTGCGTATACACCAAGGGACACCATCATTCAAGTACAGGGGCACCTACTGAAGGGGAATAAGTCTTTACCAGCTTTACCTCTGGCAGGATTAATAAACGTCTCAATTCTCATGAAAGAAGATTCCTTATACATCAGTTGGTGATTAACACAGAAACCCACAACTGGCCAACATACAAAGAATAAGAGGCTGCAAACTGCTTATCCCTTAATAGGACATCTATATCAAACTTCTACCTCCTAAGACTCAGGGATCATTGAGGAAGAGGAGATGGAAAGACGATAGGAGTCAGAGGTGGTAGATGACCACAAGAAAACAGAGTTTTCCAGGTAGATAATCTGTTATTCATGTGAACAAACAGCAATGGTGACAGCATACCCAAATCACATACAAGCTCAAACAAGAGAAAGTCCCAACGTGGACATGAGGAAGTGAGGAAGAAACCCCACCCTAACCTAAGGAGATTTAGCAACTGATGACTGTTGGGAAAGGCAGAGACAGTCTCTTTCAAGGATGGGACTCGGTACAATAACCAGGCTCCAGTGGATGGGCCCACACTCGAGGACATTTGGAGACACTAATTAGACTCTATAGTCGTATTATGTACATAATAGAGTACATTCAATTGGGCAGGGGCAATAGGCAGAGGTGTGGCTAGGGGATGGCATTTAAATATCATTAAATTGTGTTGAATTATAATGGCAAGTTTTTAATAAAAGTATTGCCTAATTGACAATGATACATGTTCCCTAAACTCATAATTTAGTGTTTTTTGCATTTTATACTATTGTAAGTGCACTAAATAAAGTAACTTTCACATGAAAATAAATGAAATCAGGGATGGGAAATTCCATTTATAATAGTTTCAAAACATATATAAGATGCCTATGAATAACCTTAACTGAGTAGTTGAAATTTTTCTACAATGAACCGTAAGACATTAAAGCTAGAAATTGATGAAGACACTAAAAAAATCGAAAGATTCACAATGCTCATGGATTCACAGAATTAGTATTGCAATTATTCCCTCAAATGACCTCCAGGGTTAGTATATTACCTAGCAAAATTCCAGTGATATTCTTTGCAGAATTAGAAAATAACTCATAACAGGTATATTTAGGTATAAAATGCCCCCAAGTGGCCAAGTAAAATAAGCAATTTTGGTGATCTCACAATTACAGATCTCAAATTGCAGTATAGATCAGCAATAACATAAACAGCATGATGGTAGCACAATATAGACATGTATGCCAGTGCAATAAAATAGAGGATCTTGAAATAAATCCACACAAGTATAGTAACCTGAATTTTGACAAAAGGGTCAAACATACATTGGACAAAATAGATTTCAACATACAGCTTTGAAAAAAAATTAGATATCTGAATTATCTGTATGTAGAATAATAATAACTTATCTGTACCTCTCATTGCACCAAAAATCAATTGAAAATGAATCGAAGACCTTAAAGTAAGTCCCAAAATTTTGAATTTCTAGAGGAACATATAATGGCTATTCCTACACCTTGTATTGCTTTACCTGTCTTTCTCCAGCAGCTCAAACTCATGGGACTCATGGAAACAAGAGGTTCCAAGGGGAAAGATGGGAATATAAAGGTAATGGGGTGAATATAATCATAATGCATATATATGAAATTATCAAAAATAAAAAGCAAATCTCAAGAAATAAAAATAAAGAAGAACGATGTAGGTGCAGACAAAGACTTTCTAACAAGGACTCTAATAGTTGAGGAAATAATCCTAGTGATTAATAAATGGGATCACAAATGGAAAGGCTTCTGTACATCACAGAAAACAATCACCAGTATGAATAGATAGCATGCTAAATGGGAAAAAAGCACTGCTAACTATATGTCAGAGGATATACTTCAGCAATCTATTAAGTACAGCAAAAATGTAAAAATTACATTAAAAATTTAAATTCAAAATCAAATGCCCAAAACCATATAATTCAGTTCATAAACAGGCTAATAAACTGACTAGATAGTTCGCCAAGGAAGAATATAAATAACAATAAAGATTGTTATGTGGTTCAACACCTATCAGGGAAAAGCAAACTAAAACTGTTTTGAAAGTTAATTTTATCACAAAAAGAATGGTTATTATCAAGAAAAGAAACAACATTGCTAGCCTATGGTGTCTAGTAGTTGCAATGTTCCCCTGTTATAAGGTAACTCTTTTAAGAAGCTTCCAAAGTGGTAAGCTTCCATAGGACCTTTTCTAAAGACCTTTGGTGTTACCCCTACCCATACTCCATCATCTGCCCTGCCCTCCATTCCCCACCTCATTGACCCCTCCTGTTCTATTATCCCCCTTTTCCCTTTATATTATTGAATTATATTCTCCCCTCCCATGAAGCCTCACTTCCCACCCCCATGGTCATTTATTATTTTCCTGACCTCACTGAATTTTCCAATTGAAACATGTGTATAGTATATCCAAGAATTAAAAGCTAGCATCCAGCTATAAGAGAGAGAATGGGACTTTTGTCTTTCTGGGCCTAGGTTATCTCACTAGGGATGTTTGTCTCCAGTTCCATTCATTTAGCTGTGAATTTCATAATTTCATTTTTAAATAACTGAATAGTATTCAATTGTGTCCATGTATTATATTTTTATTATTCATTCATCAATTAACAGACATCTAGGTTGCTTCCATTTCTTAGCTGTTATTAAAAGGACAGCAATGACATGGATGAACAGGTATTTCTGGAGTAGTATAGAAATTCTTTTGGATATAATCCCAAGAGTGGTGTGCTGTATCAAATGGTAGGTAGAGTTCTAGAGTTTTGAAGACTCTCTATGCTTATTTTCATAATGGCTGCATTAGTTTTTGCTGCAACCAGCAGTGGATAAGATTTCTGCTTTCTCCACATCCTCACCAGCATTTGTCATTGTTTGGTTTGGGGATCATAACTATTCTGAAGGGGTAAGATGAAATCTCAAAATGGTTTTAATTTGTATTTTCTTGATGACCAAATAAAAGCCCAATGCCAGGAATTGGCTCCCTCTTTTGAAACTGTTGACTGCCGGCCCCATAAAGCCACAGACACAACTGGTCATTTCCCCTCCTCTGGGTTAATCACCAGAACTTCATGGAAAGACCCTACTGTCAGAGACACTACATACATGACTGTAAAACAAACAAGGAGAAATCAAACTGGTGCGGACTTCAAAGTTTCATCTCTACTGGCTAGCGTTCATCATGACTGAAGATGCTGTGTGTGCTACTGGAAGGGAAAACGGTCATTAACCCTACCCAGCTGTGAATCCTGCAAGCTACATCAACTGGCCTGGCATGATATGCCCACTGGTGTAATATTAAAGGAGTGACCAACCAATTTCTAATCGGATTTAAGGTCTGCTTCATAAGATGGAGCCCATCCCTGACATTGATATCAGGCTGAGGAGCCTCTGACTAGACGGTCACAGTCCATAGAGGAGAACCTAATACTGTTATTCTGCTTAATAGATATAGTATAAAGTGATTCCTAATGACTTATTGTCATATGTATAGACTAATGTATTTCTCAACTATCCGCAGACAAGCTGCCTCATGCAGCAGATGGTTAACACAGATACCCACAACTGACCAAAGTGCAGAGAATAATAGGCATCAGATGATTTATCACTGAATAGGACACCTGTATAAAACTTCTGCCTCCTAAGCCTCAGGGATCATTGTGGAAGAGGGGACAGAAAGATTTCATGAGCCAAAGTTGGTGGATGAGCACAGGTAACAGAGTTTTTCAGAAAAGTTACTCGTGTGAACTCACAGTAACGATGACAGCATGCCCAAATATCATGTAAGCTCAAGTCAGACAATATCCCAGCATAGAAGTGGTGAGTGGGTAAGAAACCCCAACACTACCCAAAGAACTGTTTGCAACTGATGGTTGCTGGGAGCTGGAGATTCAGTTTCATTTAAGGTTGAGAGTCCTAGTGGGTTGGTCAGGTCCAATGGATGGACCCACACCAAGGGACATTTGGAGTCATAAGTTTCCCTCTCTAGGGCATATGTTAATCTGTATCTAGACCTAGATATAAATATAATAATGTTTGGGACATTGAGCATGGGCTAGTGAGGGTGAGGATGAGGAAGAGGATCTAAATTTGATCAAATATGTTCTATGAAAATTTTAAAAATTCAGTAAGAAAGAAAAGAAGCATCAAATGCAGATGAGAATGTGCAAAAAAGGAAACGCTTATGAACTTCCAATGGTAATGTAATTTAGTCCAGTCACTACTGAAATCAGTATATATAGAGGTTCCTCTTAAAATGAAATAAAAAAATAGAAATACAGTATGACTGAGCTAGATAACTTCTGGGAACATACCTGAAGTACTTGAAGTAAACATACAATAGAGATACTTGTAGATTCATGTTTTGTGGTGCACTACTCACACGACCTACAAAAACAAATCTGCCTAGCTTTCATTCAAATGATGACTAAAGAAAATGTAGTAAGTATACTCTGTGGAAACATTTTAAACATAAAGAAAAAATGAAATCAGGTCATTTCAGGAAAATAATCAGAACTCTGGATTCTTGTGTTAAGTGAAATAAACCAGTAACAGGAAGACAAAATATTGTGTTTCCACTCCTAGGCACATGCTCTCTCTCTCTCTCTGTCTTCCTCTATCTCCCCCCAACCTCTGTCAGTCACTATGCAAGTATGTGGGGGGGCAGGAAAGTAGTAAAGGGATCATGAAGAAGAAGAGGGGGAAGAAGTGTTCTGATGGGCATAAGGGCAGGGAAATGGTAGAAATGGAGTACATAAGACATGAAGACAAAATTGGAGGCTGCGTGGAGGAAGGAGACCAGCAAATGTGGAGCAGAGGGGATAGGGAAGGGCAGTGGGTCGAGGGGATAAACAAAGACAAAGTATAATGACATGTTGTGTGACTCTGCATGAAGAGACATGAATAAATATTTAGCCACTACAGATAGAGCACAAACAACAGACCAAAGTAACAATTACACCAGAGTCCAGTTTAGCTAATCCATGAGTTTATTGGGTTTACTTAAAAAGCACAAATGAGGAGTTATATACAGAAGTATGGTTGACTCAAAGGCAGCTGCATCACCAGAAAGCCCATCAAAACAAGGGTGATGACTCATAAAACCTGCATCCATAGAGATGTCTGTGCGACTTACAGGCAGCTCAGGTGGTCAGTCTGCCCTGCTCAGCAAGCTGTACTATTTATAGAATTTGGGGAGGAGCCATGTGAATCTTGCATGTTTCAGGAACTTCTTGAAACTGGTGACTAATTAACTACTTGAAAATTTTGTTTGGTTTATTTCCTGAGTCTTAGACTGTATCTGAGATGGAGTGTTTTTCCGTTTTGAAGGAATAGCTATATAATACTATGGCCCTTCCTGTGGACCTTACAGACTTTCTGTCCCTTCTTCTGAGATATTTTTTGAGGCTTGGATGGGGTAATACATGTGTTTATTTTCATATATTTGTGGCTGAGTATTGGGCAACTATGTCACAGCAATTATAACAATCTCAGATGTTGACTCTGGGTGAGACACTGTAGCACACCTATCATTGCAGAGAACTTTCATTCTGTGACTAAATTGAGGCTAACATCGACAGCGATCCTTTGTCCAGGACTTTTATCATGATGGGGTGTTGGATTTTGTCAAAGGCCCTTTTTGTACCTAATGAAATGATCATGTGTTTTCTGTCATTGACTCTGTTCATAGGGTGGATTACATTTGTTGATATACTTACACTGAACCATCCCTGAATCTCCGGGATGAAGGTAACTTGATTGTAGTGGATGTGTTCTTGAATTCAGTTTGCAAGAGTTTCTTGAAAATATTTGCAACTATGTTCACCATGAGATTGGCCAATAATTCCTTCCTTTGATGGGGTGTTTTCTATTGCTTTGGTATCAGGATAACACTGGTTTCATTAAACTAGTTTGGAAGTGGTCCTTCCATGCCTATTCTATGGAATAATGTGATGAGTATTGGTGTTAGTTTTTTGAAGTTCTGTTAGAATTCATTATTGCATCTATTTGGCTCTGGGATGTTTTTAGTTGGGAGATTTTAACTACTATTTCTGATGCCTTGGTTGGTGTCACACTAAACTTTCTTCCCTTTTCCCTTCTTGGGAGGCTCCACATGCTCTCTCTCCCAAGGCCCCAAGGCTCACAGACTAACATAAGACATTTTTAGTTTGGGTTTCCTTGATGGTAGGGAGTGAGGGAGTGACTTACTACACATCTTACTTACAAAGAAACCACAAAGATTGCTTCTGCACCCCACCCATAGTCTCCTTTAGCTTTTGCCCATGCCCCATGGGCTGAAGGTCTCACCCCAGGTCTGTAAATGTCCCATCTTGCTTCCACACTTGCAGGACACCCCCACCATTTTCCCTTGCAGCCACACACACTTCCTTTTTCTGCTCCAATCTCACTGTCAGCCTACCTCTGCTGGGGGATGGGCTCCACGCTTCTTCTCAGGGTGCCCTGTGCTCACTGGTAGCTCAGGCTTTTCAGAGGAATAAGTGCTTTCCAGGCTACAGTTGGAAATATTAACTTCATCCTTGTTTAATTTTGGTAAGTCATAAGAATCTAGAAATTCATACATTTCTTTTCAATTTTCCAGTTTAATGGAGTAGAAATTTTTATTTTTAAAGTATGTCCCTATGACTTTATGAATTTTCTCAGTATCTGTTGTAATGTCTCCCTTTTGCACTAAAATTTATTTACTTGTATCTTCTTTCCTTTTGGTTAAGTTGGCTAAAGTTTTGTTTACCTTGTTAATCTTTTTTAAAAACTGATTCTTTTTAGTTTTTCATTTATATTTCATTATATTTAGCCCTGATTTTGATTATCTCTTCCACTCTACTGTTTTGTGGTTCTTTGTCCCTTTTTTGCTAATGCCTTCAGATACATCATTATGTTATTGATTTTAGGTCTCTCAATCTCTCTCTCTCTCTCTCTCTCTCTCTCTCTCTCTCTCTCTCTCTCTCTCTAAATATATATATTGCTCATAGAGTCTAGATAATAATTTTGTTGGATATAATAGTCTGGATAGTTAGTTGTGCTAGTTAATAACTTGGAAAGCACCTTTGCAGGTCCTTTGGGCTTTGAATTTTTATGTCTGATCATCAGGAGTAAATATGATGGACTTGCTTTTATAAGATTTGATCTTTCTTGGCCAGAAAATCCATATTTCTGAAGACACTACATGATGCAAGTTCAGGAAAGGGAGAAATCAAGCTTGGACTAAGCTGGAAACTCCCTGCCACTGGATGGGTGGCTTTCATGGTGCCAAAAGGCAACACACAGATGACTGAGGGAGAATAATCCCCTATAATGCTCCTCAACAATGGGCCCCACATGTTGCACTATCAACATACCAAACAAGATGCTCCTGCTGGTGCAGTAGTGGAGTGTTTAGTGTATGTGCAACCAGCATATTTTCGATTGGATATAATGCCTACTCCTAGGGGTGGAACACACATCTGGTACTGTAGACCCAGCCAACCCCCTGTGGAAGGGGAAAATATAGCCCTGAGTGGGAAGTCACTGCAATTTCTTTGTTAGATAGAAATGATGCACCTGCTAAAATACTGCCAAAGCATTTGTGTTGACATCCATAGGTTAAGTTATTATAGCAGTCACCATTTAGATGTTCTTTCTTCTTGCTTTGTGTATTTTTATAGTAGAAGGAATCCCACTCAAACTGGCCAACAGCCCATGGAAAACAGATGATGCAGAGACCTAAAAGTTCAGTGCCTTGCCACAATGGGAGGATGAACATCCCACACCTATCACCCCCTCCAAGGTTAAGGGACTTGTGGAAGAGGTTGGTGGAAAAAAATGTAAGAGCCAGAGGAAAGGGTGGAGTGTTAACTGGAAATGCCCTCAGACCACTGTGCCAGCAAACTATTGTCATACCTCCTTCCCACTCTCATCAAGGAGTAGAGGGGGGAGTCAGTTGCCCCTCCCACCCAATCGTTCGACCATAGCTGCATGTGGAGGGGAGGGGCGAAGGCTACATAGGCTGAGAACACCAGAGGTACCTCTTTCACCATTTTGTATGGCTGTCAGGAGGTCACAGGATCTGTATTTGAGTGCGGACTTACAGCACAGCAGTCAATGTGGGATACCCACTCTTCTGTAAATAAACCACTACCCTATGTTCTGTTAAAACAAAATAAAACAAAATAAAATTATAAAAAATAAAAAAGATGACTTTTCTTCAGTAATTGTCTTTTTGAATTCTTTTTTCATTTGTATTGAATTCCTTACAATTCATCTCTTTGCTTTTGTCTTATTTGAGTAGTTTGAACATAAAATATTCGTTTGCTTTCTTTGACTGAAAATTCTTTGCAGTTTGTTAGTCAATGGGATTCATTATTTTAAGTTAGTAGTTTATAGAAGAGATATGTCTTGAATTTTCATCTTGCTTCTGTTTTCTACTGAGATTTGTTCACATGAACTTATTGGATTCAGTGGAAGAGTATGGCTGGGGATGATGGTCTGGGGATTATTTGCTTGTTGATGCCAGGAGCTAGGGTTAACTGTTTAAATTTGGATAGGAGATTCAGGGACAGAATATTCTTATAGGTCATCACTAGGAGGTGGGCAGACAAGAAACTGAAGGCTGGGTGGTCAGGGCCTGGTTTGCCCTTGGCTGTTCACTGATGAAGGTGGGTGGACTTAGAAGTTGCTGACTTAGTGTTTAGTATCTGGAGGACACTTACCAGTCTTTACTGGGAATTGACCAGACATGAAACATGTATCACTGACAATCTTTTGAGAGTTTCTTATATATGAAGAGTTTCTTTCCCTTGCTTTTCTGAAAGACTTTGCCTTCTATTTTGAAATTTTGACCATATGCATCAGATGATAGTTTTCTATGGCTTCATCTTATTTAGAATTAATTCAGATTTTTAAATTTTTATTTCATTTTTAAAATATTTTTTTAAATTTCATTTATTATTTTTATGTGTATGAGTGTACTGCCTACATGTGTGTATGTACGCCCATGTCATACAATGCCCAAGGAGGTCAGAAGAGGATGCCAGATTCCCCTGAAACTGGAATTATGGATGCCTGTTAGCTACCATGTGAGTGCTGGGAATCAAACCTGAGTCTACTGCAAGAGCACCCAGTGCTCTTAACAATGGAGCCATCTCTCCAGCCTTCAGAATTTTTAATGCAAGTGTCCATTTCTATCTACTCTATGTCTATACGTTTTCAGGTATTAATTATTCAAATCAGGTTTTTTTGTATTTTCCATGTTCTCATATTCCATTCTATATACACATATTTTTCTATCTGATCATACTATATTAGTTTTACTCATTTTAATCACTTTTTATTTCACAAACTTTAAAAATTTCAGTGTTTTTTGTTTCTTTGGTTGTAATTTTAGCTAAATTTTTCTGTTTAAATCCTCTACTGATTATTTTTAGTTGAATTATTCTGGTTTTTACTTCTAAGTTTTTTGCTTGATTCTTATTTACATTTTATCTCTCTTGATCTTTTTTCATTCTAGTGTTAAGAAATATATTTTGTTCATATTTTTGTCCTAATTTCTCTGTCTCTTTGTTTCATAGTGTTTTGTTGAAACATTTTTGCCTGCCCTAGCTTTTACAAACCAGACTGGTTTTGTACAGAGGAACACAATTCCCAATAAGTCCATCTACAATCTCTAAGAAGTTTTAAAATGTTTTTAGATGAATATGACACCCCTAAACCTATCTATACAGTATCACAGAGAATCATGTCCTCCCTGCCTTTTTGTTCAAGTAGCTCATAATAACTTACTATAAGTGTCTTAAATAATGCAGATTCTCTGATTCTATAACACCAACCTCCCTTATTTTTATTTGGTATCAGAAATGCTGATTATAAACTTTTCTCCCCTTCATAAGGAAATGGTATCAGTCCTTCCAACAACTGGCAAATAACCAGAATTCTGGAATTCCATATACCTCTCCTTACCTCCAGGAGTATAAAGTTCAAGTTTTATGCCTTCTGATAATTCACCTAGCTATGGTGGACTCACAAATATTCCATAGTGTCAGGAATTCTCTAATGTCCAAATAATTTTGATTTCATCTGCTCTTTAAAAGATCCCAGTCAGAAACCAACTCTTCAAGTCTTCTGAAAAGTCATCTTGTTGACTCTGCTCTCTGCTCCCACATTTAGCTGCAAAACAGAAAGCATGAACAAAGGTATTCCTCAGAGACTGAGTTAAGCAAGTCTGGGACTGAGTACATAGCAAAATTTTAACTATATTCTAGAATTTCAACAAATGTGTTTTGTTCAATACATTACTGTTAAATTTGTTTATAAAAGAACTAGCATTGAAATTTTCTATTCTCTTATCTTGGTGTTTTAATCTCTACAGTGCATTTTAAATTTCACTTTTTCATTGATAGTATACAGAAATTGACCTTGTGTCCAGGAACATAATGATAACTGACTAACAGTTTCAAGAAGTTTTGTTGTAGATGATTATGAGACTTTGGAATTTTCTACATATGCAATCATTTTTATGCAAACAAAGATAGATGTTCTATATATCATCTATCTATCTATCTACTATCATCTATCATCTATCTACCTATCTATCATCTACCTATCTATCATCTATTTATCTATGATCTGTTCACACAAGTTTATTAGGGATATCATGATAAAATACAATTAACTGAGTGTCTTTAACCATAAAAACATTTTCTTATACTAATGGAGGCTGACGTCTTAGATAAAGCTGCCATCACAGTTGATTTTCTCTAAGACCATTTTTTGTTCTATAAATATCAGTTCTCTTGGTGTCTCTGCATATGATCAACTCTGCACATTCAACTCTATTGATTCTTTATGCTCTTATAACTTTTTCTTATGAATATATTTATATAATTTGGATTGTGCCCCATCTATGGTCTTAGTTATACTTAACCTCATCTTTGAAGACCCTGTCTCCAAATGTAGTCTCATTCTGAGGCACTGGGGTTTGGGCTGCAACATAAAAATTTTTAAATGATACAATTCAACCATAAAATTTTTATTTTCAGTTCATCTCTTACTACATTAGGTAGAAGTTCTAGAACAAGCTTCAACAGTTCTAGTAAAACATGAATTGTATCATTGCTCCTAATTATATCAAGTTTGTCATCACTGAGGATAATTTCATTAAAACTTTTCTACATCTGATATTTATCAGTTGAGGGTATTCTCTTAAAATAATTCACTGAGAACTAAAGTTTTAATTACTGATGCTGAAGATCAAACAGAAGGTTTGATGACTTAGCCAGGCAGCCTCTGTTCTGTGACTTTCTTATGGCATCATTGATTCCGGTTCAAAAATGCGAGGACATCTTGCTTTATTAATCCATTAACTTTTGTTTTTATATGCTAATTGTAAGTTTTAAATTTTGCCTTTTTCCAAGTCTTATGAGTATCTTTTAAGCCCACATCAGCAGTATTAACCACTGCAGCAATTTCCACAACCTCATCCCATTACATAGACTTCCACACAAGCTGAAGAGCCTTTCCTCCCTTAACCAACCACCTGCTTTCAGTCACCTCAAGGTGGTCTCTAAGCACATTTTTGGCATGGCTTTCTGCATTATACTTGACCATCTGAGGATTTGACTCTCACACTAAATTATGAATTCCCTAAAGAATGGAGTGATTTACTTTTATGGCTACCACGATACTAAAACATGTATCTATGTATTTAATAAAATTAGTTAATGAAAAAAATGTATCTACAGGGTTAGGGGATCACATTTTAGATCACTATCTCTGTTTAGATGGATCATCTACCTCTGTAAATTTATTAAATATCTTCAGTGATAATTAACACATGACAATATTATTATAAATCAAACTGAGGTAATGAACACTCAAAATTCTTCATCTTATAACTAAGTTCTTTGAATTCAGATCTCTGTATGGCACACCTCAGAGAGTTCTGTTATACCTGGCATTTACAGAGAAATTCCCAAAGTTAATGTATGTAGCGAGGGTTATGTATAGCTTCATTTGTAATATTATTACTTACTCTCTGCAGAATGTATGTAAAACATAATAACCTTAATAACCACTTACCATGATGATGAAACTAAAAACAGAAAAGTGTATTAAAAATGGTTAATTTGTGAATTACTCTGATTTAAGAGGAAAAGGTAATAAAAAAGATCAACATTATACAAAAAGCTGTTTAATAGAGAAAATAATTACTAAAACATTTTTCAGTACTATTAAACACACAGTGATTTTGCAAAAATAGAATGTTATTGGAGATGAGAAGGAAAAAATCATCTTTTAAAGAGCTTCCCTAATTTCTAGGGCAATTCTTCGCCTCCAAGTGTTTCATGATTAATGATGTCAAGAGGAGGAAGATGTCACATTTTCCAAAGATTCATTCTATAGAAAAAGCTACTAATAGCATTGTTACAATATTTGAGAGGATAACACGTTATTGTCCACAAGAGGTACAAAATCAATACAGTGTTAATGGTGCAGAGGACTAATAATCAATGAAATGTAGTTCTCTTCTCTAGAAGCTTTTTTAGAGCTTCCTTAACATCTTTGTTTCTCAGGGAGTAAATCAAAGGATTCAACATAGGTGTGATCAGGGAGTAGCATAAGGAGGCCAGCTTACTCAGTTCAGGAAATCGGTTAGGGGTAAGGTACATGAAAAAGACTGCACCGTACAGCACACTCACAACGCCCAGGTGAGAGCTGCACGTGGAGAACGCTTTCTTTCGTCCCTCTGTGGAGCGAATCTTCAGAACAGTGGATACAATGTACACGTAAGAAACAAGAATGACTATGATAGTAGGTAAGATAATGATGCTGGCTAAAAAAAAGGATATGACTTTATGGACGAAGAGATCAGAACAAGAGAGTCTCTGAAGTGGGCGACTATCACAGTAAAAGTGGTCAATGGCCCGAGAAGCACAAAAGGATAAAGTAAATGTCATGCTGGTCTGGAGAACAGAGGTGATACAGCCACAAAAATAGGAGCCTGCCACCAGCTGAGTGCAGAGGCGAGTTGACATGTGGACAGAGTAAAGGAGTGGGTTGCAGATGGCAATGAATCGGTCATAAGCCATGGCTGCCAGGAGGAATCCTTCTGCCACAATGAAGAGTGCAAAGAGAAAGATTTGGGCCACACAGCCTGCAAAGGAGATGGACTTGCTCTCAGACCAGAAGTTGCTCATCGCCTTTGGTGCAATGACAGACGAATAGGAGAGATCGATGAAGGACAGGTTGCCTAGGAAGAAGTACATTGGTGTGTTCAGCCTGGAATCACACATGGTAATGAACATCATGCCGCTGTTCCCTAGAAGGATCGTGGTATACACAAGCAGAAAGAGCAGGAAGAGGAGGGTGTGGAGCTCAGGGCGCACCTTGAAACCGACAAGGATGAAGTCAGTGGCTTCTGAGTGATTGCTCGTTCCCTTGTCGCCCATGGAGGAGACCTGACAGGGGGCATAAAGTAAAATAAACATGGTCTGAGGTTTAGTTGTAGCATTATAAATAGCTCTTACAGGATATGGATTTATACTACTGGTCCTCATTGTTATTAAGTTTAGCCATGTAGAAATACTCTAACCCAAATTGAATTTGAATAACTGATATTGAATTCAAATATTACTTTTATTTTAATTTGCGAATTGGCAGAATTTGACATTTTTCTCGTGCATTCAGTGAAATGTCTTTCACGGTTTCTATATCTTTACCTCTCTTTACATACTGACTTCAATATCATGAAGAAGTATCTAGAAGAAAGCACACATATTTTAAGAAATGGCATTTGGAAAGCTTTTGGATAGTTGGTTTAGAGACTGTAGGCTTTAGTCTTCAATTGTAAGAAAGCTTGAGAGTTGTTAATTTATAGTGTCAAAGCTATCAAAACAGCAGGTGAACTTTTAATAACATGGTATTCATTGCCAGTTACAGGTCTTGAAATTTTTCATAGACATTATAATCCACCTATATATTAATTATTGCAGAAAATATTAACACAGAGTCTAGAATTTTTCTTCCAGATGAACCACAAATACATTTGGGGTGTACAGGTGATTGAACTTAGTGACTCTAGCAAATTAGGCAAGTATACACTCTACGAGTTATATTAACGCTCATCAGTTTTATTTTCATTTTATATTGCTAAATTGCCCAGGCTCCTCTTGAATGTGCTGTATCGCCAAGCAGGACATGAATTTATAATCCTCCTGCTTCAGCGTCCTGAGTAGCTCTGATTATAGCTTTGTGCTCCTGAGTCCAGAAAATATTCTTTAAGAAATTTTTTATGTATTTCCTAAGTCCGAGATTAAAAGTTCTTTAAGGAAAA
Source organism: Nannospalax galili (assembly GCF_000622305.1). Lineage (NCBI taxonomy): Eukaryota > Metazoa > Chordata > Mammalia > Rodentia > Spalacidae > Nannospalax > Nannospalax galili. The sequence goes on along the minus strand of NW_008340982.1, from coordinate 135,982 downwards.
TCCATGGATTCACATGTTACTTTAGAAACAAACATGGAAACAGTGAAGCAAAGGTGCAACTGGCAGTTGTGTACTTGGGGCTCCCCGTATGGAGCTCCCCGTATGGAGCTGGCAGTTGTGTACTTGGGGCTCCTCGTATGGAGCTGGCAGTTGTGTACTTGGGGCTTCACGTATGGAGCTCCCCGTATGGAGCTCCCCGTATGGAGCTCCCCGTATGGAACTGGCAGTTGTGTACTTGGGGCTTCAGTATGGAGCTCCCCGTATGGAGCTGGCAGTTGTGTACTTGGAGCTCCTCGTATGGAGCTGGCAGTTGTGTACTTGGAGCTCCCCGTATGGAGCTGGCAGTTGTGTACTTGAGGCTTCACGTATGGAGCTCCCCGTATGGAGCTGGCAGTTGTGTTCTTGGAGCTCCTCGTATGGAGCTTCACGACCACCATCGACGCTCTTGTTAGGAAGCTCAAACAGACGTTCCAATTCCTTGTATTAACAATCTAGCCTACTCTCTCTTTCCAGTTTGGGCTACGCATGATTCAGGGTGGGCAAAACTAATTATTACAAAGATTAATGTGGCATTTTTAATATGCCAGATGCTTTCCTAAATGCTTCAAAATACTCACTTGATCCATGTAACAAAATATCGCCATATTCTAATTTTACAAATGAAGTGCAGAAAAATATTAAGTCTGCTGAAATTCACATGCTGGGGTGAGAATTCAAGTTTAATATGAAGAAATCCATGTTACTGATCATTCTTGGTCTTTTAGACCAAGTTACTGTGAGTTACTGTGTAACTCAGATAAGAACTTCCTGATCCTCACCTAACTTTTATGTGCATTTCAGTGTTAAGTTAACTTATTCATCTTTAATATAAATTCTCTAATTCTCCAACCTGAGGCAAATGTCTTTTTTAAGAACATTGTCATCATATTTTTTCACAGAACAATGACCTCCTTAGGATTCCATAGAACTTTTTTTCCACATATGATGGGTGTATCTTATGTCTGGCAAGCAGAGACTAATTAGTAAATATCTGTCATATAAACACATGATGAAAGAAAACTGAGCACACAGACTCAGAGAGAAAGCTGAAGGCTGAATAACACTGTAGTGAACGCATGGCTTCAGTTCAAACACAGTTTTGGGTTCAGGTTCGTCCTCTTTCTATCTGAGACCTTGGTTAAGTTCACTGTATTCTTTATGCCATGTGTCCCAGCATGTGAAGAGGGGATGCATTTTCTTGCGGGCATAGAATGGCACATGTAGGTAAATCACTTTGCAATTTGTTGCAAACTATTCAATAGATGCTAGCCATTACTTCTTTTTATCATACCCTTCAGCAGTAATAAAAAGGAACAAAATAATTTGTGCTTATCAAGCTGAAAATTTATAACGTGAATATGAGTCTTTGAGATAAACCATTCTAAGTTAAGTAAAGGAAGCACAAAAAGTATTAGAAGTTTATAGAAGACCTCTTTAAGAAATATATTCATTTTACATGAGAATAAAATGACGATGAAAGCAACAGTGTTACTATCCATGGCTATTTAAATGATGAAAATAGAATATTCATTATCCCAGTCATTAATTAGGCATGCAGCTAGTCATAAGCTAGATCATACTAAAGCAGCCAATGTGTGAGATAGTTAAGTAGAGAAAGAGCAGGAAGAAGTTATAAAATACCATTTTAAAAATAATATATTTCTTTATCATCTTTTAATATTACCTATAGGCAAGGATTAATTTTATTTTAATTTTCAAAATTTATCCCTATGAACTCATTCCAACATCATGTTTTAATCTTACAATTAAATATATATTACTCCTCCCTTGTCAATAGCTTCCTTAAGATGAAACTCAATTGTTCTCGATATATTTATTATTACCATAATCCTGTGAGTCTGGTAATGTAATTTAATCATTATAACACAGAGTTACTGTGGATAGTAGATAGCAGTTGAATGATATGAATGTGTAGAATCAGGGGAAAGTTCAGTTGATTTATAGCATAAATATGACAATCCATAACATAGGAAACATTAGTAAATTTAAGATTGAAAATATTTTTCCTGAAAAAAATAATTCTTTCCAGAACAGCTAACAAGCAAAGAGTCTGGTTGTGACTTTTACTATTTTCACATTTCATACATTTCATGTATTATAAAGTTACTTTTACCTTGTGTAGTATGATACTTTGTCAGATTCTGTTAAAAATGATGCAGTAGAATTCTAGTATGTCTCTCTTTTGTTGTTTTTTTTCTACAATGGACAAAGTTAATTACTATGTCACCATTACAAATAATGAAAAATGACTTGAGATTAAAACTAACCCCATCCTCCAAAGCATACTCATTATTCCATTTTTAGAATCTTCCTATAGAAAAAAATGTGACCTATGTTCCTCGTGGCTTTAAGTTCACAAATGTTTGTTAGTTACTGAATTCTTGAAAATTTTCTAAAGTCTTTTTAGAGGAGAGTGGAGGTGAAATTCTGAATGATGTTCTGCCAAAGCCAAAGTGGAAGCAAATTGTGTTATAAAGTGAACTTGAAGAATCAAACGCTGTCTCTCCTCTGAATTCTCAGATGCTTGTAGGCTTTTAAGGAAGGAAAATAGGCGGACATGTATATATATGTAAAGGGCCTGACCGTCTGGAATCTCTAATAAGCCTGCCCAAGAATAACGCGTAGTTATTCATGAGGGCTTTTGACTTGGTATTACACTGTAACTTTTTGAAACAGTTACAACAGTAAGATTTCACTTGCCTTCAGAGAGATACCCCTCCAGGGAAAGAAGCAAACAAGCCAATTAGGACAGCTGTGTTTCAGAACAAAGTCCAAGAGGAGCACAAAGAAGGAGGATTCAAAATCAGAAACCATGAAAAGAATAAAAGACAGTTTTTAATTTTCTCTCTGTGAATCCTTAGGAGAAAACACGAAAGATTTTCAAATTGTGAATTCTATACTGAAAAACAAGCATTTTCAATTTAGTTTATACTATTTTTTACAACAAAGAAGAAGTACATATAAAGGAAACACATTTTGTAATATGCAGAAAACCTTGCTCTGACACAAATCAATTTCTTTCTTACTCTGGGATTCAATTCACCAAAAAGATTTAATGATTGTTTACAACTACATTTTGTCAGTAGCAACTGGCAACAAGGTGCATAATTATAAAGGTCAATGGATGGGACAAATCTAACAAATGCCCCTAGTTCATCAGTGAAATTTGAATAATGATTTGCTGGATTTAAATTTGGGCTCACTTCTAAGTTTGGAGCCTGAAAATTGTTTATCCAGA
>NW_008340982.1:127176-132669 GCF_000622305.1 Nannospalax galili | reverse complement strand
AAGTATATATATATATATTTCAAAATGATTTTAAGTGTATTTATAGCACCAAAAGTCATGATTTGTGTTTACCAAAAAATTAATGAATAATCTGTTATAAATTTGTCATATATAAATAGGAAAAAGGAATAAGTGAAATGTAGGAAATAATGGTGGTCACAGAATCCTTGTATGTGCAGCTGATCAAAAGCAATAGGTGATACTTATTCACTGTAATTTCTCTTTGGTCTGAGAGACAACCTCAGTATCTTTAAGCTCTTTGTCTGGTAGGTGATAGGAATTCAATTATAAAGGGTTCACTTGCATGTCATCTGCCTGCATTGAATTTCTATGGTTTCTCCATACTTATATTCAAGCACGTCAGTGTTAGAAGAAAACTTGAAACAGCCGCTGCTGACTCTTATCCCACTCTGTCTTCACTCTGTTACTACCCTTTTTCTAGTAAGAATAAGTTATTACAAAGAATACAAAGCATTTTTCACCTCTTCATTCAGCAAAATGAGTACCAGTGAAGTACTTTCAATATAAAATTCATTGTAGCAATTGTTGTGTCCTGGGCTAGAATCGTCCCTCTGTTCAAATCAGAATTCTCAGTCAGCGGGGATCATATTATAGAGGCAGTAAGGAAACAACATTGAGAATAGGTTAGCAGCCTTTATAATGGTGGTTTACATTGCCACCTTGACTTCTTGTGCTTGGATCTCTAGTCTGATTATGAGAGATTGTTTCACACAGTGGTTGCCAGTGAAGGGCACAGACAAGATCCTGAATGAATGACTCAACATTATAAAGGCATATAGCTAGTAGGGCAACTAAATCTCCAGTGAGAGATTTTACTATTCCCCAAATTATTTGCATTTTGTCTTTTAAGTAATTCTATTGAATCCCAGAAGTTGAGTGCTTTATCTTACTTGTTGATTGTGTGCCTTGCTTCAAAGCATTCGTGAGTACGGCACAGTGACTCAGAGTTTTGTCAAATCCTAACAGGGTATTAACAGAAACCATTTCAGCAGGAGAGGTGCAATGATACCTAGAGGCGAATTTGTAAAAATAATTATTCCTTCTTCCTGAAAAAGCACCAATACACTCAGCCTGAAACAAGATAGCCTTATCTTTGATGATGGCTATATGAAAACAAAAGATTGGCCGTATTCCAATTCAGCTCATTATCAGCAACACATGTGGAATTGGCTGCTTGTGTCATGGCCGTGTTACTGATGACAGTTCACTGAATAAGCTGTAAGGCAGAAGCAAAAGGCTGGAAGAGACTAGTCCACTACCTTCACCAGATCACCGATACCCTCTTCCTCATCTGATGTGATGACAATTTTATGTAAGTGAAAAACTAGCATTTGTATTTTTTTACCATTTAGAAAGTTATAAATGTGTGTGTATGTGATTCATCAATGATTATAAGTTGGTACTCAGATTTTTCATATTCCATTTGACCACCTTGATATGTATATATGTATAATGCCCTGTGTGGAGTAATAATTCTCGTCCCAGAAGCCATGGTTATTAAGCAAAAATCCGAGTACCATGTGGGATACAGTATTCCTAAAAGCTGTTGGAAAGGGAGAACTCAGAAGCCCCCCACATGATATAGGCTACTGCCGTTGATCTTGGCTGTTCACCAGAACTTGATGGTAAGACCCCCTTGCTGGACACACCAAACATTTTGGACACAAAGTATAGAAAAATGAAGTAGGAACTGAATTGGAAGCTTCCTCTCTGTAGCTAACTTTCACAGTGACAGAAGGTGCTATGCAGGCTACTGGGGGAGAAAACTTGTGAACAGTTCTATCCAGCTGTGAACTCTGTAAGCTATAGCAATAAACAGCTTAGCAAAATGATCCTATCTGTGTAATATGGCATGAATATTGTGGAGGTAAGCTGTCTAATTGGATTTCAGGCCTGCTCCATTGTACTCACACCAGGGACTGTAAAACTGATCAAGAGCTGGTGAATGGGAAGGTTACAGGCCCTAAGGGGGAACCTAGTACTATCATTTTCATGAGTGAACATATAGTAAAACTGCCTGTTATATCCATAGGTTAATGTTGTGCTCAGCCTTCATCAGAGAAGCTTCTGATAGCACTGGGCAATTGTCATGCATTGTCGTTTGGTTTGTATGAGGTGGGGTAATGTATGCTTGTGTGTGCATGTGTGTATGGAATATACTCCCTCAGGTTTGGAGGCCACAAGTTGACATCTGGTGTCGATCACTCTCCATGTAATGTTTTCAGACAGGGCCTCTCACGAAACTTTAGGCTTATGACTTTGGCTAGACTGGATGGCCAGCAAGCCCTCTGAATCCACCTGTTTCCTCCATTTTATGCTAGGTTTACAGACACCACCACTGCACTTGGTTTTTACCTGGGTCCTGAGGCTCCAGATACAGATCTTCATGATTGCACAGTGAGCGCTTTACCCACTGAGCTATCTCCGAAGCCTCATTTATTTTGTTTTGTTTTGTTTCTGATGATATCAATTTTGATTGGGGAGAGATGAAATCTGAAAGAAGGTTTAATTGATATTTTCTGATGTCCAAAAAATGTTGATCACTTCCTTAAGTATTTAATGGCCAATTGTGTTTTTTTCTTTTGAGAGCTTTCAGTTAAGTTCATTAACTTATTTATTGATTAGCAGTTTGGGTTTTTTGTCTCTATTTTTTTACAGTTCTTTATATATTCTAGATAATCACCTTCTATATGAGATAGAGCTGCCAAAGATTTGCTCCCATTCTGTGGTCTGTTCTCTTTGCTAAATCTCCATTTTTGTGCATAATTTTAGCTTCATGTTATCCCAGTTACCAGACTTTGGGGCTATTTCCTCTATTATTGAACTCTTCTCAGAAAGTTCTGGCCTATGCCTATACCTTACAGTGTTTTCTCTTTTTTCTCTATTAACTTCAATATTTATGATTTTAAATTAAGATTTCTGATGCATTTTTAATTGAATTTTGTGTAGGTGGGGGGGTGCGGCTGTTTCTATCAAGATATTTTCTAACTTTTCTTTCAATTTTTGTTTCATGCATTTGTTCTTTAAGAGTATTTAAATTTGACTATTTTATGAATTTTTATTTTTCTCCCACTAATTCCTAGTGTAAATTCACTGTTCAGAAAATATACCTGGCATAGTCTCTGTCTTGTGAATTTTACTAAGATGTGTTTTGTGACCTATCATGTAATCCACCCTAGTGAATGTTTTTGTACGTGTGTGCTTGAGAGTATTTTTTTTTTTTGCAGATGTTAAGTGGAATTTTCTGTAAATATCTCTTAGATTGCTTTGCTCCACAGTGTTGTTCTGGTCCTTTTTGTCATTATTATTATTATTATTAATTTATGTATTTTCAGCCACTTTTTAAAATGAAGAATTGACCCAGGCGTGGTGGCACACGCCTGTAATCCCAGCACTCAGGAGGCAGAGGCAGGCAGATCTCTGAGTTCAAGGCCAGCCTGGTCTACACAGTGAGTTCCAGGTCAGCTGGGGCTATAGGGAGACCCTGTCTCAAAAAGACCAAAAAAAAAGAAGAAGAAGAATTGAAATCCTTTACTAATTTTGTTTTCCTGGCCTTTGTTCAATATTTGTTACATATACTTATGTGCTGTAATATTTAATGTCATATATTTATATTACATCAGAATATTCCACACACTGTATGATGTACTCTAAGCATATCCTCCCTTACTCTTTGACCTTCTTCTCACTCATATTTCCATTCTCCCATTACCCCTTTAATCCCTGAGACAGTTTAATTTGTACTTTCAAGTCATATGTACATATGCATATGATTTTATGTATCTATATGAAATCTAGCAACAAGTGAAAGAAAAAATGATAATCATTCAATATTGCTATCTCCAATTACATCCATATTTCCTGTAAATAATACTCATTTCTCTTTATGGCTGAAAAAATCTATTTTATATATGTATATTGATTATATACATACACATATATCACAATTTCCTAATACACTTTTCTGCTATTGAAAATTACATAGATTATATGCATCAGTGATAGTGAATAGGGATGTGAAAGTACCTCTGTGATATTGACCCAGAGTCGTCCTTTGGTAAATACCCAGGAGTGTGGCTGCACTAGTTTACAGTCCCACCAGCAGTCTATTATGGGTTACCTTTGTACAAATCCTTTCCAGTCTTTAGGATTTCTTGTGGATAAACTCCTATCATCTTCAAACAGAAATGCTTCTTTTTTATTTATTTATTATTTTTATATGTATGCGTGTATTGCCTGCATGTAGATAAGTGCACCCATGTTGTGCAATGCCCACGGAGGACAGAAGAGGCTGTCAGATGCCCTGGAACTGGAGTTATGAACAGTTGTTAGCTGCCATGTAAGTGCCAGAATCCGAACCCAGGTCTTCTGCAAGAACTACCAGTGTACTTAACCATTGAGCCATCTCTCCAGCCCTACAGTGATGCTTCTAATTCTTCCTTTCCTAATTGTATTCCTTATATTTCCCTTTCTTGTCTTATTATTTTATCTTTGACTTCAAATACTATACTGAAGAAGAATGGAAAAAGTGGATCCCTGGTCTTGTTACCGATTTTTGTAGAAATTCTTAACGGTTTTCCCATTTAGCACAATATTGCCTAGGATTGCCATATATATTTTCTAATGTGGTATGTTTCATCTATTCCTAGTTTCTTTGTGGCTTTAGTAGTGAAGGGATGTTGAACTTTGCCCAAGACCTTTCATGCATCTATCAAGACAATCAGATTTATATCCTTTAGTCTCTCCTTATGTGAAGTATTATGTTATTTGATTTTAATGCATTGATCAACTAGGTTTTTCAGTATTTTACTGAAATATTTGCATCTATGTTCATCAGGGATATTGAGACTATTATTTTGTTTACTTCGTATGAGTTGATCTGGTTTTAATATCATGGTAATATTGATTTTTTTTCAAGATAGTGTGTCACATCTCTTCTGTTTATTTTATGGAACAGTTGGAGAAACGTTGTTAGTCCCTTAAAAGTCTGGTAGTGGCACTCCTATCCTCAGGCCTCTTGGGGTAAGTCTATAGCGCAGCCCTCCGCACCTTGACTCCCCAAGCCACATTCACCCTTCCATCTCCCCCGCTGTTCTCTACTCCTAGTTTGGGACCTGCGCCATCACTAGCCTTGGGGCCCCAGACACCTAGGGAACCAATACTGCTTCCTGATCCTTCTCACCCAGACCAATTTAGTGCCTTTCTTGGGACCCAGGAGTACCGCTTCTGGTCCTGGCCCCGCCCTCACCTCTCCCTGCATCCCTGGACCTGCACCACCGGCTAACTCTCCTAGCCTGCACCCCTATCCTCAGGCCTCTTGGGGTAAGTCTATAGCGCAGCTCTCCACGCCTTGACTCCCCAAGCCACATTCATCCTTCCATCTCCCCCGCTGTTCGCTACACCTAGTGTGGGACCTGTACCACTCCTAGTCTTGGGGCCCCACACACCTGGGGAACCAATACTGCTTCCTGA
>NW_008340982.1:114410-123557 GCF_000622305.1 Nannospalax galili | reverse complement strand
AACAGACCTTAAGAAGGGAGATATGGATAAAAAATTGGGTTAGTTTAAGGGAGGGGGGAGGGAAGGGTATATGAGGAACCTAGGGGATAAGGAGAAAGAAGCAGTTCAACAGAGGTAGGATCATAGGAGCAAGGGTATTAGTAAGGAAGAAAGGGGGGGAAGTGGGGGCACCTTAAGTGGGAAAACCACGATAGAGGGGGGGGACGATACAAGAGAGAGACAATGCCTAGCTAGTCACGAATACCAGAGGGAACCATATTATTCCTACAATCTACTGACAAATTATACATAGCAGATCAAGAAATATATCTACCAACTGGTCATTACCCAAGATTTATCTGCATGACAGACAGTAATTAAAAATCCCAGAATGGTGGAACTAACCTTCTTGGATGTTTAACAGACATACCTTGAGATCTATACTAATTGGGTCAGAGGGACACAAAGGATGCTTTTTGCTCCTTGCCCTCCTAGGTCGATTAGTTCCCAGCGACTATGAGCATCTCGCAAAATGTCCTGTAAAGGTGCTGGGTCATCTGACCTCCTGTCGCTAGTAATAATCAGATATATAGAGATTAGAAACGCATGTGCAAACATCGTAGTGTCAATTGCATTAAAAATGAATTTTTCTGTTTGAAATTGTGTATTTTAATTATGAAATGGAGATCTTTTTTAAAGGTTAAAACCTCATTTAATTTTATGTCATAGGGTTTATACTGAGTACAATATTGTATAAGCGTAATAATTCATCTGTAAACCTAAAAATGTATAGCTAATTTTGAAAGAGATGTACCCTAACTCAGAAAAATGTTATTGAATAGGTTAATGCTGTTGTAATGAAATGCTTCTTCTAATTAAAAAATAATAATAAAAAAAATTAAAATAGTACATAAAATGTTTTAGAAATAAGAATAATACATAAAATATTATAAAAGTTACTTCAGTTTAATAAGTCATAGAATTTATTAAAGCACCTTAGCAAATACCTACAAACACACACATTAGCCCACCCAGTACTAGATATGATTTTTAAAAAATGACACAGTAGTTGAGAATAGTTAGCATTAACCTTCATTATTCATTTAAAAAATGAATGCTCTAAAATATTAGTAAATTTCCACTTTGTTTCTGTTTGAAAGTGTTCGTACCACTGAAGTAATATTTTTCTTCTCTGAATCTTTTCTTGTAAACTTAAGGTTTTGTCTTTTTCCAAAACAGCAGGAAGCTCCTTCCGGTTCTTAATGAAGATAAAGGGAGCATCCATGGCCTTGAGTAACCGCAGAGGAGCGCTGTGGTGGCTGGACGTGTTTCCACATCTGCCAGCTGTCATCACGTCGTCTACCACAGGAATGGAGCATTAGGAACAGGCCTCACAGATCCTGTAGCATTCCATGTTCATTCCTGCAGGAGACAATGTAACGTCACTCTGAAGCAAAGCATCTTGGTAATCCTTGAGACTTTTCATTGGTTTCCTGAGGCTGCCACCTAGAAGAACAAACAAACAAAAGGCAAAAGCAACTGCAGGTTTTACTTTCCTAAGGTATCTTTTTGGAAGGAAAATGCTCTCTTTTAATGTCAGTTACTAAATAGGTAAACACATTATTCTGTGTTCACTCATGCAGGACACAATATGAGGTCACTCTGAAGCAAAGCGTCTTGGTAATCCTTGAGACTTTCGTTGGTTTCCTCAGGCTGCCACCTAGAAGAGCAAACAATAGACAAAAGACAAAAGCGACTGCAGGTTTTACTTTCCTAAAGGTATCGTTTTGGAGGGATAATGTTCTCTTTTAATGTCAGTCACTAAATAGGTAAACACATTATAGAGATAATAAATGTAAGAGGTATCTAAAATCTTGGTCCAAATACATTTCTTAAGACGTCTTAGGAATTTGCAGATGGTGGAGTAACTGACAGGGAAACACTCAGCTAGTACTGATCATCACCGATCCATAAAATGGGTGTGGGTGTACATGTCTGTAATCTCAGCAGGTGGGAGGTAGAGGAGGAAGGACTAGGAGTTCAATTCATCTTGGGGTATGTAGTTTGAGGTCAGCCTGGGGTATGTGAGACCACATACAATTAAAAAGAAGAATTTGAACATTAAAAAATACCTGGTGATCACCATGAATCTCTGAACGGGCAGTATTAATTCAATGCATATACTGATTTCCTCCCTACCTCGCTCTCATGCAGCTTGTAGTAGAGTTCTAGTGCTGGATGTAGTCTTTAACCAAGTCAAGTCAGTAAGTTTTCTAGAAAGTCTTGAGTGCTGTTAGGAAAATTAAGGCAGAGTAGTGGAACAGTGCTTCTGAAGTGACAGGGTTGCAATCTCAAATAGGTGACCAGAGAATGTTCCGTTGCTGAGGCATCTGATGAAGTTGGAGGTTATACACGGAGCATTGCCAGAAGAAAGTTTATATAGCTAGCTGGTGACTACACTGGGCATTAAATCATGGGTGCAGCTCCAATCCTTTCTCAGGGTAGGCTTTTATACAGAAAAACCATATCCTTGTCCACTCAGAGGTGGAATCCCCTCCCCCCCAACAGTTTCTCATGGCTCAGGAGTGGGAAAGTTCCCAGCAGTTCCTTCATGCAGGTGCAAGTCAAGCGGAGCAGAAATTACAGAAGCCAGAAACAAGCAGTTAGCAAAAGCAGACAGGTACGTGTTGAACTTTTCTCAAACCCATACCCTGGTGCACCTGGGCCACACTTCTCTAGTCCTACATTTTGACTCAACTGCTTCTTGTTTCAAATGCTGGCATTAGCTAGGACTGTAACATGGCATAGCCATGGTCAGTCCTGAGGTGCCCCATCACAAAATATACTGTGAAAATGTCAAAATGAAACCCAGTTGTTTTTAGAGTTAGCATAAATAAACTAATAATAAAAGTCTGTAGTGAAAAAACAATAGCAAAATTTGAGGAATAAAGTAAAAGCAAGAAAAATTATTAATATCTATGACAGATGAATACACTTTATAATACTGCATACACACACACACACACACACAGATACACACACACACACACCCCAAAGGAGTAAAAGTGGGCAAAATGTAGGAACAGGCAAACATCAGAGATAACAGAATAATGAGGTAAACAAAAAGGCTCAAATCTGCTAGCAGTAAGGAAAATGAAAATTAAAGAGAGAGTGTGGTCCCATTCTTCATTCTTGGTCCCAGAAGAAATTAGAGAGTTGTGGAAAGTGTTACTAGGGTAAATACAGAGAACAGTGTGATTTCATGCATTGCTAAAGGTTTGCAGCATTTCAGCCCTAAGGAAAACAACTTTACAACCCATCAAAATTATAGCCTTAGACAGTCTTTAACTCATCAGCTCTACTCCTGGGAATCTATGCCATAGATATAAGAGCAATTTGTGAGAGCATGTGTGTAGAAATGATTATTGCAACATTCATCAAAAGAGCTTAGATATGGAAACAAAATGCTCATCCATAGAGAAACAGCTGAGCACCACAACACCCCACAGGTTTTCATGTAGGCATTATAAATAACAAGACACGTGATTTAGAGCAATTTCCAGGGTGAATTATTAAGTGAAAAAGCAAAAAGCAGGAAATTATATACAAGTCATTTGTGGGAGAAGAAGAGAGAAGATCCTCTTATCTGTCTATTTGTACCTATCAGTGTGGGATTACATGAGTGCACATGACACTATAGAGTCATTTATTGGGTGGCTTCACTGAACTCACTGGATTGATTCATGCTGTTATTGCCAGTGTTTCAGGAGGCGGGTGGAGGAACTGATGTAAGAGATGAAGGGGGAGGAGTGACAGACAAATTCAAGGCCAAAGAAAAGTACACTGGCTTCTTAAAATCTATAAATTACTATATTTATGTGAAACTGTATGTGTGGAGGTAATTTTTAATGGATATCTTATTTATAAGAAAATATATTACTAAAAATTGAGGTAAACCCAATATAGTGGCACTTAGCTCTAAAATTCCATGTAAAAATATAAACCAGAATGGGAAGATGGCTCAGTGATTAAAGCACTTGCCTTACAAACATAAGGACCAGACCTCAGATCCCCAGAACCTACATAAATGCCAGATGGGCATGGTAGCCCTCCTGGAATTGCAGCACCTAGACAGCAGAGACAAGGGATCTCTGGAGTAAGCTGGCCGTGAGTTCTTACTCAAAGGAAAGGAAAGGACTTGCCTCAATAAATATAGTGGAGAATGGTTTAGCAAGACTTCTAATGTCAGCCTCGGACCTCCACACACATGCACACATACACACACACTTACATGTGAAAAAATATACAGAAACCATAATGAAAGAGAAATTTATACTTCAGTCTCAAAAGTTAAGTGTGTCAAAACTCAAATATAATTTACCACAATGTTAACTAACACTTTGTCACAAAAATCAATTTTTAAAAATCCTAAATGTTTTGATAAGAATTTTTTCTTTTCTTCTTTTTTCATTGCTATGTGTATGGGTGTTTTGTCTATATGTATGTAAGTGCATTATGTGCATGCAGTACCTGCATAAACCAGAAAAGGGCATTGGATCCCCTGGAACTGGAGTTACAGATGGTTGTTAGCCATCAGGTGGGTGCTGAGAATTGAACCTGTTTCCTCTACAGGAGCAGCAACTGCTCTTAACCACAGAGCAATCTTTCCAGCCCCTCTATAAGAATTTTTTAAACATGTTCCATGGATGAAAACATGTTATAAAAGTTTCCCAAGTTAGTTTAAATCTCTGAAATTTAAAAACAAAATATTTAATGAACTCACAAAGCAAAAGTGAAATGGCATTTATCATGCCAATTTTAAAATACATGGTTTATAGCTCATTCGCTATGATAAAATTAAAATAGTAATTACAAATCTCAAGATGAAACCCAGTTGTTTTTAAAGTTAGTATAAATAATAGTAATTACAACTAACCTTTAGGTTGAGATAGGCCTAAGGTTAATCAAAAAGTTGTGCTTCAACTTTCTATAGAATTAGTTGGTATTTTTAATGGAGCTACAGCTTGCCAAATATGATACTATAGTAAAAAAATAAAACCCATGAACAAAACTTGATTGCAGAATGATCTTTAGAGTTACATGTGCCTGGTTATTAAAAACAAATTGAAAAGAATGGTATAGAGAACATCACCAGAGTTCTGATGACACTTACAAAGTGCAAACCATGTTTGGGAAGGTGAACCTATAGAATGGAAGGTCTTGAAGGGAAAATCTACACTAGAAATCAGGACAAAGGGTTAAAGAAATCCAGAGTGTACTCAGCAATGCATCGTCTCTTAAAATGATGGACTTAATAATGATATAGTTCAGGGGCTTGAGAGAGGGCTAAATGGTTTGGAGCACTTAGAGCACTGGCTGCTTTTGCAGAAGACCCAGTTCAGTTCCAGCACCCATATGGCACCTAACCACCATCTGTAACTCTAGTTCAGGGGATCCAATGCTTTCTTCTGGCTTTTGCAGGCATTGCATGACATAGTTGCACTACATACATGCAGGCAAAACACTCATTCACATAAAATAAAAATAAATAAATCTAAAATAATAATAATAATATAGTTCATTCTCCAAATTTGTTTTGAGCTTTCCCATGTTAGGCAATAGCAACTTTTTAGCTATCTACACCTCCAATACTGTACTTATAAGTAGATGTTATGAAACAAAATACAAGCAGAAAATGTTCATCTTTGTCACTGTTCTGTCATGGGACAAATGTTCACTCTCTTGACTTGGAAGCCTCATAAATGAATTCACAGTGCCATCCCAGAGATAAGACACCATATTTATTAAATGACAAAAATTTCTGTATCTGACAATTTCCCATATTTTCTCTTTGCCACCTTGAAATACAAACGGAAAATTATCTTAAAGGGGCATTCTGACATGTATGTTAACAAATAGGGATGAAAAAACAGTAAATATCCTCTAAAGCCAGATTTTTTTATCATGGGCTAAGCTTATCCAAGTCAAGTGGTCCAGAGCGTTCACTGAACCTCCCCTGGAGCCAAATGCACAGTGGGCATCTTCTCTGGTTTCCTCTGGAGTTGGTGGAGAATGGACATGGAGGAGAATTCAAATACTGCTGTACTCTGTGAGCTTCCTACAGGTAATCTCTATTTTGGAGAGATTCACCTTTTGGTAAATGAGCAACTCTCCTGAAGTATAACAAACCTACATCCCTAAAATTGAGCAAGTTGAACTTGCACTTTTTCAAAGTCAACCCCTTTTTCCTCATTGCCTTTCAGTAGAACTGGGCATTACCCCAACCTTGGGAAACTTTAGGACAACTTACATGACTCTGATGGACATTTTTGCCAATGAAATGTTCCAGTTACTCATTGGCAAAAAAAAAATAGTTTTAGCTTAGTTAACTATTATGCTTAATCCAGTGAAATGCTTCAACTCTTTCTGGTCTTGAACCACCTTAGAAAGATGGATTCTCCACTTTCCGTCTTCAGGAAGACTCAATCAAGTTTATGGCCTTGGAGGCATCTGGCTTGAGGAAAGAAGAAGACAGGAAAGATCTTCCTTGGCTGATGCCACTTACCATGAGTGGGTTCCTCTGAAGGCCTAGCTCAGTGGTCTCATCTTTATTCTTGGGAATAAGTTTTTCTTGTTTCCAGGGCATAAAAGCTTTTCTGATTGGTCACTTTCCCCCTTAAGCTCTGAGCATCTGTTATAAATGTCCATTTCTCGGTGCTTTCATTTCTCCATTTAGCAATCTTGAACAGGATAAAGGTAATATGGGGTTGGAAGAAAGTGTATCAGTGTAACACACACACACACACACACACACACACACACACACACATACACCTCATGCACACCCCTTGGGCCTTGAATAAAGGATTAAAACTTAGTGAGCCCTCCTCCTCAGGACAGGAATGGCTCTCCCAATTGGAACTTATCTAACATCCAACCTTCTAATTGATTTGTAGCCTTATTTGGGAGAGTGAGCTTGTGCAAGCCCTTGTGTGGTGACCTCCCATTTATTGTTAGAATGTCATGACTGGGAGGCTGGAAAGAAGACTCAGTGGTTCAGAAAGCATGCATCTTTCCCAAAGGAATGGAGTTCGATTCCCAGAACCCATGTGAAGGCACTCACAACAACCTGTAACTCCAGTTCCAGGGGATCCAATACCTCTGGCTTCCATGGGTACCCACATTCAGGTGCACATACCCATACACATATATGTTCAAGCCTATGGAGTCAAGCTTTTGTACCAAGATGTCCCTTGGTGCAAGTTCATCCACTGGAATCTAGTCACCTATCTAGTGCCATTCCCTTAAAGAATATCAGTTCTCCCTCACCCACCAGCAATCAGTTGCCAGTAGTTCCTCGGCTAAGGTTGGGGCTTGCTGCCCATTCCCCAGTTCTGTGCTTGGTTTTTGTCTGATTGAGTCTGCGTGGATCTTGCTGTGCATATTGTCCCAATTGCCGCAAGTACATATGGGCAAGTTCCCAGAGGCATGGAGGACTCTGTTCCCTTATGTTCATGCACCAACCCTGTCTCTTACTATCTTTCTGCCCCCTCTTCCACAATAGTCCCTGAGCCATAGGTGGGTGAGGTTTAATATAGGAGTCATATCCAGGGACATGCATTCTGAAGCCTCTTATTCTCTACACCTCAGCCAGTTTTGGCCTTCTGTGTGCATCACAGTCTGCTGTGTGAGGAAGCTTTGCTGGTGAGAGTTGAAGACACATTAGTATTCTCTCTACTCCTGTTCTGCTATGTTCCATGAGCCTTAGGTGTAGAGGTTTCATTGTAGATGTATCACTTAGGACTGGGCATCTCTCAGACACATATTCTCTGTGTTTGACCAGTAATAGCCTCCATCTGTTGCAAAAAGAAGCTTCTTTGATAAGTGCTGAATGGTATACTTGCCTGTAAATCCATATTTATCATACAGTAAGAAATTTCATTTGTCTAGAGATATGTCAGAGTTAGGGTTTTCGCTAGGATCTATGACCTCTGCCATCATATGTGTTTGGTTGTACTTACTGTGCCACCCACAAGTTCTCGCCCACTGAGAGGGCTTTAGGTCCAGTTAGATAGCCCCCAGATAAAAGAGCCACTACTGCACTTCTACCATTTGTTGTGCGGGTCATTGTGGTGGTTATTAGGCTTTAGGACTGGGTTGGACCATTGATTGATTTTCTCCCTTAGCAGCTTGTATAGTGTCGTCTATAACTATGAGAGGCAAACTTCTAGTAGTAGGCTTTCAGGTTATCTCCTGCTCCATTGCTTGAAGGCCTGCGTCCAAGTATGTTCTGTCTTCAGCAGTAGGGTTTTATCTTCCTGTTCTGGGAGATAATCAACAGCTCTGGCAATAGCCCATGTTATTTTGGGAGTACTTGGACTACTCTGACCAAGGCGTACTCTGACCAGGAGATCTCTCCTGTCTGGCACTGTGTTCCCTGCCATACAGTCCCCAGGTATACGCATGGACTCATGTACAGATATTGTAAGTGTATTTTTCAGTAGATTTTTGAGCTAATATATTTCCCTCTGATTTTTCACACCACCGAAGCTGTATCTCTCCTCTCTCACTGTCTAATCTCTCCCCTTCCTCCCTAATTAAAGTACCCCATTTTCCCCATTTCCCCTTGATAATACCTGTCTCCTATGGTCCCGCCTCTCTTGAGCTCCTTCTTCCCCTTTACCCCCATGGTTCCTTGTATGCCTGTCCCTCCTCCCTTCCCACTTGAATACCCCCATTTTCCCCATGTCCCCCTTGGTAACAGCTGTTTCCTACTATCCTCCCCTCTTGGGCCCTTCCTTTCCTTTTAGCTCTGTGGTTCTTTCCATTTTCCTGGCTCCTGCATTTACATCAGGATATATCCTCACATATAAAAATTTGGTGCTAAGATCCACAAATGAGGGAGAACATACATGACTTCTTTTTCTGAATCTGTGCTACTTCACCTAGTATAACAGTGATCTCTCTCTCTCTCTCTCTCTCTCTCTCTCTCTCTCACACACACACACACACACACATGCACACATGCACACACATGTATGTATGTGTGTATGTATATATTCATTCCAAGGATCATTTATCATAAACTTTTTTCTTGGGGTAAGTCTATAGCGCAGCTCTCCGCGCTGGGACTCCCTAAGCCACATTCACCCTCCCATCCCTCCCGCC
>NW_008340982.1:113818-114243 GCF_000622305.1 Nannospalax galili | reverse complement strand
ATCATTTATCATAAACTTTTTTCCTAACACTAAATTCATCTTGATTATTTTTAGAATTTAGTCCATAATAAAATATCATACAGTCCACCAAAACCCACCCTATGGTAGTTAGGTGTATATCAGAGAATTTCACATTGTGTTGCTCATTAGCATCACCTGAGAACTATTAAAAAAAAAAAAAAAGTACCAAAGCTGGAGAGATGGCTCAGCGGGTAGGAGCACTGACTCCTCTTGCGGAAAACCCGAGTTCAATTCCCAGCACCCACATGACAGCTAAAAAACATCCTTAACTCCAGTTCAAGGGGAATCCAAAGCCCTCTTCTGACCTCTGCAGCATTGCACAACACGGGTGCACTTACATACATGCAGGCAACACACTCATACACATAAAATAAAAATAATAAAATATTTTTTAAAAAAAACAA
>NW_008340982.1:103970-108041 GCF_000622305.1 Nannospalax galili | reverse complement strand
TGAAATCTGTAATCATTATGCCAAAAAATCTGAATTACTGTAACATTTTGTGTATGGTTAAAACTGTAACTTTAATTGTAAAAAAAATTTAAAATTAAAAATAAATAAATAAATAAATAATTCTTATACTTCAGTTCAAAATTACTTAATGACCAGGAAAAAACGCAGTAACTTGTTAAAATTTGCTTTTCTACAATATCAGATTATAAACAAAAGCTGAGCATGATGTCTCATACCTGTAATCCCATTGTTGGGGAAGCAGAGACAGGTGGATGATGGGGCTTGTGATCAGTCAACATAGCCCAGTCAGCAAGCCCCAGGGCCCAGTGAGGAGACACCATCTCAAAAAACAAAGTGTATGGCTCCTGAGAAACAAGCACTAAGGTTGGCCTCTGACCTCCACATATATGTGTGCACATATGTACCTGCACCCGCACAGATGCAACTGCACACACATGAACTTGCACTCGCCCTTGCACTTTATTCTTTTGTTGTCTGACCTACAGAAAAGTATGATGACCCACAGACATTTTAAAATGGAGTTAAAGGAAAGTGATACACACCCATGGACATTAGCATGG
This sequence comes from Nannospalax galili, assembly GCF_000622305.1. NCBI lineage: Eukaryota > Metazoa > Chordata > Mammalia > Rodentia > Spalacidae > Nannospalax > Nannospalax galili. Next base: position 107,460 of record NW_008340982.1, on the reverse strand, counting down.
GGAAATAAATCTGCAAATACTCCTAGTAAAATTTCATATCTGATATTGTAGAAATCTTTACAAATGAAAACCATAAAATTATATTTTGCCCTGAATTGTTAGTGTGATAGGAACTCTGCTTTGCAGAAAATCATTACCTACTGGGTTCTAATAAATTAGAAGTTAAACTTGGGGAAAAAATAATAATCTACTAATTAAAATCATATCTTGCTACAAATGATTTATCCTACCAGAAGAAAAGATGCCTGGTTTCTGTGACCATTTCCTTCAGAGTAGCTGTCATTCACTTACACAGGAACATACACAGTGCTGACATTTCAAACACTTGTGAAAAGAGCACAGGAATGGAGTTCCTTGTAGATGTCAGATCACTAACAAAGAAAATGTCAGAAACAGTTCGTCCCTTGAGCCCACACTAACAGAAACTGCCCATATGGACAGATGAGATCTATGCTTTCATGTAGCATCTTTGCTGAGAGACCAAAATGTTGTCAGTCATCCCTTATCTCCAAATTACAGTTAGAATCTCAATGCAGTTTCAATTTGCATTTCTCTAGAGACTAATGAGGTAGAACATTTTTATTGGCCATTTCATTAGCCTACTTATTGGTTGGGTTGATATTTGTTGTTGCTGTTGTTGTTGTTGCTGTTTAATTTTTTAGTTCCTTATGTACTCCAGATATTAATCATCTGTAAGATACATAGCTAGAAAAGATTTTCTCCCATTCTGCGGGTTCTCTCTTCAATTAATAATTTCCTTTGCTATGCAAAAACTTTTTAGTTTCATGAAATTCCATTTTCAGATTGTTGGCATAATTCCCAGAGTGACTGGAGTCCTATTCAGAAAGTCTTTACCTATGTCTTTATTACACATCACAGAGCACACAGTAAATGTGTGTTTGTGTATGTGTAGAGAGGTTGTACTGATAAGATAAGGAACCAGAACCCAGGCCAGTGCTGGGAGGGAGCTGCTGCTAGCACTGCTGGAGTCAAAGTTTGAAAGCAAAACTAGAGTCCAGCTGCAAGGTAAAGGGCTGAACCAGAGTCCAAGAGCAGGAAACAGCAAGTTGAAGTCCAGGTCCAGACAGGCAAATGGGTGCATGGGCTGGCAGTTAAGTAGGATGTGTCAGTGTCAGGTAACAGCCCAGCCAAAGCTCCAGGGAGAATCTGGGAGTCCTCTTCTTGTTGGTCCTTGATGCACACACCAACTCTCAGGGGATAGATTGGTGTAGGGCCATGCCATTGCAGTATTGGGTGTCCATTGCTTTATGGGGTCCAGGCAAGGGCGTTACACCTTTCCTCAGTCTGCTGTGTCTGATAAATTCTTAGGCCTGGTTTCTCTGATATGATTTTGATACACCCAGGTAACAGGTGACCCTACAGTCATAATTCATCCCAGTAAGTTTATAGAGTGGTTCCCTTTCTATTCCCAGCAATAAATTATTAATCAGTCTATGCTGGATAGACGGTGCCTGACAAATGATACTGGTTATGGGTCCACTCAGGGGCTGTGGCCATCCTTCTCCCTCAAAGTGGAATCAAAAACTGCTTTTAAAATAATCCCTTAGGGCAAGGCACAGCTCCTGAAAGCCCAACGTTTGGCGTGGTGTAGCAAAGTAAATCATAGCCTAATCTCAGCAATATGGCTATCCAGTTTTGCCAGCACCATTTGTTGAAGAGGCGATCTGTTTTCCAATTTGTTATTGGCATCTGTCAAAAGTCAAGTGACTGTAGGGTTTCTATCTGGGTCCTCTATCTATTCCATGGATCCATATGACTGCTTTTCAGCTTGTGCCATGCTGTTTTTTACTATGTCTCTGCAGTATAACTTGACATACCCAAGGGTATGTTTATCCTACGCTGAACATAATTATTTTCGAATAAGTCAGTGACTTCACTGGTTTTATTAGGCATATGTGGTTTTTAATTCATTAAAATCTCCCAGAATTTCATCAACTGAAAAGAATTCTAAAACTGACAGACGGCACATTTTTTCTTTATTCTAAACAAGGCACCTTTTCAATTTTCTTTCTAGACTTGCAATTTTTATTAACTTTGTTATCCAACCATCTCATACATGTTTATAATGCATGCTAATTGCTCTCATTCCTCATAGTGTCTTAACTCCCACTCACCATGCTGTCCTCATCCCTCTCCCCTGGAAATCTTTCTCTCATTCTCTATTTGTTTTGTTTTGTGACCCATTGAGTTTAACTAGGACCTTCTGTGCGACCAGGAGTTTGGAGCTCAGCAATGGGTGAACAACTAAAGACAATGACTTCCCCTCTCCCAGAATCTATCAATAGGCAATTGTTTCAGAGTAAAGGTCAGGACCTTGAGATCCCTTCCCCCATCCATGGCTGACTGTTGACAGGGACAGCATTATCCAGGGCCAGCATAAGTAACTGTAGCTGCTGTGAGTTCATGATTGTGATTGTGTCATGTCTGGAGGATGGCATTTCACAGCCTTTCCCCTATCTTCTGGCTGCTATATTCTTTCTACCTCCTTACCAGAATTATGAAAGGAATATTTAGGTAATGTTAAATATGTTTGCATATGTAGCTATTTGTGAATCATAGAAGTTGTAAAGTTAACTATACAACTACCAGAAGCAATTATCCCTAGATTTGTGATTATTCATGTTTTCTTGCCATGATATCCAAATTCTTATTTCTTTCCATTAAAACTTTGATGAGGACATAAACTAAGTCCTGGTCATCTTATGTCCACCCCAGGAGACGTGGAACAAATGCAGGAAGGCCAGGCACGTCCCTCTGGTCTTCGGTGCTGAGTGTTGACCCCTACTCGTTGCAACTGTTGCATTGGCCTTTGAGGACACTGCCGTTAGTATTACATCCTCTAGGATTCCCGCCAAGTTTGGTACACAAAGAAGATTCATTAGTGAATCTTGAAATTGAGTCAATTCCCTTGTGGCTATTACACCTCAGCTTTCAAAAATAGAACAAATAATTATTTTTGTTAACATGCAAACCTCATCCTGTTCATAAGAATCAAAAATATCTTCTCCTTCAAAATCAATATCTTGATATCTAAAATATTATGTTCAAACCTGGAGGACTTTAATGTGGATTAAATCCATAAAACAGGTCTGTACACAATGCTGGAAGTAAGAATGTCAGAGACCGAAGGCACTGCAAAGTGTCCTGTAGGGAATGGTGGTGCAGGAGCAAGAACAGCCTCACATTCAAACACAAGTCTCTACTAGCAAGATCCAAGAAATCTGTGGAGTCATGTCAGGAAATCTGTTGTTAACCATCCAGTGGGTGCTGTGACTGGTTCTCCAATGAGTAAGTACAACTTCCTAGTTATACTCAACTTTCTTTTTGAATGCTTGGAAGAGGATATTTTCAGAGAAACATGTTTAATACGTATTTATCAATACCAATGATGTATGTGCCAATTTGAAGTACTGTAAAATAATTAACCTTATATCTGGGATGTGGATTTTTGTAGAAGCTCTGACCTTTC
>NW_008340982.1:101504-103623 GCF_000622305.1 Nannospalax galili | reverse complement strand
CTTAGCCAATATAGTATATAATGAATGTTATCTAGATTGTTACCTTACTTATCTGACATAAACCCACTTTTTACTTCAAAGTGAAAATAGCATATGTACACTTGGAAAATCACCTCTAAACATGAGTGATTACCTAAAAATCGTCTACAGTCAACATGTTTAGAACTTTCAAACACATTGAGAAGAAATAGAAATATCACTTACAGTTCAGTTCCAATAATTTTTTCCAAAATTTATCTCTTAGTATTTTGCAGAAGAGTCTTAAGCATTGGAAGCAAAGATAAGTGTTTTAGAGAGATTCTATTCCTAGTGGCCAGAACCACAATTCTACATACTGAGCTAATGCTAGAGAGCTGGAGTGGAGGGCTTCGCAGGAGACTGTGTGGGCTGCAGAGACAATCTTCCAGCTCTTCCTATTTTGCCTCCTTATCTCTGTAATCTCAGGGAATGTCATGGGATGCCAGAAATCCCAGAAACTGTCCTTTGTGATGGTGACTACAGATTGGGGGTTTTACCAGATGCTAGACACATCAGGTAACCGACCTTGGGGAATTTTTGTGTGTGTGTGTGTTATGCCTGCATGTAAGTGCACCTGTGTCATTGTGTCATGCAATGTCCATGGAGGACAGACGAGGGCATCAGATCCCCTGGAACTGGAGTTACAGATGGTTGTGAGCCACCATGAGGGTGTGGAATTCAAACCTGGGTGCTCTGCAAGAACAGCCAGTGTTCTTAACCACTGAGCCATCTCTCCAACCTCTGCCTCCAATTTTAAAGGATTTTTAAAGAAACGAAACTGCCCACATTATAGTCTAATTGAGGACTACAGGGAATATTCTTTCTAGCCACTGATATAAGCAAATCTCAGAACCTAGACATGCTGGTTCAGGATTAAAAATATTAGAGACTGTAATGGAATGGATTGTTGATTGCTGAGAAGAATCAACATGAAGTCCTTAAACATTAATTTGTCTCTGGAAGAATGACTGAAAAAATATAAATGATAATAAGGATGAAAAGATATCACTGAGTCACTTGGTTTGGATATTATGACTAAGCTGAGCTGGCATCAAATTATTCTCACAAATATTCATGAGATATTGTAAAGTAAATAGCATACTTTAGCATTTTGTTCAGGAAGCCTGTGACAGAAGACATTGATGCTTGCTCCTCCTCCTCTAAGGACATCATATAACTAATGATTGTTAGTGTTTTTTTAATATTTTATTTATTATTTTTATTTTATGTATATGAGTGTTATGCCTGCATGTGGGTAAGTGCGCCTGTGTCATGCAATGCCGGAGGAGGACAGAAATCTGGGAGAGTGAGGAGGAAAGCAGGAAAGACTCTCACAAGAGAAATGCTGTTTAAACACTCATTGTTACTTTCTTTTTCTTCTTTCTAAAAATATTATACTTATTTTTATTTATTTTATGTGTATGAGTGCATTGCCTTCATGTATGTGAGTGCACCATGTCATGCAATGCCGCGGAGGTCAGAAGAGGACATAGGATTCCCCCAGAACTGAAGCTAGGGATGATTCATAGCCACTATGGGGGTGCTGGGAATCAAACCCAGGTCTTCTGCAAGAACAGTCAAGTACTCTTAACCACTGAGCCATCTCTCTGGCCCTGATTGTTAGTTTTTTTAAGTTTTTAATATACAATCTATTACAAACTTGGGAGGGGATGGGGTGTGTGTGTGTGTGTGTGCCAGAGGATAATCTTGGGTGTCATTACTCAGGTGCTAGCCACCCTTTTTTTGAGACAGGGACTCTCACTGGCCTAGAACTTGTCACATAGGTTAGGCTGGCTGGCCAGAAAATCCCAGCGATCTACCTGTGTTCACCTCTACAGCACTGAGAATTACAAGCCTGCACCACAATATGTAGTATCTTTTAATGTGGGTACTTGGGGTTGAACTCAGGTCGTCATGCTTATAAGGCAAGTACTTTACCAACCAAGCTACCTCTTCAGTCCCATTACTAACTTTTGAACTTGTGTTATTTAAACAAAATTCTTAATCCTTAAATTAATTATAGATTTTTAAATATTACATTGATTAGTGTAGCCCAGAGAGTTTCAAACATTAGATTTTTACCAAAGAGATTACTCCTAAC
>NW_008340982.1:87987-101434 GCF_000622305.1 Nannospalax galili | reverse complement strand
TGTGTGTGTGTGTGTGTGTGTGTGTGTGTGTAAAACTCTATTGAGGAGACACTTTGCTCGCTATTGCTAATAGAAAACTCTATGATTTCCCAGAGCTGCCTAAGAACATACTTGGTAAAAACCACAATATCTCCACATATCTCAAATGCACCTGCATTTTCAATTTTGTGTCATTATCAGTTTTCATAGTTGCATAGTGAATAGAAATTGTGGTTAACTTTGAAAGGCCTGAGAGTTCTGCCAGTGGGTCCATTAAGACATGCATAACAGCCATTTAGAGGCCACTAAAGGTCATAGAATCAGTCATGCAGGAGCAGCAGGTGCTACTCTAAAACTAGAGGAATGTAGGGACATCTCTTGTGTACACCACACATGTAAATTGTTCAAAAAGTAAGATAAGATTTTCCATACCTCAGAGTCAATTATTCTACCCAAACTTGACACCAACTGTAGAGAAAAGATGGGTTTCTTAGAATAATGGAATGAAGGCATTTACAATTGCTGCAATAACATTCCTAGACTCATTAATGCTCCCAAATTGTGCAGGGTTGAGTTTAACACCATGGTGAAGTATTTGGTGTCTGTGAGCTGACAAGAATGGTATTCAAAAGAGACAGGTGAGTTCCTAAGGTGGGTTGTCACTGCATCTTAAAGTGATCCATTGAGATCATTCTGTGTGACTACGTTTTATACTCCTGGTTTCTATAAAAACCAGGATCTTGGTTAATGAGACTTCTCTGAGAGGATGACATAAATATGAGAATTTGACCCATGGTTGAAATTGACTTTGTACTCATCTTAGTAAAAATTGATTTTCATCATTTTTATGGCATATTTAATTTTATGTTGGGGAGTTACACATATACCACACCTCATGTGTGGTGGTTAGAAGACAATTTGAAGAAGTCAGTTCTCTTTCTACCATGTACCCTCAAGAATCAAACTCAGGTCATCAGGCTTGGAAGCAGGTGTCTTTTTACTGGTTGAGCCATCTTGATGGCCTAGAAGGGAGTATTTTCATCAGTCAATGCATTGAAATCATTCTTGCACCTATCTCACTAGAGTCTCCAGAGAAATCTTTCATTCATTGATGTAAGAAAAATAGCAAGCCCTAGAGACACTGACCAAAATATTCAGCTGGTGGATATTATAACTAAGTTGTGATAAAAGAGAGAAAAACACTACAAATGAGCTACTGACCCAAACTCAGTATTGTATTTGTTTATGATATATGTATGTACATGTTTGTGTGTATACAAATATGCATGTGTAGAAGTGCACATGGTCATGAGTGTACATGTGTGCAAAAGCCAGAGGTTGATGTTAGGTACCTTCCTCAATTGCTCTCCACCGTGTCTTTTTACTGGTTGAGCCATCTTGATGGCCTAGAAGGGAGTATTTTCATCAGTCAATGCATGGAAATCATTCTTGCACCTATCTCACTAGAGTCTCCAGAGAAATCTTTCATTCATTGATGTAAGAAAAATAGCAAGCCCTAGAGACACTGACCAAAATATTCAGCTGGTGGATATTATAACTAAGTTGTGATAAAAGAGAGAAAAACACTACAAATGAGCTACTGACCCAAACTCAGTATTGTATTTGTTTATGATATATGTATGTACATGTTTGTGTGTATACAAATATGCATGTGTAGAAGTGCACATGGTCATGAGTGTACATGTGTGCAAAAGCCAGAGGTTGATGTTAGGTACCTTCCTCAATTGCTCTCCACCTTTTTTTTTTGAGGCAAGGTTTCTCACTGAACCTAAAGGTCACTGGTTCAGCTAGCCTAACTGGCCAGCAAGGCTCAGGGGTTCCCCCGTCTGTACCTTTCCAGCTCTGGGATTGCAGGTTTGGGCCACCACACCTGGCTTTTTTTTTACAAGGGCCAAAAGGATTTCCAAAAACAAACCATGCTTAGGTTGAAAATCAAAGAAACACTGGTATCCTCGAGTTGAATTCAATGACCCTTGGAGAAAGATCCAGGAGAAAAGGGAAACGCTTGGGGGAGATACTACTTCCAACAGGGGCTTTCTTTGAACTGTGTGAGTCCAATGTCCAGCTTTATTAGAGGGAATGCATGAGAAGAGAGAGGAATACAGAGTCCATGAAATAAATTTTGTGTGCTTAATATGATGTGTATGAGCTGTATATAATCTGAATTTCAGAAGAGATTGCTGCTAGATATACAGATGGAAGGGTTATCATATATAATTCTATTTGAAACCTAGTGGTGGAACACTCACCTAGCACACACAAGGCCCTGGGCTTGATTTCCAAAACTGCGAATGAATCCTAAGTTAGATTCTATTTGAAATCATAAGAATTGCTGCATACATACCAAGTATGCACAAAATGAGCAAATAATTATTCTGTAATAGAGTAAGGACATGAAATTATCACTGATAGTGGATTTTTGGAGAGCCTCTTAGGAAGTCCAAACCATTTGCTATGTTTTATTAAGGACCAAGCTACAAGGAAGATATAAAAGTATTACTGAACTTTAAGATTTCAACTTCAAGTAGAAAAGAATGCATGGGAATAAAAGAAAATCTTGATAGTGACTGAATCATCAATGAAAACCAATTTAGAACATAGACAAAAATTTTAAATGCATTTGAAAAATGAAATATAGAGGTAATATCTGTAGGTTATAAAACAGTTAAATTGATCTATAAGAAATTTATCTTCAAAAATTACAAAATACCTAAACCCAAAAGCCTGTGAGAATACCGGCAATATTAATTACCAAGACAAAGAATAAATTTCATGTGACCAGCTATTTGTTTATTTTTCATGATTCATCACTGTGGAATTTTAGCCTCCCCCCATTCTGATAGAACACCTGATTTGTTTTCACTATACAAAAATCTGGAGTCACTATGAGAAACCACACAACAACAGCATTCGTTCTCTTGGGACTAATGGAAGATCCACAAATTCAAAGTCTGCTTTTGATTTTTCTTCTTTTTACCTACTTGTTGAATATAACTGGGAACTTGACAATTATCTCACTTACGTTAATGGATCCTCACCTTAAAACACCAATGTACTTTTTCCTACAAAACTTTTCCTTCTTAGAAATCTTATTCACATCAGCTTGTATTCCTAGATACTTGTATAATCTTTCAACAGGTGACAAGACTATTACCTACTGTGCTTGTGCCAGTCAAGCATTCTTCACTGATCCTTTTGGAGTAACTGAATTTGTCCTCCTGGCCACCATGTCCTATGACCGCTACGTGGCCATCTGCAAGCCCCTGCATTACACCACCATCATGAGCAACACAGCCTGCAGAAGACTTGTTGCTTGCTGTTGGGTGGCTGGCTTATTTATCATACTCCCACCATTCATCCTGAGTCAAAATCTAGAATTCTGTGATTCTAATGTCATTGATAGCTTTCTTTGTGATGTGTCTCCCTTCCTGAAGATCTCATGCTCAGACACATGGGTCATTGAGCAGATGGTCATAGGCTGTGCTGTGTTGACCTTCATCACAACCCTTCTTTGTGTAGTGCTTTCCTACGTATACATAATGAAGACAATCATAAGATTCCCTTCTGCCCAACAAAGGAAAAAGGCCTTTTCTACCTGTTCTTCCCACATGATTGTGGTTTCTATCACCTACAGCAGCTGCATCTTCATCTATGTCAAACCTTCCACAAAGGACTCAGTGGCCATTAATAAGGGTGTGCTAGTGCTAACTACATCCATCGCTCCCATGCTGAACCCCTTCATTTACACCTTGAGGAACAAGCAAGTCAAACAGGCCTTCAGTGACTCAGTCAAAAGAATTGCCTTAGAGTGCTGAAATTCATGATTGAAGTTTTCATAAGAGCTTGGCTCCCCAAAGCATATATCACTAAGTACATAAAATAAATTTTTCCAAATCTAAAATCCATTTAAATAAAAGTTATCAAAACATCTTACATCTACAGCTTTTTAATAAGCTTGCTTATTTTTACTTCTTGTGTAGATGATTATTTATTGATTTTGTATTAATAAGCTTCTATGTGAAACAAAATTTTATTACATCCAGCTTCATAAAAAATGCAAGTTACAGCCATGTTTACTGTGGCATGTTATAGGATTGAGTAGCCAAATTATGGGATTGAATCAACCTAGGGGGTTTATCAACAGATGAATGGAAAGAGAAACATGGCATAATACACAGTGGAGTTTTACTGAGTCCAGAAGAAGAACAAAACTATATCATTTGCAAGAAAATTGATAGAACTGGAGATCATTATGTTAAGTGAAATAAGTCAGACTCAGAAAGATTAATATTGCTTGCTTGCTTTCATATGCGGAATCTAGACTTAAACAATCAGTTGAACACTGTATCTATTTAGGAGAATAATAGTATTGGGCTCTCCCCTATGGCCTGTTACCTGTGAAGACTATTGAAAACTGATGGCTGCTGGGACAGAGAGAGTCAGTTTCATTTAAGGGTGAGACTCTTGGTAGGTTTAATCAAGCACCAGTGGGATGAACCCACACCAAAGGGCATATGGGGTCACAAATTTGAATCTATAGGTTTTCATATATTTATATGTATTTGTTCTATATATTTTTATCAACATATATAATTTTACATATATGTAAAATAGAGTGCATGAAATTGGGTGGGGAATTAGTAAGTGGGGAAAGGTATTGAGATAATCAAAATATGTTATATGAAATTCAACTTAAAAATAACAAAAAAAACAATCGCTCAAATGGAGAAGGAGATCTATTTGAGAAGAACAGGGGGATTCTGAGTATTCTCACCCCATCCTGTCTTATCTCCCTTACACACCTCTCCTTAAGTCTACGTCCCACACACGTCTTGCTTTGTTTTGTTTTGTTTTGTGAGCCTCTGAGTTTGACTAGGATTGTCTGTGTGAACCACAGGTTTGCAACTACCCATTGGAACCTGATGGACTCACTGTTTAGTATACAACTGAAGACGATGTCTGCCACTCCTCCAGAATCCCAGTAACCAATGGTTAAGCAGGGGATCAGGGTAGGGCCCCATGAGCCCCTCCAGGATCCATGACTGACATGACAGGCCCAGTTTTATACAGGCTCAATACCAACAACCACAACTGCTGTAAGATCAGGTTGCAATGTCTTTGTCATGGCCTGAAGATAGCATTTTGTACCCTTGGCCCTATCATCCAGCTCTTCAAAGATAGTTCTTGCACCTTAAAGAGTGTGGTATAAATATCCTGCTCAGGGCTGAGCAGTCAACCACCACATCTTGAGTAGCCATGAGTCTCTGCTTTCCCTGCTCTTCACCACTAAGAGAAGCTTCTCTAACAAGGCTGGAAGCAGCATTGGTCTATGGGTACAAACATAAATATTTAGAATGCAGCTTGGCACCATGTCAATTTCGCTAAACAACAGCAGCAAGGTCCTCCCAGAGCCTATGACCTCCCCAGCCATGCAATCCCACTATTTTGTACAATGAATATACACTTATAATAAAAAGTAAAAATAAAACAAAACTTTAAATCAGAATGTGAATGTTAATAAAATATCAAATTTAAAAGAAACAAGTACTAATGCTTTTTATTAATCTATCCATAGCTTCATGACTAACTCCTTAACTCATTAAATATGCAATCACTATCTCATACATGATAAAATTCTAAATAAAAGAGAAAACAACACCAACATTTATCCTGCCTTCTCACAGCATGTCACAGAACAAACATCTAACTGAACTAGAAAACTACATCACTACCACTGTTAAGAATCATGAGACAAAAACTAAAAAGCAACAGAAACAGCCGCCTATACAAATTAAGATATAGGATTTTGTAGGCATGCAAAATACAAAAGTAAGGGAGTTGTGAAGATCTGCACCGAGGTTCCAGAAAGCCACTCAAGCAAGGCAACATGTGGCAGAATTGTATTTCCTGCAAGAAGGACATGAGGGGCCACTGCATGACGCTGTAACGGTGAAGCCCGTTTCAATGGAGACCTCAAGACACTGGAGATGCCAGGACCCCGGGACATCTTCCAAGTTAAGCAGGCATTAATGAAGCTGGCCCAACAGAGGGGTCACGTGTACTGCAGATAGCTGAGCTGAAGGGAGAGGGCTACCCAAGGATTTCTGAGCCCAAATGATTCCATACAGGGCACAGAGCTATAAAATTTGGGGTTTACTCTGCAGTGTTCCTGTCTTATTTTAGCCCAATCTTTCATTGCTATGCCTCCTTCTTCTCGTTCTTTGTTTGTCTTTTTGTCTTTTTCTTCTAGGAACCAACATATAAAAGACTGCTTTGAGTCTCAAAAGAGACTTTGAAATATGAGCTTTTGAATACTGTTAAAACTGTTAAGATTTTGGAGACTCATACAGGTTAGCTAAATGCATTTTGCATTATGAGATGGCTATGAGCTTTTGAGATCCAGGAGTGGAATGCCATGGTTATAAGTAATATGTTCGGGTGTCATGCTGACAAGAGATGAACTTACAATGGTTAATATTCATTGTCAACAGATTTGGAATCACATAGGAGACACACATCTTGGCGTTTCTGTGAGAGGATTTCTAGAGAGGCTTACTGAAGAAGGAAGACCATTGTGGCGGTTTGAATGAGAATGTCCCCCGTAGCCTCAAAATATTTGGACATTTTGTCCCCAGTTGTTGGTGCTGTTTTGGGAGAGTTTAGAAGGTTTGGTCATGCTGGAGGAATCACATCACTGGGGGACATGCTTAGAGAGCTCTTAAGCCTTGCCAGATCCCCAGTCGCTCTCTGCTTCTGGCACCTGCTTGAATATGTGAGCACTCTGTTTTCTGCTCCTGCTCCAGCCACCTCACCATGGCCTCCCCACATGATGAACTCCTAAACCTCTGGAACCTGAAACAGTAAGCTCAGACAAACTCTTCTTCCTATAAGTTCCCTTGGTCACAGTGTTTTATCACAGCAACAGAAAAGTAACTGTATATATCCACTCTAGAGTACATGGTACCTTCCCAGGTCCAAGGTTGAATGAAAATAGAGAAAAGAATCCAGCCAACCACAAGCATGAATCTCTGTCTGGAGGCTCTTCCTGGCTGATGTGACAAGATGGCTTGTCCACTTGTCCCATCATGATGTCTTATACTCTCAAGCTATGAGCCAAAATAAACCTTTCCTTCAATTAAAAAAACAAAAGTTAAGATATAAATTATAATGAATTCTTCTATATTGAAGTTGTCAAAATCACTAGTAGACTTTCCAAATTAAAGTAATAAAAATATCTTTTTCAAATATTTTATTCATTATTTTTATTTTATGTGTGTCAGTGTTTTGCCTGCATGTATGTAAGTGCACCTGTGTTGTGCAATGTCTGTAGAGACCAGAAGAGGATGTCGGATCCCCTGGGACTGGAGTTCAGATGGTTGTTAGCCACCATGAGGGTGCTGGGATTTGTGCCCGGGTCCTCTGGAAGAACAGCAAGTGTTCTTAACTGCTGAGCCATCTCTCCAGCTCCATAAAAAGATATTCTTAAAAAGCATAAGAATTTGGGTTTTTTTTAGAAAATATTGTGGCAGAATGAGGTGCACCCAGGCTCCTAAGAGACTGAATGGATCCAATGGACCACAGGAGGAAGCTTATCACACAAGATGACTATTTCCCTCACCATTGGTGCTTCTATATTGATCTCAAAATTCTGAACCCAGGACATGACAAGTAAGAAAGAGAACAATTAGAGAGCTAAAATAGCCGGAGCAATGGTGACAGCAACTCTCAGCACAAGGATCTAGCAGCATGACCTGGGGTTTCTTCATCTTATTAAGAGTCTTAATGCTGTTCTCTTGATCTCAAAATTCTGTACTCAGGACTCAGCAAGTAAGAAGGAAAATAGCCAGGGAGCCAAGATGGTGAGGAGGTGGCTTGGCTGCCCATCTGGGCAGAGCCAGACTGCCCACCCATGCACCCAGTGGCACCCATATCAGCCGAACATAATCACCACCCAGTAGCTGTCAAGACCTCGCTGCAGTCCTCAACAACATTAGGAATCTGAGAAGGCCACAGATTTCAGAAAATAAACTAGAGTACACTGATGTAAAGCTGTCAAGTGAAGCCATGAAGCCTCCCAACTGCCACTCAGAGAATCTTGGATTTGAGGCCAGTAAGCTAATTGCTGCCTGCTGTGAGAACCTAGCTTCGGCTTTTACCCACAGTAAAGTCCTGAGGAGAATCAACCTGTTGGAGAATACCATGGTCCACTGTGTAAACTGCATGCAAAGGCTTTGAACAACTAATTTTGTTGAAGACAACCACGCATTTCTGATCACTGAGAAAAAGAGAACTCCCTACTTGACATTCCTAAGCAGTGTGTAAGAAAACAGAAATTAGGGGCTGGAGAGATGGCTCAGTGGTTAAGAGCACTGACTGCTCTCTCATAGGACCTGGGTTCGATTCCCAGCACCCACATGGCAGCTACGAACTATCCTTAACTCCAGTTCCAAGGGAATCCGAAGCCCTCTTCTGACCTCTGGGGCATTGCACCCGACACGGGTGAGCTCACATACATACAGGCAATACACTCTTACACATAAAATAAAATTAAAAAAGAAAGCACAAATTAAGAGTGAAAATTCCATTCCAAGAAACCTGGGCATATTCTGATCCAAAACCAAGAACAAAAGAGAGTGGGCCCTTACTTTGGCACACCTGAGTGTAAGAATTATATATCACTGGCACACTAAGATATGATTTCTCTGGCATTCAGCTCAGATGGGTTATGTAAGACAGATGGGGCTTTTCATTTGCAAATATAAGACACAAAGTCGGGGTGGAGGTGGGGTAGAGCAAGGACGAAGATGGAGAAAGAGGTCTGAATGTAGTCAAAACTCATTGAGTGAAATTCTTCAACCAATACAATTTCTCTGAAACTTAAAAAATCACAAGCAATGATAAACTAAACAGCAAAATGATACTACAGTATGAGGAATCAGTGTGGTTATTGCTATGCAAAAGAAATTCAAAAACCTGAGTCAAACATTGAAACTTCAAATCCAAACTGAAGCTTAAATAAGCAAGGAAAAACACTAAATCGAAAGAACTCAATACACTTGAGAAGTTGTGCAAATCAACCAAAAAATACATAAAAAGCCTCAGCAAGGATTATACACCAAATATCTATAAAACACAATTAAATTAATGACATTTAAATACATAATATAAACACAAAAGTATTTTTCCATGACCATTGCCTAATAGAAATTGAACTGAAGATAAACCCAACAGCATAGCCCCAACCTTATCTAAAAAGGTGCTGAAAACTCAGTTAACTGTGAGTGATTCTAATGACGATGATAAATATCAACACATGCTACATTGCAGTCAAGCAGACTACTAGATAGGCAGAGAAATAACAAGATTCTCTAGCGCTTACCAAAAAACTGGTACTGACTAAGGAAGAGCTTGTCCAGTAGCCTACACTTCATCGTGGTGCAATGAGGAAAAAAAGATTAGTGAAATAAGGGACTAGAGCAATTATAAATATCCACTAAACTATAAAGCAAACACTACTCAAAATAAAGGGTGTGCTGGACAGCTTTAGTTGTCAACTTGACACACCTGGATAGAGGGAGCTTCAATTGGTGAATTGCGTCCATTGGACTGGCCTGTGGCCATGTCTGTGGGGCACCTTCTTGATTATTGAGTGATGTGGGAGGGCCCAGCCCACTGTGGGTAGTACCACCCCCGGGCATGTGAGCTTATGTTGTATAAGAAATTAGGTTGGGCATGGGCCAGAGGAGTAAGTCAGTAAGCAGCATTCTTCCATGGCCTGTGCTTCAGCTCCTGCCTCCAGATTCCTGCCCTGTGTTCCTACCTTGTGCTCCCTCAGAGATGAACAGTGACCCAGGAGATGTAAGCTCAATAAACCCTTTCCTCCCCAAGTTAGTATTGGTCAGAGTGTTTTGTCACAGAAATGAAGAAACAAACTAGAACAAAGGGAGAGAGAAATTCTAGTACAATAATATTTGAAGTCTCCAATACCTCACTTCCCTCAATGGCCAGATTATCCAGACAAAAGTATCACCAAAAAAGGGCTGTAGAGATGATTTGGCAGGTAAGAATACATACTGCTCTTGCAGAAGACTGGAGTTTGGTTCCCAGCACCCATATCCAGTGGCTCCAACCACCTGTAACTCCAGCTCCAGGGAATGCAATGCCTTCTCCTGGTCTCCAAGAAACCTGTATTCAAGTGCACATACCCACATACAGATACACAAACATATACATAATTTTTTTCAATCACCAAAGAAATATTAGAGGTAGATGACACATTAGAACAAATGGACCTGAAAGACACAGAGCATTTCATCCAGCAGCTGTAGAATAACACAGTCTTCTAATCAGCTTATAGATTCTCATATTCCATGAGAGACCATATGGAACACCACAAAACAAGTTTTATCAAATCCAAGAATCATACCATGTGTCATATCAAAATCATGTAATGGCTCTTCTCTGACCACAGTGGAATAAAACTAAAATTCAACAAAAACTATAAATTATGTTTCTAACTCATATGTGCTGTTTGACTATATATACAGTTAATGTATAATTATATATACATAGTATATATGTACACATTATATATAGTCGTAAAGGACCGATGGGCCAACAAATAAATCCAAAAAGAAATGTAAAAACATCTTCAAACCAAAATGGAACCTTGCTCTAGAAGTGATGGCACATCTCTGTAATCCCAGCAGTAAAGAGGCTGAAATAAGAGGATCATGAGTTCCAAGCTAGCCTGGGCTGCACGAAGACCCTGTCTTAAAAACAAAACAGAAATATAACATTTCAAAACCTATGGTATAATGAGAAATTTATAGCAATAAATACTTACAAACTAAAAAAAATGGAAAGATCTCAAATAAAAAATATTATTGCAACTCAAAGGGCCGGGCATGCACTCAAAGGTGGTGCATGCCTTTAATCCCAGCACTTGGGAGTCAGAGGCAAGGTGGATCTTTGTGAGTTTGAGGCCAGCCTGGTCTACATAGTGAGTTCCAGGACAGCTGGAGCTACAGGGAGACCCTGTCTCAAAAAAAAAATAGTAAATCAAACCCCAAGGCAGTGTTTCTGGCTAACTAATTCAGGAAAACAAATTCTAAAGACAAGAAAATTATGATCTAATATCACTGATAAGTATATACCCAAATATTCCCAGGGCCATCAAACTGAATTCAATAGCACATTAAAACACACACACACACACACACACACACACACACACACACACACCAAAGCCAAGCATGGTGACACATTTCCATTTCTATAATCCGCATACTTGGGAGACTGAATCAGGGACACCAGTCTGAACTGCATAATGAGACCCAATCTTCAAAGAAGGAAAAAGAAAAGAAAAAGAGCCACACACTGTGATCAAGTGACATGTATCTATGGGATGCAAGAATGCAAAAATGCAAATTAATACACATGATATAGTATATCAAAATAATGAAGAACAGAGCTGGGAAATGGCTCAATCAGTAAAATACTTGCTGCGTAAGTGTGAGGACTTGAATTCAGATATCCAGTACCCACATAAAAAGTTGGGTGTGGTGGTGCATGTCTGTAATCACAGAGCTGGGAGGTGGAGATAAATAGATCCCTGGAGCATTGCTGGCCAGCCAGTCTAGACAAATCAGTGATCAGTGAGGTCCCAGTTCAGTGAGAAATCTTGTCCCAAAAACTAAGATGGAGAGCAAGTGAGGAAGACACCCAACAGTGACCTCTGGTCAATAAAAGCATATGCGCACACACACAAATGTGTATATACACATATACCACACATACACACACAAATTAACTAATTAACTAAAATAAAAACTGTATAATCATCTAAAAGATTCAAGAAAATGCTTGACAAAATTCAAAATCCTTTCATGATAAAAAATAAACTATTAATAAATTAGGTACAGAAAAAAATTGTACCTCAAAGCATAAGGCCAAATATGGTTAAGTCCACAGCTAACAGCAAGCGCACATATGAAGGCACACTGGTTTCCCTTTGAGATCGTGAGTAAAATAAAGATTTGTGTCCTCAGCACTTCTTTCAACATGGCACTGAAGGTTCTAGTCAAAACAATTAGGCAAGAAAACTAAAAATTGTCCAAATTTAAAAGAAAGAACTGATATTCTCTCTGATTCAAGATGACATGATCTTTTACATATATAAAGCCCTGAAGTCTCCATACCAAAAAAATTGTTAAAGCTACTAAATTTATTAAAAGTTTAGCATACAAAATCACTATACAAATATCAGCTCATTTCTACATACTAATGATAAATAGTCTGAAAATGAATTAATGACATCAATCCCCTTTCAGTGTATCAAAATGAATAAAGCAATTGGGAATTAATGCTACAATGAAGCTAAATGATCTGCACATGAAAAGCTGTAAGACAAGAAAGAAGGAAATCAAAGACACAAATAAATGGCATGGTATTCCATATTCACACATCAAGATTAATACTGTTAAAGCATCCATGCTACCCAAAGCAGTCTATAGATTATAATCACTATTAAAATCTGCATAGCATTTTTCACAGAAATATCAAAAAATCTAAATTGACATGGAACCAGTATAGTTGCTATAAGTAATCTTGAGAAAGATCAAATCTGAATACAGCTTCATAATCTCAAGTTATATTATCAAGGTGGAGTCATCAAAATTGTTTGGAGCCAGGCATTGTAGCATATATGCTTAGTCCCAGCACTCAGAAGGCAGAGGCAGGTGTATTTTTGTAACTTCAAGGCCAGCCTGGTCTACATAGTGAGTTCCATGTCACCTGGGGCAGCAAGGAGAGCCTGTCTCCAAAAAAACCCTCAAAATTAAGTGATTCATTAATTAATTAATTAATTAAAATTGGGAAGAGATCTGAGCAGATATTTCTCAAGAAAAGAAACGTGAATAGCCAATAGCTGAGTATGCAAAAATGTGCTCAACTTTACTGATCATAAGGGATATTCAAATCAAAGTCAAAATAAAACATCAACCTCACTTCACACTTTTTATTTTTTTATTTGTTGGCCAGGGTGGCCAAAGGGATTCCCAGATAGTAACCCAGCATAGAACTGGGAAATTGAACAGCGGACCCCAATCTTATCCAAAGGAATATTGACAACTGATTACCACTAGATGAGGAACAGCTGACCCTCCTAAAACAAACACCTCTAGGTAGGCTGACTAGATTCACCAGAAGGGCAAGTAGTGGGGAATGGCTGGGGTGCCAACAACACAGCAGACAGTAGCAGGGATATCAGAGTATAAGGGCTCTAGTGGGGGGAGGGAGGCTACAGGAGGGTGCTGTCTGGGAAGTGGGTGTATAAGTAAAATTTTTCTTCAAAGCATAAAAATTTGCTCCTTAATAATTAGTAGATGTGAAAAACATTACCATTGAAATCTACCTGATGACTTTATATCCATGCTCAGATGCCAAG
>NW_008340982.1:83702-87849 GCF_000622305.1 Nannospalax galili | reverse complement strand
TTCAAAGTTTAAAACCTCATTTAATTTTATGTCTTACAGGGTTTATACAGAGTACAATATTGTATAACTGTATTAATTCAACTGTAAACCTAAAAATTTGCAGCCAATTTTGAAAGAGAAGCATCTTAGCTCTAGAAATTGTGATTGAATATGTCAATGCCATTGTAATGAAATGCCTCCTCTAATTATATGGTTATTAAATAAATAATTTTAAATAATATTTTATTGATTCTTTGAGAATTACATACAATGTATTTTGATCATATTCAGATCCTTTTCCCCATCTCTCAGATCCACCCCCAAGTCTTATTCCCCCTCCCTTCATGTCCTCTGTCATTTTCTCAGCAGGGCATGGAGCTGGGACTTCTTACCCATCTCCCCTGTCCACTAGACCTGGGGCATCTTGCCCATTTTTCCTGTCTATTAAGACTGGGACATCTTGCCCATCTCTCCTATCCTTGCTGGATTTTGTCCAGTATGGGCTTGCAAAGGACTTGTCCATTGTCACAAGCATTGTAGGTCCTGAAACTTCCCTGTTGTGTCAAAACAACATTGTTTCTTTGCATTCATCCATGACCTCTGGCTCTTAAATCTTTCTGACCACTTTTCCACAAAGATCCCTGAGCCTTAGGAGGAGACGGTGTCATATAGGTGTCCCTCTTAGGGCCAAGCACTCCACAGTCTCTTGAACTCTGCATTTTGACCAGTTATGAGTCTCTGTGTTGATCTCCATCAGCTATAAGAAGAAACTTCTCTGGTGAGAGTTGAAATGTATATTAATCTATTGGTATAATAATAAGTCATTAAGAGTCAGTTTAATACTGTGTCCATTTAGCAGAATAATAGTAACAGGTTCTCTCCTAAGGAATGTGACTTGCCCAGACATAGGTTCTGGGCCTTTTAACAGTGCCAACTATGGACTCCATCTTCTGAGGTAGCCTTAACGCCAATCAGAAAGTGGTTAATTACTCCCATAACATTTGTGCCACCATTGCACCAGTGATATCTTGCCAGGCCAATTATATTATTGTAGCTTTCTGGGTTTACAACTGGGTAAGGTTGATGATTAATTTTCTCTTCTATTAGTGTCTTAGTTTGCTTCTCTGTTGTTATGACAAAACACTGACCAAAATCAACTTGGAGAAGAAAAGGTTAATTTCATCTTACATCTCCCAGGTCACAGTTCATCACTAAGGGAAGTCAGAGCAGGAACTCAAGGCAAGAACTAAAGCTGATATCATGGAATTCTGCTTACTTACTTGTTCCCCCAGCTTGCTTAACTACCCTTTATAACTACCTCTCTTACATAACCCAGGCCCATATTCACAGGGATGGCACCACCCTCCTACATCAATCAGCAACAAGAAAATGCCCCACAGACATGGCCACATCAGCATCAATCTGATAAGAAAATTCTTCAATTGAGGGTCCCCCTTCACCATAGGCAGCTCTAGTTTGTGTTCAGTTGACAAAAACTAATCAGCACGGGTGGCATACACAGCACTTTCTAGCACGATGAAAGCTAGCTGGACGTAATGAAACATTTTTAGACAAAAATCTCACTATGTAACCCTGGCTGGCCTGGAACTCACTATGTAGATCAGGATGGCATTGAATTCATGGAGATCCACCTACCTCTGCTTCCAGAATGCTGAGATTAAAGGAGTGAACCACCACTCCCAGCACATGATTTATTTCATTTTTATTCATGTTTGTGGGGAGTAGGTAGGTGCCTGAAGAAGCCAAAATAAAATGTCAGGTCCCTTGGAACTGGAGTTACAAGTGGTTGTGAGCTGACTAATGTGGGTGCTGGGAACTGAAATCTGGTCCTCTACAAGAGCAACAAGTACTTTTAACCACTAAGCCATCTCTCCAATCCCCTCACACTTTTTAAATTGTATTATCTAAAAGATCAGGGATAACAATTATTGAAAAAAGTATGGAAATGCTGTTATATACTTTTGGGAATGAAAATCGCTCAGTCTTTATGGAAAACAGGGTAGAGTTTCCTCAAAAAGTAAAAAGTAAAACTACCTTATAATCCACCAGTTCCACTCTGGACATATATCTACAGGAAATAAGATAAGTATCCCAAAGGCATATCTCTTCTTCCATGTTCACTTTGGTATTATTCATAACATCCAAGATAAGAAAACAACCTAGATTATCTATCAGTGGCTAAATAGACCCAGAAAATGAGTTAGAAACATTAGATACTGAAGACATACTGCACTTTGGACACAGGACTTGGAACTGACCTGGAGCTCCTTTCCTGAGGACTAGCTCGCATAGTATTGGAAGGTGCTATGCAAATTGCCAAGGGAGAAAAGCAGTCAAAACTTCTACCCAGCTGTAAAGTCTGCAAACCATGACAATGGCTGGCTGGAAAGACATCCCAAATGGTGCAATAGTAGCATTTATAAGTTCAAATAGCTATCTAATTGAACTTAAGGCCTGCTCAATAAGTAAGAATTCATGTCTGGTATTGTAAACCTAACTAATGGTGGTTGGAGAGGAAATAGATCCTAGAGGAAAACCTATTACTGCCATTTTTTGTAAATCTATATAGTTTCTAACTGTATTCTAATTTTTTATCCTTATACCCACAGATAAGTGTAGCTCTCACCCCTCATCAAAGAAGTTCCATCTTTGGTGCATATGAAAGCAAAAATGTGGAGAACGAATTACAGTGGTGTGCCCAAACCCAGCTGGTGCATCTACAATGCAACTCCTAAGGCTCAGGGAACGTCATGGAAAAGAGAACAGAAAGATTTTAAGAGCCAGAGGACCAGGACTCCAGCTGCGAGGTAGTGTCTTCTAGACATGATAGGGATGCTGTACCCATGAACTCTCAGTAATATGGTTGCATAAACATGACTTGCTTATGATGAAGACACCAGTCAACATGCCAACATGGATGGAGGAAATTTTACAAGACCTCATACCTAGATGAAGAAGCAAAGGCAGCCAATGGCTGCTGGGAGAGGGAGACCCAGTTTCCCCCAGAGGTGAGCCCTGATAGGTCATCCAGTCCTAAATGCTAGGCCCAAACAGGTGTATGTACTAGCACCACTAAATGGACTTAGTAGAGTATATGTACATATGTAATAATTATAAAGAAAAAGTCGTGAAATTGAAAGGGAGTTGGGGGACACCGGAGGGACTGGAAAGCAACAGATGGATGAAAATGGTGTAAATACAGTATTCATACATGGAATTCTCAAAAAAGTAAAATTTTTAATTAAAAAGAAAGATTAGATGATGACAGGTGTTAGATATATAGTGATAGAAAGACAGACAGAGTAAAATAACATTCTACCTTTTAAAAAGTGAATCCCATGTTTGACAACATGAATGAACCTGAAAGGCATCATGTTAAGATAAATAATCAAGATGCTGACCTCCCTTTATTCCCTGGGCTGCACAGCCTCCTGTGTCCTGGTCCCAGCACCTTCCCTGGGTAAGTCCAGTGCTCCCAGTGTGCTTTGACTCCCCCAGCCTCTTTCACCCTCCCAGCTCCCCCCACTGAGTCTCTCCTCCTAGGCTGGGTACAGGCCCATTTCTTGTCTTGGCACCCCAGACACTGGGGCTAACCTCTTGATCCAGAACCGCCACTGCTTCCTGATCCTTTGCATCGGAACCAACCCATTTCCTCCCTGCAGCCCCCAGGAACCCTCTGGGCCTGGTCCCGCCCTCACCTCCTTTTACCTCCCTGGGTGGCACAGCCACCAGCTTCCTGAGACCAGAATCTATCCTGGGCCCTTCTCCCAGGCCAGCTCAGCCGCCAAATTTTTGAGGGCAGCATCTTTCCTGGAGGGACCCATACCTTGGGACAAAGCCTGATGTCATCCCAGCCTCATCTCACTTGGGCCTCTGTGGGAACTCCTGAGCAGCACGATGAAAGGCATCTGGCCCCTCCAATATAAAATCAAAAGAGAGAACCTGAAGCCTAGACCAACCAGCTTTTCATGCCCAACAAGTAAACCACAAAGGCATGTAAAGTTTACAAAAAGAAGCAGATTTAAACTCAACAAAGGAAGGCTTGAATCTCACACAAGAATCAGAAACTAGGAAGGAAATTTACATGTCAAAGTCACAAAGAAAAAAATAACATGAAAAGCCAAAACAATATATCCCCACCAAGTAG
>NW_008340982.1:79463-83264 GCF_000622305.1 Nannospalax galili | reverse complement strand
AAAAAAAAAACACTTAAGAATCATAGGCATACAGGAAGAAGAAGAATCTCCAGATAATGGCATGGAAGAGATCTTCAACAGGATTGTAGAAGAAAATTTCCCAAAATTAAAAAAAAAAAAAAAAGACATGCTCATACAAACACAAGAAGCACATAGAACACCAAATAGACAGGACCAGAAAAGAAAATCTCCATGGCACATCATAGTAAAAACACTAAATGTTCAGACCAAAGAGACAATACTGAAAGCTGCACAAGAAAAATAAAAGTCGCATATAAAGGAAAACCCATCAGGATTACAGCTGACTTTTCAGTGCAAAAGCCATCATTATGAAAGCCAGAAGAGCCTGGACTAAAGTGACCACAGATGCCAACCCAGATTACTTTACCCAGCCAAAATGTCTATCACAGTTGAAGTGGAAAGAAAAATCTTCCATGACATAAATAGGCTGAAAGAATTCATGTCCGCAAAACCAGCCCTTCAGAGAGTTCTTGAAGCAATACAAAAAGATGAAGAAAGGAACGACTATACACAAGAGGTGATGGAAAAAAATTCAATGAAGGTGTAACTGTGGAAAGCACAGCTGTATCAAGAATATTATATGGACAGAAATAAGTATGGGAACCACCAAAACTAAATCAAGAATAGATTAACAGCTTAAACAGATCCATAACACATAGGAAATTAAAGAGTAATACAAAGCAAATGATAGGATTCAATACATATCTTTCATTAATAACTTTAAATATCAATAGATTGAACTTCCCAATCAAAAGATACATACTAGTTGAGTGGATTAAGAAATGAAACCGATTCCTGACTCAAAAAAGCCCAGGACCAGATGCATTTACAGCAGAATTCTATCAGGCATTTAAAGATCTATCTCTGAGCCATCTTTTTGTTGTCTGCAAGTAACTCATCTCAACTTTCAAGGACAGACACTACCTTACGGTGAAAGGATGGAAAAAAATATATACCAAGCGAATGGTACTAAGAAAAAAGCAGGCCTTGCAATTCTAATATCTGATAAAATAGACTTTAAACTAAAACTAATCAGAAGAGACAAAGAAGACCACTTCATTCTCATCAAAGGAACAATAAACCAGGAAGATATTACAATCGTGAGATCCACCATGATCAAGTTGGCTTTATCCCGGAGATGCAGGGATGGTTCAATACACATAAGTCAGTAAACATCATAAAGCATATAAATGGACTCAAAGACAAGAGCCACATGGTAATCTCGATAAATGCAGAGAAGGCCTTTGACAAAATTTAAAATGCATTTATGTTCAAAGTCCTAGAGGGAATTGGGCTGAAGGGAAAATACCTCAACACAATTAAAGCCATACACAAGAAACCCACAGCCAAATATTCCACCCAAGCACCAAAGAATATACTTTCTATTCAGAGCCCCATGGAAACTTCTCCAAAATTGACCATGTGACAAAATTCAGCATGCATTTATGTTCAAAGTCCTAGAGGGAATTGGGCTGGAGGGAAAATACCTCAACATAATTAAAGCCATACACAAGAAACCCACAGCCAGAACTATCCCTTTTTGCAGATGATATGATACAAAATCTAAGAGATGACAAAAATTCCACAAGAAAACTCCTAGAAATTATTAACATGTTCAGTATGGTGGCAGGTTACAAAATTAATCTACAAAAGTCTACAGCCTTTCTATATACCAAAAACAAGCAATCAGAGAAAGAATATATGGAAACACTCCCTTTCACAATAGCTAGATGAAATATAAAGAGATGACAAAAATTCCACCAGAAAACTCCTAGAAATTATTAACACATTTAGTATGGTGGCAGGTTACAAAATTAATCTACAAAAGTCTATAGCCTTTCTATATACCAATAACAAGCAATCAGAGAAAGAATATATGGAAACACTCCCTTTCACAATAGCTACAAAAAAAATATCTCAGAATAAACCTGACCAAAGACATGAAAGAACTGTACAATGAAAAATTTAAATCTTTAAAGAAAGAGATTGAGGAACACATCAGAAGGTGGAAGGACCACCAATGCTCATTGATTGGAAGAATTAATGTTGTGAAAATGACCATCCTACCTAAAGCAATTTATAAAGTCAGTGCAATCCTAATCAAAATCCCCATGACATTCTTAAGAGAATTGTGAAAATCCATCCTAAGATTCATATCACAGCACAAAAAACACTGGATAGCCAAAGCAATCTTAAAATTTAAATCTTTAAAGAAAGAGATTGAGGAAGACATCAGAAGGTGGAATGACCACCAATGCTCATGGATTGGAAGATTTAATGTTGTGAAAATGACCATCCTACCTAAAGAAATTTATAAAGCCAATGCAATCCCAATCAAAATCCCCATGACATTCTTAACAGAATTGTGAAAATCCATCCTAAGATTCATATCACAGCACAAAAAACCCTGGATAGCCAAAGCAATCCTGAGCAGTAAGGGCAATGCTGGGGTTATTACTATACCAGATTTTAAACTGTATTAAACAACATGGTACTGGCACAAAAATAGACCCATAGATCAATGGAACCAAATTAAATACCCAAATATGAGTACATTCAATTTCAGCCACCTGATATTGGACAAAGGGGTCAAGAACATTCACTGGAGGAAAGACAGCATGCTCAAGAAATGGTGCTGGCAAAACTGGATCTCCACTGTAGAAGAATGAAACTAAACCCCTATCTTTCACCTTGTACAAAAGTCAACTCCAAATAGATTAGAACTCAATGTGAAGCCTGAAACTCTGAAGCTATAAAAGAAAACATTGGCAATAGCCTACAAGATATATATGTAGGAAAGGATTTTCCAAACTGGACATCAATTTCTCAGGAAACAAGGTCAAGAATCAACAAATGGAACCTCATTAAACTAAAAAGCTTCTGTACATCAAAAGAATCAACCAAGAAAGTGAAGAGAAAACCCACAGAATGGGAGAAAATCTTCACCAGCAACACTTCTAACAGAGGTTTAACATCCAGAATATATAATGAACTAAAAAAACAAAGAACCAAGAAAGGAAGCAATCCAATTAAAAGAATCAAGAAAGTTCTGAAAGAGCTGAATAGAGTTTCTCCATACATCAAAACAAGCAACCAAGGAAGTGAAGAGAAAACCCACAGAATGAGAGAAAAATCTTCACCAGTGACATGTCTGACAGAGGTTTAACATCCAGAATATATAATGAACTAAAAAAACAAAGAATTAAGAAAGGAAGCAATCCAGTTAAAAGAATCAAGAAAGTTCTGAAAGAGCTGAATAGAGATGTCTCCAAGGAGAAATAAAGATGGCTCAAAAGCATCTTAAAAGGTACTCAGCATCACTAGTAATTAGGGAAATGAAAATTAAAACCACTTTAAGATTTCATCTTACCACAGTCAGATTGGCTAAGATCAAGAAAACAAATGATACCAAATGTTGGAGAGGATGTGGGGAAAGGGGAACGCTCATCCACTTTGCTCTGTGCTATTGCAGACTTGTTCAACCCATAAGGAAAGCAGTATGGAGAATTCTTAAAAAACTACAAATTAACCTACCATTTGACCCAGTTATACCACTCCTTGGCATATACCCAAAGAACTCATCCTATTACAAAGACACTTGCACATTCATGTTTTGTTGTGGCTCTTTTCACAATAGCTAAGAGATGGAAGCAACCTAAATGTCCCTCAACTGATGAGTGGATAATGAAAATGTGGTTCATTTATATGATGGCGTTTTAATCAGCAGTAAAGAGAGATGAAATCATGAAATGTGCAGGTAAATGGATGGAACTAGAAACT
>NW_008340982.1:77896-79369 GCF_000622305.1 Nannospalax galili | reverse complement strand
TGTATCCAGACATAACTACAGGAACCATGATAATGAAAAGGAACCAGGGAGGTAAAGGAAAAGAAAGAACCTGAAAGAGAAGAACAGTAGGAAACAGGCATTAATAAGGGAGATATGGATAATAATGGGGTTATTTTAAGGGGAGGGGGAGGAAGGGTTATACAAGGAAATTTGGGAATAAAGGAAAAGAAGGAGCTCAAGAGAGGTGGGACCATAGAGAAGGGAATTATTAAGGGAGAAATGGGAAAAATGGGGGCACCTTAAGTGGGGAAACCATAGTGGAAGGGTTAGACAATGCGTTAGATAAATAATGCCTAGCTAGTTTTAAAATCCAGAGGAGATTGTATTAATCGAATAACCTACTGACAAAGTATACATCCAGCTAGCTCAAGGAATATAGTATATATCTAAGCAAGGTTTATCAGAGAATGTTTGTTCTTTTCCCAAGCTTTATCTACATGGCACATGATTATTAAAAGTACCAGACTGGTGGAACTAACCATGCATATTTAACAGCCATACTTTGAGGCCTATATTAATTTGGTCAGAGGGATATAAAAGACAGTTTTTGCTTCTTGCCCTCCTAGGTCAACTAAGTTCCAGAGGACTATGAGCATTTCTGAAAATGTCCTTTAACTGTGGTGAGTCACCTGTCTTCTTGATCAAGGACGCCATGGAGACACCACCAAATGGACTTGAACCAGTGTCCAGTCTACAAAGAGGAGGGTCAACGCTGAGGAAACATCTCCTCCATGCTTCCAAGCGAAGCCAGCCATCATCGACCAGGACCTTTGACTTATCTTCACATAGATGGAACTGGTAAAAGAAAGGAGCCAGGATCTCCTCCCAAGCCCATGATACCCCTGAGGAACAGAACCTCAAGCAACCTTAAGAGTAAAAATAAATTGTTTTATCTGGGCCAACTGTAGGGTCTTAAACACCCAAAAGAAAAGTATAACCAAAGATTAATGGGGTCAATATAATTTTTAAGAGTCCATACGTATAGCTAAAGGCTATATAACAAGAAATAATGCCAGATAGGAGATACCTTCCTTTGAGTTATTGGCCAAGGTAGTACAAGAGACTCCCAGATAGTAACCCAGCATAGAACTGGGAAAATGAGCACCAGACCCCAATCTTATCTAAAGGAATATTGAGAACAGATTGCTGCTAGATGAGGAACAGCCAATCTTCCTAAAACAGGGATCTCTAGATAGGCTGACTAGATTCAGCAGGTGGACAAGCCCTGGAGAATGGTTGGGGGTGTCAACAGCACAGTGGACAGTAACAGGGATGACAGAAAATATGGCCTCCATTATGTGGGAGGGGGGAGGCTATGGGAGGATGCCGTTTGGGAAGTGGGTATATAGATGAATAAGATTGTGGGGGATGTTCTGATATACACACAGAAAAAGCAACAAAATTTTTTAAAAGACATATTTGAGGAGGAAGCATAAAAATTTACTTCATATT
>NW_008340982.1:59507-77487 GCF_000622305.1 Nannospalax galili | reverse complement strand
AATGGAGATCTTTTTTAAAGGTTAAAAACTCATTCAATTTTATGTCTTACAGGGCTTATACTGAGTTCAATATTGTATAACTATTACCTCAACTGTGAACCTAGAAACTTCACCCACTTGTGAAGGAGATGTACTCTTGCTCTGGAGTGTGTTACTGAATATGTTAAAGCTGTAGTGAAATGCTTCTTCTAATCATGTAGTTATTAAAAAATTTTTAAAATAATGATAAAAAAAACTGTAAACCTAAAAATTTACAGCCAATTTTGAAAGATGCATATTAGCTCTGGAAATTGTTGTTGAATATGTCAATGCTGTTGTAATGGAATGCTTCTTCTAATTATCTGGTTATTAAATAAATAATTTAAAAAATAATAATAATCAAGATGCCGAAAAGTATCTGCTTGTTCTCACCTATGTGAAATGTAAACAAACTCAAAGAAGCAGTAACTGAAATAGTTCCCATGGAGAACAGAATGTCTCTGTGGGGGATGGGAGGAATGAGAACATGATAGTCATGGGGTTCAAGGAAGTAAGGCAAGGATGTTTTGGAGGTCTAATGTATATGACGGTTTTTAAGAATTGGGTCCTATACATGCAGTTCATTAAAATAGTAGGTCTTAGGTCTTCTCACCACAGAAATAAAGACCTGGTCTCAAAAAAAAAATTCTAGGAAGAAATAGATTTCTATGAAGCATGCCTAAAGGACTACCAAATTTTGTGGGAGGAAAAACATGAAGTGCCACTAACTCAACCTTTATAGGGAAATTCATGGCTCTCTACAAAATAATGATTAAAATAATTATAGAATATATCTTGATCAGGTCTTCTCACCACAGAAATAAAGACCTGGTCTCAAAAAAAAAATTCTAGGAAGAAATAGATTTCTATGAAGCATGCCTAAAGGACTACCAAATTTTGTGGGAGGAAAAACATGAAGTGCCACTAACTCAACCTTTATAGGGAAATTCATGGCTCTCTACAAAATAATGATTAAAATAATTATAGAATATATCTTGATCACGATCTTAGTCACACAGCCATACCAGCTATAAGGGAGGATGGATAGTATTTTTTCTGGTCACTTCGTTTCCCTCAGTAAAACTAGCATTCAGTAACTCTGGTTCAAACAGAAGAAAAAGAATGTTATGCAGGAAATTATTAGTCTTGGCCACAGCCCATTGAGATATTGTTCAAATTTTTTCTCAGTAAAGATCTCTCTCTCTCTCTCTCTCTCTCTCTCTCTCTCTCTCTCTCCTCTGTTTTTACAGTCTTCCCTTTTTACTGGAGAAATTTTTCAATTCATGTCTTACAAATGCAGGGTCAGGAGTGATGTGGACTAGCTTGGCATGTGAGAACTTCAGTAGAGCAGTACCAAGTGGACTGAGGAGGACCATGGAGACACCTCCTCCAGCAACAGTGGTCAGCAGGAGCATGCCTCCAGGCAGCTACTCCATCATTTTACATGAGGACCAGTGTGAGCAGCAGAGAGACGGTCGAAGAAAAAAAAATAAAAATAAAAATAAAAATAAATAAATAAACACCATACTGACTTTCACTAGGTAAATAAGTCAGGCAATTATTATCTCAGTCCTTGGAAAAGCAAAACTCTCTGTTGCTCCAGACACCTAAAGTATTTTTGTTACCTATCTGAAAAAAATAATACAAACAGGACTAGATAGGATGAATTCAAGCCCGTAGCATGAGGGGAATTTGAAATTTAAATGCTAGTGGGCCTCTTAATACATTGGAGGAAAGCTGCAATGTGGCTTGCCAAGGAAATGGGACCTTTGACTTAAGATTAATCTCTGCCTACAATTGGCACCAGCACTATGGGGCACTCTGACTGGTTGGTTCTCTGCTCTTCAGTTATCGTATCTACAAAAAAAAGATTTTTCTTTATTTTGTGATCAATATGTTTTACTTTATATGAGATTTATATCAAATGTAAGTAATATATAATATAAACGGGATGTGGTGGCACATGTCTCTAATTCTAGCTCTCAGGGGATGGATGCAAGAGAATCAGAAGTTCAAAGTCGTCCTCAACTACTAATCAAGTACATAATCCTAAGAGAAATATAAATATTCAACAAAGAAATCCAAATAGAATTCAGATGACTCAAACCACCCTGAAGGTCTCCAAGGACAGTTACATGTTTTCACAATGTTGATTACACTGCCACCAATTTGTTAGTAACTTCTGAAATTGAATCACCAAGGACTGTTTTGTTGTTCATGCAGTCACTCTGTGTGTGCTGTCAGCAATATAAAGCAAATGCTGCTGTTACAGAAATTACAGGGAGGCCTGCCTCTGCCCCCTGCCCTGGAAGATCAGATAAACATCTGTGATAGAACTAGATTTCTCAATGTAGGTCAGGCTGGCCTCCAACTCACAGAGATCCACCTGTCTCTACCTCTCGAGTTCTGGGATTAAAGGCATGTGGCATCACACTCAGCTTTCCTGTTTCTTAATGCTACTCATTCTTCCTTTGAACAGTGCACTGGGAAATCTGGAGTAAGATGCCATTTCAGATGCAGAAAACGAAGAGGAAACTACAGTGAATCTCATTAGAGAATCAATGAAAACCTAGCTTAGCATTTACATTGTGGGGGAGAGCAAGAAGAGAGAGGGGACGCTTATGTGAGGTGGGTAGTTAGATGATGAAATGTGAGCATGGGGACAGTGCAAGCACAAGCCTCCTCACCAGCTACCGTTCCTCAAATCGTGGCTCTCTCAAGACCTCCACTGAAGAACAGTCAAACGAACGTATTGTGTTATAGTCTTCCATACTCTGAAAATGAAGGCAGAGGGGGTAAACCATTTAAAAAACTGGAATACGTTTCATCGCAACTGATACTTCTGAAAAGGGACCGGCATTCACTTCTGATAAACTGTTATTCCGAAGGAACATGAAATTGGAAGTTTTCTGCAATGGTCGCTCTCTCCTTTTCCTGACATGATCACTCTTTCCTTATCTAAACATACTTTGATGAGACAGTGACTATTTAATAGAAATACAATGGGAGAAAACACCTCCACCTAATAAAACTACTAGTATCAAAGGATAAAAATAATAGAGGTATTAGAAATAATCTTGCAAGAAGCTCCCCATATCCCCAGTTACTGAAATGTGTTTGTCATTTTGGGGGAGATGGGGCATTCAGACTCTTCTTGAGCCTAAACTATCAACCAAACATAAGTATTTTAAATATATACTTTAATTCACTAAGTGAAAGATAAAAACTGAGTCTTAAACACTCTTACAACTCTCAGACTGACCATGGAGTTTTGCATAGGTTAAGTGTCCAGAGGCTACCTGTTAATGCTAATTGAAAAAGCATTTAAGAGAGAAAAGGGTAAAAGTTTACTATTTATTTAATGAGATTGTTTCAAGCTTTATTTTATCCAGTTACAAAAATAAATAACTCTCAGTCTACATGGGTCTCCCCAATGCACTGCAGACCATGGGTGTGCTTGTTACTAGATAAAGTGATGTCTCAGTCAAAGGACCTGTTACCACAGGCTTAACCGCAATGTTAGAAGTAATTTGATTTAGCAAAATTCATGAACTAAAACACAAAGTCCTTGAAATCTAATAAATTACTATATTAGGCACTTTAAAATTTAAATAAGCATCCAAATGTCTCTTTGAGTATGATTGGCGGTCTCTCTTAGCCATACAGAATAAAAGTTCTGATAGGAGGGAATGGACATCACAGGAGAAGGCTGGAATGAGAATGTCGGAGGCTGTTATAAATATTAAACATTCTACAGTTGAAAGGAGAACAGGAGAGGAGGGAGAGAGGGAGGAAAGGAGGGACGGAGGCTTAAGTCTGATCTAGCGCTGTGTTCAATCTGTCAGTCTTCCTCTGGCAAATACACAACAAGATACCATCTCCCATGAACCTAGAAGAGGGGCGTTTTTCCTTGTTCCAAAATAATTCCTGTAAACCCTGAGCACTGTGCCTTGCCAACTTGGATTTGGGGGACTGTTTAGATTACCAACTTTGGTAGAAAGTCAGTATGAATTTCCATTCAGAAAGAAATGAATAGCTACCAGTATAACCAAGAAGCAAGCCTGCAGTAGTTATTACTGAAGTGCAAAGCCAGTTTTCTCTGCAATCTTTTGTTGCTATGTCACAGAAAATACACTATTATCTGCCTCTGTTGCAGCCTGAAAGCTCCTTCTGGGAGTAGCTTGTTTCTGGTTGGGACTCTAGTCTCAATGTTATAAGCTCTGTAAATAATAGGTGCCCATTCAATATTTATATGAAGGAATAGATGCTCATTATTTATTTGAACAATAAGAAAGAACAGAAATCTAAAGTATCTGTGTTTTTCAACCTTTTTCAAAGGTACACATTTGATGCAATCAGGGCAGTTGTCTTAAAATATAAGAAATTAGCTTTTTCTTCTACTATACAAATCTGTCAGTTTTTTTCTGTAACTCCTTGAATTAATCTAAATTTTCTCACTGAATAATTAATTCCCTAATAATACAATGAAAAATTAAAGACTATTGTATTATTATTGACTGTAGTATCCTTATGAGAAGAAATTTATTTATCACATTTTCTTTTACAAGGTGGACATTCAAGAAGAACTGTTTAAAAATGAATTTCAATGAGGTCTAAGTTTTAACATGAAGAAAAGAAGACTTCACTGAGCCTATATCTTACTGTGGTTCCTGTACAATATGCATTTGAGAAGAGAGATGCTTGGACTGCTGGAAGGTGCTGAAATGGACAGTGGTAAATGCCAAAGAGAAAGGTGGGCTACTTTATAATTTGTTCACAAAAGCTGACTTATATGACTTATTCCTGGATGTTGTTTGAGCAAGGTAGGTAAGTAGGCAGGCAGGCATTCAGGCAGGTAGATATGTACATACATACATACATACATACATACATACATACATACATCAAAAACCCTGAAAACATAGTACCAAGATTGGGAAGATGGATGGTGAGTGAGTGGAAAGAATGATTTGAGGATGGAAACAGCAGAAATTGCTCAAATAAGATGACAGAGATGAACTGAATTCTGAGTGTGACTTAAGAGCACAGGGTTGATCAGGCTGACCAAGCACAGTACTGCAGACCACTCCTTCTGGACTCCATCTTTCACCCAGAGCATCACAATAAGACATCAGGTTTAGGCTCAATTTTCCTTATACCACCACTTCAGAGGGCTTGAAAAACCTTCTATCTGGCCAGGCATGATGACACACACCTTTAATCTGAGTACTTGGGAAACAGAGACAGGTGGGTCTCTGTGAGATCAATGCCAGCCTGGTCTACATAGTGAGTTCCAGGTCAGCTGGAGCCACAGGGAAACCCTGTCTCAAAAAGACCAAAAAAAAAAGGCACCTACTTAAGAAATTCTTTTCATTGGCCAAATGCAGGAATGACAAACCAAAGCACAATGCTGTATTTTAAACTTTTCATCTCTTTCTTTGGAAATAATTTGAAATTCAAAGAATAAAATTGCCCCCCCCTTTGGTTTTTTGAGACAAGGTCTCCCTGTAGTCCCAGCTGGCCTGGAACTCGCTATGTAGAGCAGGTTGGCCTCAATCTCACTGAGATCTGCCTGCCTCTGTCTCCCAAGTGCTGGGATTAAAGGTGTGCACCACCATGCCCGGTCCCCAAAATTGACACTTTAAAACTAATGTGTCACTGTTAAAAATTAATGACAACATAATATCCTCAACATAAGATTCTAATTATTGCTTTTGAGAAATAGGGTATTTTAGAATGGTGGAAATGAAGAGAGAGAGAGAGAGAGAGAGATATGAATATGGGAGAAAAGAACTCCAAAGATGTCATAACTTCTTCCAGGACATGAATACATACAATCTATGTCTTGAGGCAATAGAGTTGAGGAACTATATACTGTGCATACATATGATTTCTGCATTATTTGGTTTTAATCTGACATATTTAGAAATATAGTTTATAATCAAAGAATTAGAAACATAAGAGCAACGTTGATATTTCCTATAGAAGCCAATGGCACGAGTACATTAACAAACAGATTATAAAGCAAAAAAAAAATCACATGATATGAGCTGGTGGCTGCAACGTCTGCAGTCAGGCTCCACTGCCAGTTCCTTAGAGCTCTTCTCTGTTCAGGTCCAGGCGCTTGCGACTTGGTGCAAAACAGTGATGAGAAATCACACGGCAATAACAACATTCATCCTGCTGGGGTTGACAAATGACCCAAAACTACAAGTTCTAATTTTCCTATTTTTGTTTCTCACCTACATGTTGAGTGTGACTGGGAATCTCACCATTATCTCCCTCACACTTTTGGATCCCCATCTTAAAATGCCCATGTACTTTTTTCTCCGAAATTTCTCTTTCTTAGAAGTCTCATTCACAACGGTTTGTATTCCCAGATTCCTGTACATGTTAGCTACAGGAGATAATACTGTTACTTACAATGCCTGTGCCACACAATTGTTTTTTGTTGTCCTCTTTGGAGCAACAGAATTTTTTCTCCTTGCCGCCATGTCCTATGACCGCTATGTGGCCATCTGCAAGCCCCTGCACTATACCACTATCATGAACAACAGAGTGTGCAGCACCCTCGTTCTCTTCTGTTGGCTTGCTGGCCTGCTGATCATTCTCCCCCCTCTTGGCATAGGCCTGCAGCTGGAGTTCTGTGACTCCAATGTGATTGACCATTTGGGCTGTGATGCCTCTCCCATTCTGCAGATAACCTGTTCAGACACAGTGTTTATAGAGAAAATTGTCTTGGCTTTTGCCGTACTGACACTCATTTTTACGTTAGTGTGTGTCATTCTGTCCTACACATACATTATCAAGACCATTCTCAAGTTTCCTTCAGTCCAGCAAAGGAAAAAAGCCTTTTCCACCTGCTCTTCTCACATGATCGTCGTTTCCATCACCTATGGCAGCTGCATCTTCATCTACATCAAACCATCTGCAAAGGAAGGAGTGGCCATCAATAAAGTGGTGTCTGTGCTCACAACATCAGTCGCCCCTCTGCTTAACCCATTCATTTACACACTTCGAAATAAACAAGTCAAAGAAGCTTTCAAAGACACAGTAAAACGAATCATATTTCTTACAAAGAAGTAAGAGTCTTCTATTGTTGTTTTTCAGGCTAGCTTAAATTTAATCTAAATAACCACAAGAAGCATTTGTGGATTTGAAAACTGTGTTATTTCCTTGCATCAGGAAGATTCATCAAGATAATTTCCCCCCAAGAACATTTTTCTCTTATGATCCAAAAATGAAAGTCGAGCAGCTTATTAAACTTCTTATAAGTTTATTTTATTGAGAATAGTTTCAACTATTGTGTACTCCAAAGATCAGGTTACACAAATACCCAGTGTCATAAAAAGGAAATGCAAATAATAAGAGTTGCATTTTTGACCATAGGGCCTTCTCATCATGTGAAATCTAAATACCCAGAGACCATTACTCACTCCCCCCACCCAACTGTTCAAGGTTAATTAAAGCCTTTTTAAATCTCTACCATGTTTAAATGTGATCAAAGTTCCAGTACTACAGGGCTAATAACTTTTAGCTGTTTATGTATTGAGCAAACAAATAACTGGATTATGTCAGAACATAGGTGATGGGGAAATGCTGACAAGTCTACCACTAAACTAGAGACAAAATATCTTCCTCTCTTCTTCTGTCCTGTTACCTCATCTTCTGCATCAAGCTCACCACAATCAAAGAGCTCAGCTTCTACTGCTAACTCGGGCATTTTAGGGGATGATTGTCCTGGTGCTGTCAGTATATCAGTATCTGAGTAGTTCATGTACAAAACTGTATGGCATGCTCCTCTGAAAATCTCCCCCATACACAGCAGTGTTCTCTGTCCAGGTGCCTTATTGAAGAGCAAGGGGAAAGGTAAGTTTTTTAGCTAGTTTTGTTGAAAATCTGTACAGACAGCTTAAGTGGGGAATGAACACTTCTTTTGAGACTGATCTGATACGTGAATGCTCTTGTGACAAAGATAGGTGTTAGACAGGAAGAAAAATAAAAGAATAAGGCAATTGCTTAGATATATGCCAAGTGGCCTTTAAGGAGAGCATATTATGTTCCCATGTTTAGTTTCTGGAGCCCATGCCCTATGTATGTCTTTTCTTGGATGGGATATTCACTTTCCAGTAGTTTTTCTCTAGGGAAACTGAGCAACCATCTGGCTGTCAACTATGACAATCTTGATAGAAACCCTTAGCCCACTCCCACCTTTATGTCCCCAACACACACCTAAGGCATCTGGACTCCAAGCAGTGATGTCCAAGTCTTTAGATGCCACCAGCATCCCACCCCACCCTGACTGTTTCTGTTCTGTGGTGATGCTGCTTGCCAGCAGCTCTGTTCCACATTGGGGTTTGTCCTCATCCTCTCTAATAACTCTTCCTGTGATGTGGGGTTGGGGCTGCTCCCTCTCATTCCCTATGCAGAGTTCTTTATATCTGATCTCTGGGTAAGGCTCACTGCTCTCAGACCCTATGACTAACGTCCACACTCTGCAGTTGGTATTGCTGTACTGATTCTTTCCTGTTGGCTGTAGCCTGAGTCTATGATTCCCTAAAGAGACTCAGCCACCACCCCTCTAGAGCAGTTAGCCTCCCCTCCACCACAGCTTCCTGTTGGCTGTAGCCTGAGTCTATGATTCCCTAAAGAGACTCAGCCACCCCTCTAGAGCAGTTAGCCTCCCCTCCACCACAGTCTGTGATGCTTGTCACTCTGTGTCTTGACCTTGGTGGTCCTATGTTTTCCATGGCCATTGTGTAGGCAGAGATGCCCAGAGGAAGTCTACACTCTCACTCCTGATATGTCACTGCCTCTCCACCTGCTATTCTGGGCTAAAGATTCTTTACTGAAACTTACAAAAACATATAAAGCTCACTGTGTTGTTTGTAAATGTACATTTTTAAGAGTATGTTACAGTGCTAATGGAGCAACTTCAAAAGTGGTCAGGATAATTATATTCTTCCTTTCAAGCTAATATCCATGGAAGTCTTTCCACTAGCATTCCTGGAAATGGTTTGTGTGTAGTATGTCTTACCACTGAAAATGACAAAGAACAAGACTTCTAAGTGCTGAGTGTCCTCTAATGGCATTGCCATGGAAGACGTTTAGACAGACTCAGAGAACAAGCCTTGAATAACTAAATCTTGGTTGAATAAGTTCTCCACATATTCAACCTTACACTTCCCTTGATTTAAAAAAAAAAGTCAGATTTTAGGTGGACTGGTCAGCATATCAAAGCGTTCCTAATTTGGAAGGCATTCTAAGGTAGATTTGGTTGCTTGGCATAAGCTGATTTCTGAAGATAAAATCCAGGCATGGTGTGAAAGCTGTGGATCGATTTGGGTGAGGGTGGGGGTACCAAACTATGATTCAGGTAGACAAAATTATTGAAATTTTTCTATTAAATTATGAAAGCAGTCTTTTCATTGTTTTCATTTTGTGACTGTAAATATAAAGTTTTGTGTCTTCACAGTATGTAAAGAACTATTATTCATTTTTAGCAAACGTCATCTAATTGATCAGATATATTTTAAATAAGGTCATTGTCATAAAACAATATGTACCTATATACTGCAAAAATATTAAGAGGAGATAACATTCTCCAAAGAATTTTCACATTTAAAATTTCTACAATATCAATAAAACACAACTAAATGTCCTCAGGCTTCCTTCCTGATAATTAATGTAAGCATCCATCTATAGGATCTGTGTGATTTATTGAGTAGTTGGGTTAATAACTTCACCTGAATTGTGAATCCTTAGCAAACACAATTTATACCTATAATGTTGGTTGGCATGGTGATCCACCTGTAATCTCAGCATTCAGGAGGCAGAGGCAGAAGGATCAGGAGTTCAAGGCTAGGCTACATAATGAGTTTACCCATAGCAAGTTCAAGACCATCCTGAACACAAGAGACTTTGTCTCAAAACATTAAATTTTTTTAACTTTTCTTTTAAATTTTGTGCCATTGGGATTGGAAAGATGGCTCAGTCTTTAAGAGTACTGGCTGCTCTTGCAGAGGATCCGAGTTCTGTTCCCAGCACCCACATGCAGCTAACAATCATCCCTAACTCCAGATCCAGGGGATCCAACACCCTCTTCTGGTCTCCACAGAATTGTGGTATACTTACATACATTCAAGCAAAACATTCATATATACAAAATAAAAATAAATAAATCAAAAAATGTTTTAATCCTGTCCCCTTTACCACTCAAAAACCAAGCATATTCAGATAGCCCCAATATTTGAAATTACATAAGTTCAGAAAAGGCAACCATCTACTTCTCTTCCAGGAAATGAGACATTCTCTTCCTGGTCACCCTGTCAATAAGAGGAAAGGCAAATTGAGCCACATTATGCTGAGTCTATAAAACCTTCGCCGAGAGTGCATGTGGGGGAGGAAGGGAGCAAGATGACACAACACCAATAACTAAGGTCACTCTTTAATCACATTTGGTCACTGCTAAAACTGACTTTACCAAGTTGATCAATGAAAATATTCAGAACTTCGTAGAGTTTAATTTTTCACGAAGTTTAGAAGAACTTCACATGAGAGTGGCAATTTTTTTACCATACACGTCCCCAAAGGTATGATTCTGTGCAACCCTGCTCTCAATAATCCCTTCTAGATTTCCTCAGAATTTCCAGTTTCTTCCATCAAAAAGCTTTTGACTGAAGGGATGGGTAGGTGAAGCATGAAACATTCTTCCTATGCCTCATACAACCTCATATATCATACAACAGAGTGCTAATCTAAACTGTTAATCTCTCAACCAGATTATCTAAAACTGCTGAAAGATATCCTGTTTCCAATTTCTTCTCTGTATTATTCATCCTAAATAACACACATTTTAAGTCAGGCATGGTGGTGCATGCTTAATCCCAGTACATGGGAGGTAGAAGCAGGAGAATCTAAGTGAGATGTAGGCTAACCTGGTCTACATAGTGAATTCCAGGTCAGCTGGAGCTACAGGGAAGCCCTGTTTTAAAAAGAAAATCAAATATACATGGATGAGGTAGAGATAGAGATAGATGTAGAGTTATAAAGTATATTATCCTAGAGTACCATAATGATTACTTTCTTAAAATCTTCCAGAATCTTCTAGCTTCCAAACTTGAAAATTCACTTAGCAATCCAGAGTTTGCCAAAATCTGAGTTCAGTCTCACAATCTAAGCATTTGCTACAACTTTTCAGCATTAGCCCTAACTCAAAATCTAAACTCTGCCACCAGTTTAGACACGTAACTGAAATGTTCTTTACGGCCCTCTATCTGCTGTTCAAATGACACATTTTTCAGAGCCAAATTGAACCTCTACTTTTCTTCTACCCAAAATGATTTTCCATTTCCCAAACTCCTGTGCAAACTGTTGCTCACTCCATTTTCTGACGTCACACCCGTCTTGATTCCAATTCCTATAACCTGTGTGTGTTACTCTTTTTTATTACAAGGATGCCTTCAGCCTCCAAGCAGGTTTGTGTTTTTTCCATCATGATGTAGTAAGCTAAATTCACTCTGAGCATACTAATCTTGCATCTCCAGTTCTCCAAGGGCAAATACTTCTGATAGAGGAAACATTCGGAACTTTCTTGAGAACAGATGCCGTTTTATCACCTCTGTAGAGTTGTCAGATTTGACATGAACTGAACTCTTTTTCAGAAGAAATCATGTATTATTTGATAATATAAAATTATGTTTGCCTTTTAAAATATGTTTGCCTTAAATATTTATGGATTATTTAATGAAACCACATTCCTCCTTCTTAATTGTATATAATCCAGTTTGGTGTCACATAAACCTCATACTATGCTCACTAGCTGAACAATTATGGAAATAAGAGTGTAACCACAGAGAGCAACAAAGAGGCAGGATGAGAGGTCAAGGAAGAGAAGGAAACGTATAACAGAGTTAAGCGTAGAAAGCATTTCCACCTAACGCCTGTCAATATTCTTGCATTTCTTCATTCAGCAATTATTTATTTAATTACTATGTACCAGGAATTGTTTTGTGCAGTGAAAATATAGCCTTAAACAAAGAGGAGAAAGCTCTTGGTAATATGGAATCTATGTTACACTGTCAGAAAAGAAAAACGAATGCTTGTAACAGATAGAACCTCTCACATTATTCCTTCTCTTGGTCTCTAGAACGCTACTTCAAGTTTGGGCTTCTGAGGGGGGTGGACATTATACTTATTGATAGGGCAAATTAAATGAGCAGAGAATGTTACAGTTTGGCTGACAAAATAAAAAAGTAGTCTTTGATTCTAACCCAAAGTATAAAGTATCTAAGAATCTATCTAATGATTAAATAAATTAATAAATTGAAGAAATGAGACAAGTATCCTCTACAGAAGTATTTCTAATATTTATGTAGGAGATAAAGGAGGGGAGTAACATGCCACCCCTTCAGAGCCCATGACTTTGTTCCAAAGACTATATCATAGAGAAATGTGGGAAGGAGGGAAACTTCCCAGTAGAGAAACCCGACAAATGCTCAGCCAGCTGCTCTAGGGTGACTCAGCAGTCATGCCAAGAGGGGCCTAAAGATACGCAACAACTCAGTGTGATCATTCTAGATAGGATTCTGAAATAGAGCAGGCTATTAGGTAAATGCTTTGAACGTCTGAATAAAGTATGGGCTTTATTTAATAATAACATCAATACTGATTCTCTTATTATAAAACATTCATCAGAATATGGAGCTGGAGAGATGGCTCAGCAGTTAAGACCACTGACTGCTCTTGCAGAGGACCCAGGTTCAATTCCCAACATTGACATGGCAGCTGCCATCCATAACTCTAGTTCCAGGGGATCCAACGCCTTCTTCTGACCTCCATGGACATTGCACGAGGTGGGTGCACCTACACACATGCAGGCAATACATTCATATGGATAAAACAAAAATAATAAATATTTTTAAAATTCATCAGAATAATGTAAGGTGTTATTATGAGGAG
The DNA here is from genome assembly GCF_000622305.1 of Nannospalax galili. NCBI lineage: Eukaryota > Metazoa > Chordata > Mammalia > Rodentia > Spalacidae > Nannospalax > Nannospalax galili. The sequence goes on along the minus strand of NW_008340982.1, from coordinate 64,509 downwards.
AAACTGACCCTGGGTATGTGATAAGACTCCTTCGAGGATTATCTTCTCAATTGCTCAGTGCGCTAAAACTCTTCTTTAAAATTAGAAAAAAAAGGGGGGGTCTGCTTAACAGAAATACAAAAACTGTAGCTATCTAAATGATAGATTTGAAGGAAAGCTTAAAAGCATTTTTTGCAACTATAGTATCTGCATGTGTGAAATATATTGGAATCATTACTTTGTGTAATTCATATATGTTAATAAACAGTCTCTTTTGCCAGCCACTCAATAAAGGGATGCTCCTGCCCCATTGTCCCACTTCTGATGCCCTTTTCTCCACTGTTGATAGCCTGTGTTTGATGCTCCCATTGAAGCCTCCTCACCAGTCTCTTTGGGATGATTTCTCTTAAATATCTATTTAACTTTTGTTCTTGAAGATGGCAGCAAAGGGTCTTTATTAATCCCCAGTAAGAAGAACCCAGGGAGCATATTGTTTGTCAGCCCAATTGATCCCACAGTGAATGTTCTAAAGACAGGGGAAAAGTGTTGCTTTGGAGATTGAAAAACTTCTAAACCTCTAAAGCTAATATGTTTCTTGTTCACATAATCATTTCTCCTGAGATCAGAAAGAGTCCAAAATGTGGCAACACATTTTGTTCATAATTTAATGAATATTTACATCTACATTTAGCATTTTACTATATAGAATGTAAAATGCAAAAAAAGCAAAACTTCCCCCAAAGTAATAAAAGAATAGCTAAGGTGTACAACCATGAGAGATGGGCAATACAAGAAACAGCCCTGAGGTGCCACATGAACAGCAAGCATCATGGGTATTTTCAATGCGGTAGGGAAATCCATATGGCCAAATGAAATCATGACAGCATTTGCTGTTAATTGCATGCTAGGCATTATTCCAAGTAATGTGAATGGAAATAATAGCATCAACTACATTTTGTATATTGTATTTACCATAATAGTGCATTATTATTAATAATAACATACTGTTGCTATCATTCTTGTATTACAAATAAGGAAACTGGGACACAAAGCACAAGTTATATAATTAAAGGGAAAGGTTGAGATTGGAACCCAGGTAATCTAGACCCAGAGTCCCCACACATGACCAGAATGTAGCTTCACTTCTTATTCTGGCAGACTCTGTGAAGAGACAGAACTCTCTTTTGACACAGAAAAGATTCAGAAAGGGAGTGAGTAGAGAGCAGTTCCTATAGGAGATCAGGACTTAACAATGGATTAGGTTATACTTCAAAATTCTTTGATTAAGACTTTAACGTCTAAAACATTTAAGCTGCTAGAGAAAAATATAAATAGTACATACTTTATATATAAATAAATAAGTATATGTGCCGGGTGTGGTGGCGCACACCTTTAGTCCCAGCACTTGGGAGGCAGAGGCAGGCGGATCTCTGTGAGCTCAAGGCCAACCTGGTCTACATAGTGAGTTCCAGGCCAGCTGGGGCTACAGGGAGACCCTGTCTCAAAAAGACAAAAAAAAGACCAAAATAATAAATATAAATAAATAAACTTTTCTCTAGCAGTTTAAATGCATATATATGCATATCTTCAAGATAAAGATATATACAAGACCTTTCTGAACAGAACACCAATAACACAGGCAATATCACCAAGAACTGACAAGTGGGATCTCATGAAATTGGAAAAGCTTCTGCACAGCAAAGGAAACTATCAACAGAGTGAACACGACCTACAGAACTGGAGAAAGTCTTTGCCAGTTACACTCAGACAGAAGGTTGTCTAGAACATATAAAGAACTGAAAAATATAAACACCAAATAAAGACTGCCAATCAACAAATGGGCTAATGAAATGAATGGACAGTTCTCAAAAGAAATAAAAATTGTCAATAAGTATTTTTAAAGTGTTCAACACCCTTATCCATCAAGGAAATGCAAATTTTATAAAAAGACCTTTGACACCCCATCTCACCCATTTCATAACAGCTATCATTTTTTTTTGAAAAATGAAAAAAGTGCTGACAAGGATGTGGTGAAAGGGGGACACTTATTTACTGTTGGTAGGGAGCATGCCGATGTAGCGACTATGGAAGTCGGTGTGGAGGGTCCTCGAAACCTGAAAATAGCACTACCATATAACCTAGCTATACCACCTAGAACATATGCCCAAATGACTCTGCATCCTTCCACAGGCATATATGCATGTTCGTGTTCATGGCTGTTCTATTCACAATAGCAAAGAAATGGAATCAGCCTAGATATCCATCAACTGATGAACGAACACTGAAAATGTGCTCCATATACACAAGAGAATTTATTCAGCCATAAAGAAAAAGTTATAAAATGTGTAGTGAAAATGGATGAAACTGGAGACTTTTTATTGTTTGAGACTTTCATGCAGTGTTTTGATCAAATCCACCTCCCATTAGTGAGAAATATTTTATGAAGTGAGGGGTAACCCTGGCTCAGAAAGACAAACACTGCATGTTCTCCCTCATATGAAGATCCTAGATTCTAATTTTAATATATGTGTTTTATGTTGAGTAAATATGGGTAGATGTCAGGATAAGAGAAAGGGAATCATGAGAGAAGAAGAAGATGCTTTAAGGGAAGGAGGTATAGACGATAACAGAACACATGCTACAGAAAGGCAGAAAGGACAATACTGGGGGTTCAGAACAGCACAAGAGGGGAGCAGGCAGGGAGGTAAGGGAGGATCAGGTACAGAGGAGGAACAACAAAAAATTACTATGTATAAAATTGCCATAAAGCCAGATACGGTGACCCATGCCTTTAATCCCAGCACTACAGAGGCAGAGGCAGGCAGATTTCTATGAGTTTGAGGCCATCCTGGTTTACAAAGCAAGTTCCAGGCCATCCAAGGCCCATAGTAAGACCCTGTCTCAAAAAAAGACATAAAAATCAAGTATCTCCAGCTGGAGAGGCGGCTCCATGGTTAAAAGCACTTACTGCTTTTGCAGAGGATTCAGGTTCAACTCCCAGCATCCACATAGCAGCTCACAACTACCTGTAACTCCAGTTACAGTATATCCGATGTCTTCTTCTGGCCTCCATGAGCATCACATGGTGCCATATGCACATGCACATAAAATACTCAAACACATTAAATTGCTTTAATGCCACAAAGAAACCTATTACTTTGTATTCTAGTTAAAAAACAGAGGCTGGGGAGATAACTCCGTCAGTAAAGTGTTTGGACAAGCGTGCATCTGTAACTCAAGCACTGGGAATGCAGAGGCAGGAAGATTCTCAGAGTTGATTGGTCAGGAATCTAGCCAAGTAGATGAGCTCCAAGTTCAGTGATAGACCTTGTTTCAAGAAAATAAAGTGAAGGAGGCTGGAGAGCAGCACTGACTGCTCTTGCAGAGGACCTGGGTTCAGCTCTGAGCACCCAGATGGCAGTTAGCAGCCATCTGACACCCTCTTCTGGCCTGTTCAGGCATTGCGCACACTTGGTTCACTCACATGCATGTAGACAGAACAGTCGTACATATAAAATAAAAATAAATAAAAATTTTAAAAATAGTAAGATGGTGGCATGTGATAGAGGAAGACACCCAACGCCAACCCTGAATTCCACATGCAAGAGCACACACCTGGACACGTACCCACAGGAACATGTTCAAACATATGCCACACAAACAAAAAAATAGAATGAAGTGAAAATACAACTTTTTAATAAATCTTTCTCCTCAGTCAAAGGCAGATATAAGAATTAGAAACAGTCCTTGATATTTATTATCTGCAATGGCTAATCTTGGTTGTCAACTTGACTGGATTTAGAGTTAACTGAAATGAGAGAGACTTTCTTGATTGGATTATTTGAAGCCAGAAGACCCACCCTAAATGTGGGTTTTGCCTTTTGATGGTAGCCCATATAAAAGACCACAGCAGAAGGGAACTTTTTGCTTGCCTTCTTGCTCACTGGTGAGTTCATGTTGTTGTGGCGTTCCTCTGCTGATAGTAGAACCAACTTCTTCGTATTCCAATGTAGAATGAAGACTAGCGGACCTGCAGGAATCCTTCAGGACTTCAGCACCAGATTGGGACTGTGGAGACATACCGCCTATACACTGAGCAACAGTCTCTATAGTGTGATGCAGCCAATGTTGGACCACTCCAGAGTCTATCCTATAAGCTAATCGAATACATGCACACGCACACATACATTTGATCAGTTCTGTTTCTTTTGAGAACCCTGACTAATATACCAGCTGATTAATAAGTAAGATGAGATGGTAAACCTATATCACCCATATCAGTTCAAGTCTCAATAAAACACCCTTGACACAAAGAAATAATTAGCATAGAAAAATTAGTTTTGTATTTTTTTATCCTTTCTCTAATTTGGTCTTCCTGCCTCTTTTCACTCTTTATTTCTCAAATACACCATTCATACCCTTTCCAAAATAATCTTCCAATAATGGATATGAACTTTTTTCTTCATATTCCTCCCAAACTCTTCTGTGGCTACCTATGGAGAACAGATTAAAGTCAGCAGTCTTTAAAATACTTTCCACTGGCCAAACCATCCCATAGCTTGGTTCAGCCACAAGCAGTTACTCTCTAGGTCTTTGTAATTCAGTCCCCTCCACCTGGAAGATCCTTCCTCCTTCACCTAAGGAATGCACATTAGTCCTTCAATGCTCAAACAACTGAAAGAAGTCCATACGCTCCCAACCTCCCATCGTCACTCTCATCCACGAGTGTACACTACTCTCCCTCCAGCTGTCACTGAGTCATCATGACAAACAAATCACCCTAAGGTGGAGAGCCAACAGGACAAAGCAGGCACCACCCAGCATGAGCCCATTATATACTTTTCACTTTCAAATCAGGAAATAATTAAAAGTGTTTCCCTGATGTCTGAGTCAAACTTGTCTAGAGCTAACTTCCCACACTGGTCTCTTAAATAGCTCTGCCAGGCAGTCAGGTTACTCAGTAGGAATAAGGTAAAATCTAGTCCCTGTATGTACTCATAGTACTTTTCTCCTTCTCTTCCTC
>NW_008340982.1:50479-59464 GCF_000622305.1 Nannospalax galili | reverse complement strand
TTAGTCAGAGTACTCTAAAGAAACAAAACTGATAAAATAAATATATATATATATGTATATATATTAGATTATCTTGCAAGATAGACTTCAGGTAGTCCAACAAAGGCTACACCACACTGGAGAGACTGAGAATCCGGCAATTGCTCAGTCCAGGAGGCTGGATGTCTCAGCAGCCCCAATCTGGTGCACACACACACACACACACACACACACACACACACACACGCATGCACACACACATGCATGCACGGACACAGAAAATTGGGAACAAAATAATAATGCCAATATTCAGGAAGCTGAGGCAAGAGGATCAAGAGTTCAAGGCCAGCCTGGACTATATAGCAAGACACAAGCCCAAGGGGGAAATAAAAAGAAAGAGTTGAAGAGCTATCTCAGTGGTTAAGAGCAATGGCTGATCTTGCAGAGGACCCGGGTTTGAGTCCCAACACCCACAAGGTGGCTGACATCCATCCTTACTCCAGTTCCAGGGGATCTGATGCCCTCTTCTGATCTCCTCAGGCATTGCACAACACAGGTGTACTTACATACATGAAGACTTTATACTCATACACATAAAATAAAAATTAAAAAAATAAAAAATAATACCAATTTTCTTAAATTAGCAAATTGTTAAATTCCATTTTTTTCCATTAGAAGAGCTTGGATTTGTGTCAGTGATGCAAAGATGGATTAATATCAGCACATCTAGCAAGGCATGATGGCACATGTCTTTAATCCCAGCACTCAGGAGGCAAAGGCAGGCTGATCTCTGTAAGGCTCAGGCAAATTGACACTCTTAAGTGGATTCATAGTTTAAAGCTAAATCCTCCACAATGGGAGCACCCAGAGGACATGCCTTCACTGATTCTATAAGTACTGATGGAAAGTACTGAGAGAGGCACCAGCACATTTGCAGTTTGTCTTTGCCCTTTTCCTTATGCCAGATCTTACAGTTGGAGATGCTGCTGCTCAGTTGCATCAATTAAATGTAAATAATTTAAACAGGACCTCGGAGTAGGGGTCAGATGGCAGTATTGAGTTGCCAAAGAAAAGATGAGTGAACTTATCGTAATGGGAGGCAAAGACAAAACAATACCTAAAATGGCATGACCCGAATGGACCTTTGGTACTGCCTAATCAATCATGGTGTTCCCAGGGACTAAATACATGGAAGCCTACTAAGTTGTTTTTTGTTTTTTTGGGTTTTTTCGTTTGTTTGTTTGTTTGTTTTTTGTTTTTTGTTTGTTTGTTTTTTTTGAAGCTTTTACAATTTTATTAGAATCTTAAAGAAAAATCCTCAGGGCAGGTGAACTGGTAATCTTGGCAGCAGCCTTGAGGAGGAGAATAGTGGGAAGAAGGAAAGAAAATCATGAAGCCATGCAGGTTTAGAGCCTTCATGGAGGTCAGACACATGGCTGACTCACCGCCACATGGCTGGGAGAAGGAAGCTTTAGAGAAAAAGTGAAGAAACACAAGATACTAAAGGGCAGCCCAAAGCCTTAAAGAAAGTATGTTTAGAAAGACAAGCATGAAGAAGAAAAGGAGAAATTACACTTTCCTCTTCAGGAAAGCAGACAGACTTATGGAGACCTACATGATTGTGGCTGGTCTGGAAATTCTGTGGGGATCTGAGCTAGTTCCAGGCAGGAAATATTCACTACCTTATTAACACACCAGGTATTCCGCCCATCTATTTAGCATCACTTAAGGTGAACCTGCCTTCCTGGGAGTGGTTCTATCACCAGGTAATTGACCAGTGAGACAGGAAAACCATATCTCCCCATCACTTATTCCTGACAACTTCATGTACTCTTTCATTTTTTTTGGGGGGGGGACTTTTTGCTGCTCTAACATTTCCCCCTCTGAAGAGGTAACCTTAAAATCTTTTAGGGATTAGATAAGCGCTCCCAAATACTTTTAACATTTTTGGCCTTTGAGACAGAGTTCATTGCTAAAAGGCCCAAGGACATTTTGACTTTTAGCCAAAAAAGAAACTGGCTTCTTTTCTTTGGGGTCTTTTTACCCTAACCTAAGCCAATTCCTACCTCCTATTCTTATCACACCACCCTCTGAAGAGGTTTACCCAAATTGTTGATAGGCAATTGGGACACGGACTGCTCTGGCTTCTTCCATGCTGAACAGGGATGCAGTGTGAGGCAATTGGGTTACCCCCTTCAGTGTGTCTATCTAAAAGACTCCCATATTACATAACTCTTAATTATAGGGAGAAAAGAAGGTCCTTGACTGGTGCCTAGGAGATGTGAAGGAGAGGTAAAGGCAAGTGTAGTTAGCATAACAAGTTCTAGACAGGGAACCAGAAAAAGTCAGAACAGGGCAAATTTTAAATGTCCAAATAAAAATTCTTTGGGATTTATTGATGAGGGCTTCCAAAAGCATCCATCTACTGGGTTCCTCCTCATTTTCTTTTTGGCTGCTAAGGCTGGACTTGATGGTGAACTCAGGATTTGTATTCAGGCACTTTGATAGCTGTTGGAGTGGCTAGAATCAGTGTCAATTCCCTCTCGAAAGGAAGCCTACAAAGTTTTCATTTGATCTGTATAAGTAGAAAAGCTCCAGGACAAATGGCAGAAAGTCAACATTGCATCGTAGTAATAGAGATGCCATTTGGAGTCTCTGGCAGGCCCCCAAAGGGGAATCACAGTGGAGGCCTTTGGGATTTTGGAGTAAGTCTCTACCTTCATCTGCAGGCAACTATTCTCCCATTAGTGGGCCTTAGTGGAAACCGAACATTTGACAATGGGCTACCAAGTCACCATGCAACCTGAGCTGCTCATCAAACATTATGTTTTCTCTCATTTCTGAATGTTAGCCTTGAATCTTTCAAATGGAAGTGGTATATATATATATATATATATATATAAAATTTGGTCCAAGCAGGCTCTGAAGGCACAAACAAGTTACAATACCTCCTGTTCTCAAGCTTGCACCTATGGCTTCATGGGGTGTGTCCTATGATTGGGTGACTGAGGAAGAAAAGACTAGGGCTTGGTTTACAGATTGTTCTTCATGCTATGCAGGCACCACCCAGAAGTGGACAGCTGTGGCATTACAGTCAATTTCTATAATAACCCTGAAGGACACTGATGAAAGAAAGTCTTCACAGTGGGGAGTGCACATGGTCATGCATTTTGCTTGTAGGGAGAAATGGCCATAAGTGCAATTATATATTAATTCATAGGCCATAGCCAATGGTTTGGCTGGATGGTCAGGGACTTGGAAGGAGCATGACTGGAAAATTGGTGAGAAAGACATTTGTGGAAGAAGTATGTGGATAGATCGCTCCAAATGGGCAACAGATGTGATAATACTTATGTCTCATGTAAATGCTCATGAAAGGTGATTTCAGCAAAGGATGAGTTTAATAATCAAGTAGATTGGATGACCCATGCTGTGGACAGTCAGCCTCTTTCTTCAGCTATCCCTGTCATTGCTCAGTGGGCCCATGAGTGGCCATGGTGGCAGAGATGGAGGTTATGCATGGGCTCAACAGCATAGACTCCTACTCACAAAAGCTGACCTGGCTACAGCTGCTGCTGATTGCCAGATCTGCCAACAGCAGAGACCAACACTGAACTCCTGATATGGCACTACTCTCCATGGTGACTAGCTGACAACCTGGTGGCAGGTTGACTACACTGGACCACTTCCATCATGAAGGGAACACTGTCCTTACAGGAATAGACACTCTGGTTATGGATTAGCCTTGCCTGCACATAATGCTTCTACCAAAACTACCATCCAGGGACTTACAGAATGTCATACATGACATCATGGTATTCTGCACAGCACCGCCTCTGACTAGGGAACTCACTTCACAGCCAAAGAAGTGTGACAGTGGGCCCATAGTCATGGAATCCGCTGATCTTACCATGTTCCCCACCATCCTGAAGCAGCTGGCTTGATAGAGTGATGGAATGGTCTCTTAAAGACACAGTTACAGCACCAATTAGGTGTCAATAACATGGAGAGCTGAGACAGGTTCCTCCAGAATGCAGTGTATGCTTTGAATCAGTGTCCAATATATGGTATTGTTTCTCCTATAGCCAGGATTCACAGGTCCAGGAATCAGGGGTGGAAGTGAGAATGATTCCAACACTCCTAGTGACCCAATAGGAAAATTTTTGCTTCTTGTACCTGCGACTTTGCACTCTGCTGGCTTAGAAGTTTTGGTTCCAGAAGGGGGAGTGCTTCTTCCAAGAGACACAACAAACATTTCACTGAACTGGAAGCAAAGATTCCTCCCTGGCTGCTTCGGGCTTCTGATGCCCTCAAGTCAACAGGCTAAGAAAAGGAATAACAGCATTAAGAGGGGTGATTGATCCAGATTGCCAGGGGGAAATTAGACTGCTTCTCCACAGTGGTGGTAAGGAAGATTATGTCTGGAAGCGGGGAGATTCCTTAGGGCATCTTTCAGTGCTACTATGTCCTGGGTCAATGGGAAACTGAAATAACCCAATCCAGACAGGACAACAAATGGCCCAGACCCTTCCGGGGTGAAAGTGTGGGTCACTCCTCCAGGGAAAGAACCAAGACGTGCAGAGGTGCTTGCTGATGGTGGAGGAAATACAGAATGGATAGTAAAGGAAGGTAGTTACAAATACCAACTTAGGCCATGTGACCAGTTGCAGAGACATGGATTGTAATTGACATGAGTGTTCTTGCTTGTCCTATTTGATTAATATATATGTATATGTATATATATATATAAGATATTTGTGCTGTTCCCTTTTGAATGTCTGAGAAACATGTTAAGTGGCTAAGTGTTGTAAACCTGTATGATCATGTTAGGTTATGACATACTAAAGGACTAAGAATTCCTCTAAGACCTTACCACCTACTCTAAGATATACAATGCACTGGTCGTTGTATGATGGGATAGTTATGTCATGTTAGGTGAAATTGTGATCTCACCGTTGTTTCCATTTGAAAATTAAGCATGACATACTGAGATGCTATTGTCAAGTTCACAAGGGGTGCACTTGTGATCGCTAATCCTGAGTGTCAACTTGACTGGATCTAGGATTAGCTGAAATGAGAGAGACCTTGATTGGATCATCTGAAGCTGGAAGACACACCCTAAATGTGGGTGTTACCTTCTGATGGCAGCCCGTATAAAAGACCATGGCAAAAGGGAGCTCTTGTTTTTTGCCACTTGCCTTCTCTCTCACTGGTGAGTTTGTCTTGTTGCTGTAGACTGAAGACTAACATATCTCTTCGAATTCGTCAGGCCTTCAGAACCAGATTGGGACTACTGAGACATCCAGCCTCATGGGCTGAGCAGCTCTTGGATTCTCAGCCTCTCCAGCATGGTGCAGCCCTTGTTGGACTACTCAGACTCTATCCTGTAAGCTAATCTAATAAATATATGTTTTTTTTTTCAATCTACTGGCTCTGTTTCTTTAGAGAACCCTGACTAAAACAGAGGGCTTGAACCAATATCCTACATGTCATGAAAGAACACAGATATTAGCCAAGACTACTACATTCAGCAAAACTATCAGTGGTAACCGAAGAGAGAAAAACTTTCCATGATAAAAAGAGATTTAAGGAATCTATATTCACTAAGCCAGCTCTACAGAGGATACCAGAAGGAACATTTCCCTCTGATGAGAGAGTTAAATATGCCCAAGGGGACACAAGTAACAAACAGCTGCAAAACAGTTAACCAAAAGAGGTCTAAGAAAACAACAGCACAACAAAAAATAACAGGAATTAATAAACACTGGTCAATAATAAACCTTAATATTAATTGTTTCAGTTCCCCAATAGAAAGATACAAATTGATTAAATTAAAAAACGGGATCCATCTTTTTGCTGCCTCCAAGAAACACACTTCACCATTGATGATATACATTCTTAAGGTAAAGGGATGGAAAAATGTATTCCAATCAAATAGATGTTGTAATGATATGCTTCTTCTAAGTAGGTTGTTATTAAATAAATCATTTAAAAAAAATAGACTTTGAACCAAAACTAATCAGAAGAGATAAGAAAGGACATTAATTCATCAAGATGATATTAAAATTCTAAACATTTTTGCACCAAACACAGAAGCACCAAATTTCATAAAAGAAATAGTGTTAGACCTAAAATCACAGATTAACCCCAACATAGTGATAGTGGGTGACTTCAATACTCTACTTTCACCAATAGACAAATCTTCCAGCCAAAAACTAAACAAAGACACGCTGGAATTAAATGACATTATAAATCAAATAACTCTAGCAGAACACTAAAGAATACACTTTCTTTTCAGTAGTCCATGGAATTTCTCCTAAATTTACCATATATTAGGACACAAAGCTAATCTCAGCAAATATAGGAAAATTGAAATGACATCCTGCATTCTATTGGACCACAAAGGAATAAAGTTCTATATCAACACCATCAGAAACTACCAAAATTGCACACTTATGGAAATTAAACAACACACTATTAGGTGACAATTCAGTCAAAGAATAAATTAAAGAGGAAATTTAAATTATCCTAGAATTGAATTAAGGTGAAAACACAGTATATCAAAATATATGGGACCCAATGAAGGCAGCCCTAAGAGGAAAGTTTATAGCATGCATGCCTTTATCAGGAAATTCGAGTTTTGAGGACAAACAGATGACTCAGCAGTTAGGAACACTGGCTGCTCTTGCAGAGAAACTGGGTTCAGTTCCCAGCCCCCATATAGCAGCTAACAACCATTCCTGACTCCAGTTCCAAGGAATCCAATCCCCTCTTCTGACTTCTGTGGGCATTTCATACACATGGCACACTTACATAATGCAGGCAAAACACTCATACATGTAAAAATAAATTTTTGAAAAGAATATTAGCAATATATTGATAATTTAATGATACAGCTGAAGGCCTTGGGAAAAAAGAACAAACAATACTCAAAAAGAGTGGATAATAAGAGATAATAAAAATCAGAGTTGAAATTCATTAAATAGAAGTCAATACAAATAGTCAATGAAATTAAGAGTTGATTCTTTGACAAAATTAACAAGATAAACCTTTGGCCAAATTAGCCAAAAGAATGAGAGGATCCAAATTAATAAGATTAGACATGAAAAGGGAAACATTACAACACATACTGAGAAAACTCAGAGAATCAAAAAACATGCTCTAAAAATCTATATTCCACTAAACTGAAAATTCTAAAATAAATGGATAAATTTCCCATGGTGGTGTATGCCTTTAATCCCAGCACTTGGGAAGCAGAGGCAGGTGGATTTCTGTGAGATTGTGGCTTACGTGGTTTTGTCTGCTACCAAAACCAGATAAAGAACCAATGAAAAAATAAATTATATGCCAATCTCTCTGATAAACATAGATGCAAAAATTCTCAACAAACCAGGATCATAGGGGAAGAGGGGGTGGAAAAATTGTAAGAGTCAGAGGTGGTGGATGACCATAAGGAAACAAAGTTTCTCAGACAGCTGGGCAGTTACTAATATGAACTCACAACCATGCTGACAGCATGCACAAGTCCCATGTAAGCTCAAGCCAGACAAAATCCCAGTATAGAGGTGTGGAAGTAGATAGGAAGTCCCAACCTTAGGTGAGGAACTATTGGCAACTGATAGCTGCTGGGAGATGAAGAGTGATGTGATGCTGGATAGGTTTACCAGGCTCCAGTGGATGGACCACACCAAAGGGTATCTGGGGACACAAATTTGAACTGATTGGTCTCTCTGTCTCTCTGTTTCTCTCTCACTCTCTTGCTCTCTCTGCCTCTGTGTGTGTGTGTGTGTGTGTATACATGAAATCAGGCAGTGGGCATTAAGGGGGGCACTGCAGATGGGTGTTCTAAATATTATCAAAATATAATGTATAAAATTTGCAAAAAGTTGATAAAAATGGAAAAAATATCAATAAAATAGTTGCAAACCAAATGTAACACCACACCAAAAAGATTTTCCACAATGATTAAGTTGGCTTCATCCCAGAGATGCAGGGATGATTCAACATACATAAATCAATAAAGGTAATACAACATACAAACAGACTGAAAAAGAGAAGCCATGCTCTGCTTCCCTGGGCTGCACAATCCACCAGCCTCTTTCCTGGACACCAGGGCTAATCTCTCTGCTGAAACCACCACTGGCTCCTGATCCTTTGCATCCAGATGAACCCAGTTCCTTCTCATGGTCCCCAGGAGCCCTCTGGCCCTGGTCCTGCTCTCACTGCCCTCTGCTTCCCTGGGCTGCACAACTGGCCAGCCTCTTCCCTGGACACTGGGGCTGACCTCTTGGCCAAGAACCACCACTTCTTCCTGATCTTTTGCATCCAGACCAACCCAGTTCCTTCTCATAGTGCCCAAGAGCCCCCTGGGCCTGGTCCCACCCTCACTTCCCTCTGCTTCCCTGAGCTGCACAACCTGGCAGCCTTTCTTAAGTCCATCGGTGCCCACTGTGCCTTGACTACCCCAGCCTCATTCACCCTCCCAACTCTCCCACCCCCTTCTCTCCTCCTAGCCTGGGTACTGTCCCATTTCTTGTCTTGGCATCCCAGACACTGAGACTCACCTCTCTGCTTGGAGCAAACATTTCTTCCTCATCCTTTGCATCCAGACCAACCCAGTTCCTCCCTGTAGTCCCCAGGAGTCCTTGGGGCCTCTTCCCACTCCCACCTCCCTTTGCATTCCTGGGTGGCACAGCCACCAGCTGCAATACAAAGAGCTAAAATGTAATGACTATACCCAAGGGGTTTCAGAAAGAAATTCAATAAAGGTATAACTGTGGAAAAGTACATGTATATCAAGTATATGGACAGAAATAAAAATGACAGGATTCAATGCACATCTATCATTAATAACTTTAAATATCAATGGACTGAACTCCCCAGTCAAAAGACACAAACTATGTGAACAGATTAAGAAACAAAACCTATCTTTTTGTTGTCTGTAAGAAACTCATCTCACTTTCAAGGACAGGCACTACCTTAAGGTGAAAGGATGGAAAAAAATAT
>NW_008340982.1:47996-49859 GCF_000622305.1 Nannospalax galili | reverse complement strand
CTAATTGCCTACATTAAAAAATCAGAAAGAACACAAATAAATGACTTAACATTGCAACTCAAGACACTTGAAAAGTAACAAAAAATGAAACCCAAACACAGCAGAAAAGAAGAAATAACAAAAATCAGAGCAGAAATTAATGAAATCGAAACAAAGAAAATAATACAAAGAATCAACGAATTCAAGAGCTGGTTCCTTGAAAAGATAAACAAGATTGACAGACCATGAGCCCAGCTAACAAAAAGAAAGAAAGAGCACCTCCAAATCAACAAAATTAGATATGAAAGGGGAAACATCACAACAGACACCAGGGTTTATACTGAGTTCAATATTGTATAACTGTATTAATTCAACAGTGAAACTAAAATTTTTATAGCCACTTTTGAAAGAGATGTATCTTTGCTCTGGAAACTGTTATTGAGTATGTTAAAGCTGTAATGAAATGCTTCTTCTAAAAAATAAAAAATATACATTAAAAAAAAGAAGCCACATGATCATTAGATCATTAGCTGCAGAAAAGACCTTTGACAAAACCCAATATTCTTTTATGAAAAAAGTCATGGAGGACCTAGTGATATAGTGGGATATTTTTCAGCATAATAAAGGCAATATACCACAAGCCCACAACCAACATCATCATAAATGGAAAAAAAACACTCAAATCATTCCACTAAAATCAGGAACAAGACAAGAAGGTCCACTCCCTCCTTTCCTGTTCAGTATAGTGCTTGAACTGTTGGCTAGAACAATAAGACAAGTGAAGGAGAAAAGGGAAATACAAATTTTAAAAAAGGAAAGAAATTTGTCCTTGTTTGCAGATGATATGATTTTATACAAAAAAGACATTAAAGACTCCACCAGAAAACTCCTAGAGCTAATAAACACATTCAGCAATGTAGCAGGGTACAAAATTCAGAAGTCTTTCCATATACAAATCAGGAAATAATCTCATTCACGAGAGCCTCAAAAATAGATCTTGGAATAAATCTAACCAAAGAAGTGAAAACCATATAATAAAAAACTTGGAGACATTGAAGAAACAAACTAAATAAGATACCAGAAGATGGAAAGACTTCCCATGCTCATAGATAAGCAGGATCAATATTGTAAAAATAGCCATCCTACCACAAGTAATCTACAGATTTATACAATCCCTACCAAAGTTTCAACACAATTCTTGACAAATTGAAAAGGTAATCTCAAAATTCATATGGAAACACAAAAGACAATCTTGAACAATAAAATAATGACTGGAGGAATCACCATTTCTGATTTCAAATTATATTACAGTGATATAGTACTAAAGACATAGTATTGGTATAAAAACAGACATATTGATCAATGGAATAAAACTGAATATTTATATTTAAGTCTACACACTTATATTCACCAGATTTTTTTACAAAGGAGTCAAAAATACACAATGGAGAAAAGACAGCATGTTCAAGAAATGTGCTGTTCAAACTGGAATGCTACTATGAAAGCAGATTTTTATCTCTCCATGCACAAAACTCAAGTTCATATGGATCAAGGACCTCAACATAAGACCTGATACCCAGAATCTGATAGAAGAGGAAACAGAGACTACTAGAGGACTTAAAGACACAGGAAAGCACTTTCTGAACAGGACCCTTAATGCACAGGCATTAAAGGCCAACAATTGACAAATGGGACCTCGTAAAACTGAAAGGTTTTTGTATACCTGAGGACACTATCATTCAAGTAATGAGGTAGCTCATAGAATGATAAAAATTCTTTGCTAGGTAGCAGAGGATTAGTTCCAGAATATACAAAGAACTCAAAAAAAGAAGATTTCATAAAAAACAAACACCTCAGTTAAAAATTAGGGCAAAGAACTAAAGA
>NW_008340982.1:45145-46752 GCF_000622305.1 Nannospalax galili | reverse complement strand
GGCAGGATATGATGAAACTGAGAATGAGTTTTAAAAGAACACTGATGGCAGCACTGATGTAGTTGTTACAATGAGTTACTAAAAAGAGGCCAGCCATGCAGAAGTGTGGGCCACAGCTATGTTGTCAATGTGGGGATATGCTGCAGGTATGTAAAGATTTGTTAAAAGTTACCCAAAGGTTAGAAAATCTTTTACCTGCTTTAGAGAGAGCACAGCCACTTTTGCATGATAAAACATATGTCCCAGGCAGGAAAAACTGAAAAGGCAGGCCCAGGTGCAGAGCTGGAGACAGAGGAAAGGCAGGATACTTTAACTTGTGTAAGGTCCAAGGACTCAGAGAAAAAGACAGATAATAGTTTAAAAAAAAAAAAAAAAGAGAGAGAGAGAGAGATAGAGATGACCTAAAAATAAAAGTATCTAAAGCTGCCCCTCAGATTCAACCATTGATACAAAAAGAAAAAAAAAAAAACGCTGAGTGCTTTAGCTAGGAAATATTCCACACCAGAACTGTTAAAACTAGGAAAAACTTACAAGAAAGCAATCAAAGAGCCCCTAGCCATGTGCGGGAGGCCACCCCGCAATGTGACTCGGTTCCAACCGCAGAACTACCACGAAGTACCTGGATTGGGGGGTGGGAATGTAGATGAGGCAAGGGACAAGAGAAATGGAGACAAGACAGGATTCTGATCAAGTCTCGTTTATTGAAGCTCAAGCATGAGTTTTTATAGAGAATGAGAACAAAGGAACACAGACTGCAAACCATTACATCAGTCAGAGCACAAGGGCTCTGACGCACTTTAAGGGAGGAATCTCTGATAATAGATGAATAGAACCGTGTGCTGGAAAAGAGAACAAGGCCGGGGGCCAAGGCAAGGCTATCTGGCCCCGGCTGTGAGCCAAGGTTTTGGGCCAAGGGTGTGAGCCCTGGCTGCCTGCCAAGGTTGGGGGCAGAATGGAAATTTGCCAGCTTAGGCCCGTCAGCAGTTTTGAGAGGTAGCTGAGACTCAGTTGAACCTCAGGCTCCCAGGCTCCCAACAGCCATGTGGCTTGTGAGAGTGTGGGATGTGGGAGCACATGACATCAGTCTAAGTCCTTCAGAAGCTTCACAGCTGGGTTATTTAGCCACCCATCCATCCTTGCAATATAGGCTGTTCAACCTAGACCAATGCAGGGGGGAGCAGCCCTTAATGGGATAGCTGGTTGAAGGCATTAGAGATACATGGTCGTCACCAAGGGAGACTAACATGATTAGCAGGGGTGGGGTGTAGAACCCTGAGACACTCTTAATTCACCTGCTACCCCCCAATCCCTCCAGACCCCCACTAATTGCTCTTTTAGCTTCTGCAAAATGCTTGGCTGCTGCTTTAGACATGCCTAGACATACCCTGGCATGCCCTGACCCCCCGCCTGCAATTCCCCACCCCCCTTCCAAGAAACTATAGATTAAGCAAGCCTGAGCATAAAAACTGCCCTATAAGGTAAAAACAGAGACTCCTGGCCCCACAGGTAACAGTCAGCACATTCCACAGCCCTGAGAATAGCACCTACCAATAAGAAACTTTCAGGGCTGCATCTTATACATCCAATCAGTTTAAAATTATGTTGGC
>NW_008340982.1:39966-44233 GCF_000622305.1 Nannospalax galili | reverse complement strand
TAATGAGCTAACCAAATCAATGCCTCATACCCATGCTATGGTCCCCAACAAGGATCTATGGAGAAAACAGTTAATATGAATGGACAAAATCTTTCCATGCTGTGTGAGACCTTGTCTATGATTGACTTAATATATAATGTTAACCTTCCTTCAAGTGTTTTACAGATGTGAAACCCATTTGAAGGATATCTGTGCTGGATAGCTTTAGTGTCAACTTGACACACCTGGGTTGAGGGAGCCTCAGTTTGGGAATTTCCTTCATTGGACTGGCCTGTAGCCACGTCCATGGGGCACCTGCTTGATGAGTGATGTGGGAGGGCCCAGCCCACTGTGGGTGGTGCCACCCCTGGGCAGGTGAGACTGTGTTGCATAAGAAAGCAGGCTGAGCAGGGGCCAGGGGAGCAAGCCAATAAGCAGTGATTCTCCATGGCCTGTGCTCCAGCTCCTGCCTCCAGGTTCCTGCCCTGAGTTCCTACCTTGGGCTCCCGGATGAACTGTGACCCAGGATATGTAAGCTAAATAAACCCTTTCCTCCCCAAGTTGGTATTGGTCATAGTGTTTTGTCATGGCAATGGAGAGACAAACCAGGACAATACCTGAAGAAACAAAGGCCAGCTACAGCTGTAAGATTTTGGGGAGTTTTATGGTTGGGTAAGATGAAGACAGAGACTCCCAAGCTATACAATTGTTAAGAAAATCTACAGTACCAGGAGTGGGTTGTCTCCCTATGAGCTGTTGGTCAGAGAGAGACCTAAAGGTCCTAAATTCACCAAGGCTATTGCCATTAGTGTCGGTTGTACACTAGAAAGGTCAGTAAGGCCATGTTGCTGAAGACACTGCATGATGTGAGTGTGAGAGAAGAAGAGATGGAACTGAGACTAAGCTAAAATCTCCATGTCACTGGATGGATGACGTTCATATTGCCAGAAGGCGCTATGCAGTTGGTTAGGGAAGAAAGGATCCCCTATGATTCTACTCAACAATGGACCCCATGTGTTGCACACTATGGACATGCCAAGCAATGCTTGCAAGTGCCATAATGGCTTGACCAACATACATACAACTGACAAATTTCTAATTAGATAAGGCCCACTCCTAAGGGTAGAACACACACCTGGTGCCATAGATCCAGCCAATGCCCTGTGTCGAGAAAGGCTACAGGCCCTAGCAGGGACTAGTATACTATTTAATGAATATAGTACTCCTGCTGGGATATCTTCTAGGCATTTGTATTTACATTCTTGTTTGTTTAGAAGTGTCTACTTCCTTCTATTTGTCTTTATAGTAAAAGAAATACCACTGAGATAAATGGCCACAGCTTAAAGGTGAATAATGGGGATCCCCCAGAAGTCACTACCTCACCATGATACAAGAGAGATTGCCCTATATCTGTCACCCCCTCCAAGACTCAGGGACCTTAGCAGAAGACTGGTGGAAAGATTGTAAGAGAGGAGGAAAGGGGTGGAGTGTGTCCCTAAGCAGTCCGTTTCCTCCTAGGGGCAGGGCCTGCTGCAGAGAATTGACTGTAGAGAGTTAGCCGCGGAGCAAGGGGCTTTCTGCGCCATCTTGAACAGGAGCCGTGACTGGCGTGTGGCAGCTGGGTACAGAAGAATGGAATAGCCTGGCATTTAATGACCTGGGGCAAGACTGTGGGCCCACGAGATGTGGGTGAAAGCTAGTAGTGACTATGGGTGGGCTGTGGGAGTGATCTGGAATGGCAAGCTCTGAGCCATGGAGTGGAGCCGGGCACTGGGTGTTCATTTCTTTGTGAGTCACTCCTTCTCCCAACAGTATAAACTATAATAAATTCACATAAAGATATGTTATGTGGTTTGTCTAATAGCACAAGAGACCCTGAGAGAACTTGGGTGACACCCTGTAAGAGGGAGGCAATGTCTCTACCAGGCACTACAGAGTAGCAAATAAAATACCTAATGTCAGGCCGAGTGTGATGGCGCATACCTTTAATCCCAGCACTTGGGAAGCAGAGGTAAGTGGATCTTTGTGAGTTCAAGGCCAGCCTGGTCTACATAGTGAGTTCAAGTCAGCTGGGACTACAGGGAGACCCTGTCTCAAAAAGACCAAAAAAAATATATACCCAGTGTCAAGAACAGACTTCCCGTTTTGGAGTTGTTGAGCAAGGGATCTCATTGACCATCAAGCAATACAGGCTATTCCCATTGCTCTTGGTTACCTGCCAGAACTTGACAGTAAGACACTTTTGCTAAAGACTCTACATACATGAGTCATAGAACAAACAAGAGAAATCAAACTAGTACTGACCTCGTAGCTTCATCTCTACTGAATAACTTTTGAAGTGCTGGAAGTTGCTACACATGATACCAGAAGAGAAAAGTAATCATCAGCCTTACCCAACTGTGAAAACTATGAGCTCTAATAACTACCTACCTAGCAAGAGATGCCCACTGGTGCAATAGTGGCATGAATGCTATGGGCATAACCAACTACTTTCTGATTGAATTTAAAGACCACTTCACAAGATGAAGCCCATACCTGGCATTGAAATCAGGACCAAGAACCTGTGGCTAGATAGGTCACAAAGCATAGGAGAAAATGTTACTATTATTCAACCAAATATATTTAATATTAAACCAACTCCTAGTGACTTATTTTTATACTCATAGGTTAGTGATCTCTCCGCTCTCACCAGAGAAGCTTCTGCTTGATTAACAGAGAGACTCCCAACTGGTCACCCTGCACAAAACAAGAGATTGTGGAGTGCCCAGTCCTAAATGGGACATCTATAACACACCCTCTCCTCCCAAGGCTCAGGGATCATAGCAGAAGAGGAGGCAGAAAGATTGCAAGAGGCAGAGGTGGTAACAAATCAAGGAAACCATGTTTTCCAGACACAATAGGGCAGTTGCACACATGAATCCCCAGCACTTGTGACAGAATGCACAAGACCTAATCAAGCTCAGGCCAGACAAAATCACAGCTTTACTGGAGGAGGTGAGCAAGATGCCCCAACCCTAACTGAGAAACTATTGGCAATTGATAGCTGCTGGGAAAGGAAAAGCCAGTTTACATTCAGAGTATAACACCAGGTAGGTTGACCAAGCTCCAGAGGATAGACCCACACCCAAGAGCATTTAAGAAACACAAATTAGATTGATTCAATAAGCCTTTAAAAAGAAAGAAATAAAGGACATGAAGTCTGGGGAAGAGTAGTGGGGTGAGGGTGGAGATGGGAGAGGGGGTCTGAGCATCATCAAAATATACTGTATGACATTTTCAAATAATCATTAAAAAATTTTAAAACATGTTTTAAAAGGATAGGATAGACAAGGAGTTTGTGACAAGAACTCCAATAGCACAGGTAATAATTCCAAGAACTGATAAACTGGAGTATATGAAAGCAAGAAGTTCTTCCCAGTAAAACAATCACCAGAGTGAAAAGGCAGCATATAGAATGGAGAAAATATCTTTACTAACTATACCACAGGCAAGGAATCGATATTTAGAACATCTAACTATTAAATACCAAGAAAGCTAATCATCTGCTCAATCTGTAGGCTAATGAACTGAATAGACAGTTCTCCAAAAAAGAAACGCTGGGGCTGGAGAGATTGCTCAGTGATTAAGAGCACATGCTGTTCTTCCAGATGACCCAGTTCTGTTCCAGCCATAATTCCAGTTCCAGGGGATCCACCATCCTCTTCTGGTCTCTGCAGGCATTGCACATACACGGTATACTTACATACATTCAGGCAAAACACATATAAAATAAAAATAATAAATGAAATATTTTAAAAAGAAGAAATACAACAAGACCCATACAAATCCAAACAGACAAAAACCTAGCACAGCACTGGGGAAACAGGCAGCAGGCCCAACCTTAGCCAAAGAACTATTGGCAGCTGGTTACTGCTGGATGAGGGAAAATTGATCTTCTTTAAAACAGAGAGGCTCTAGATAAGTTGACTAGACCCTAATGAATGTACTTGCACTGCGGGACATCTGGGTACACAAACTTGATTTGGTATGCCTTAATATATATGACAGAATGCATGAAATCCAGTTTGGAGGGAATGAAGGGAGATACAGAATAGGGAGGGGGTCTAAATATGATTAAGATGTAAAAAATAATAATAAAGAAATTTCAAAAAAAAATAATATATCTAAAAGAGAAGAAGAAATGTAAATGGCCAATAGATGGTTGAAAAGTGTTCAATAACATTAGCCAAAAAGAAAAGGAGAGTTAAAACTGCTTTGGAAATCCATCTCATCAAAAAATAGATGATAA
>NW_008340982.1:24231-38516 GCF_000622305.1 Nannospalax galili | reverse complement strand
CTTCCTTCCACCACCCAACAACCCACTCCAAGCTAGTCTCTCTGGACTCTCTTCCCTCAACTGTACGTGTAAAAGCTTGTTTCCAGCTTTAGCGCAACGGATGCACGTTCATTACCTTTCTTCCTTCCCCAGGGCCACCTGTGTTTCTTCACTCAATCGATCCCTGGTGCATTCTCAGTTCAGACCTGACCTGTGCCCCTCTGAGTAAAGCTTCATCTGGGATAGCAATGGGTTCATCCCTGCCTTCTGAGGTCTTCAGATTCATTTTTTATGGACGAGAAAAATCCAGGACTTCCCTACTCAGTGTTCTGCTTATTGACCTTGCTTTTAAAAAAAATGCTGGATGCCAAAAAAACTCTGATTAAGCTTCAGTCTGAATACGTTGAAGAGGAAAACTCATGAAATTCCTGCTACATCACCAAGGGACGGGAAAAGAAAAGACTGCTTCCTATGAAGAGAAGCCCTAGAAGGTTATGGAATAACCACTGTATAGTCAGGATTAAAATGTGTACCAGGTTTACACCTTCTTGACTGCTTCTCTGATTGTGAAGCCTGAAGCCGAAGCTGGTGTGAATGCACAACCTCTTCCTGAGGGTTCCAGGTTAGTAACTAAAGAGGCGAGTACTCAGAGCCCTGGCGAACTTTTCTGTCTGTTTGTTTGTTGTTTGCTTGTTTGTTTGAGACAGTGTCTCCCTAAAGCCTTAGCTGCCTGGAACTCACTATGCAGATCAGGCTGGCCTCAAAGTCACAGAGGTCCACCTCTGTATAACTTTTCTTGGTCCCTGATTCCAACTGTAACCCACTAGGAGATCGTGATGCAAGTTTAGTGGGTTGTAACATTTGAAAAAAAAAAATAAAACATGATAAAATAAAGTTGAAAATATATTATATACAGTAAAAACTGTCCTGCAGAACTTTAAGTTAGATAACATGTTTTCCTTAAAATAGATTGAAAATTTAGAGTGAATTATGGTGGAAATGCTTGAAAGTTGCTATTTTATGCATATTTATAAAAATAAGAACCAGGAAAAGCTCTTAATAATCAGTAAGAGCATTCCTAGATAATATGACTCTTATTCACATGAGTTCACAAGTAAGGAGACTTGAAATGCACATGAAGTGGTCAAATATGAATTCTTTTTAAAAGCCCTGTACCAACCAGGATGGTGACACATGCTGTAATCCCGGCGCTTAAGAGATGGAAGCAGGAAGCTCAGAAGTTCAAGGTCATCCTTGGCTATATATAGTGAGTTTGAGATCAGCTTGGGCTACATGAGACCTAGCCTCAGAAAAAGGAAGAGAGGAAGAGATGGGGCGGGGGGAGAATGAGGTCACCTTTTCATGTTTTCTCAACACATATACAAAATCTAATCTAGAAAGTAATGAACCCCTGCTTTAAAATGCCTGTTTTAAATAGTCCTCAAAACACTAATAGAATCCCTGCATCTTTACAGGAAGGTAAAACTCCAGACCTTAGGATCCTAAATACATTTGATTGAGAATACATAGATTCTTATTCTAAATCTAATACATTGTTGGCCCCTCAGCAGGTATGTAGAACATTTCAAATGACAGAGTGACATATCCCTAATGCACTGATTTGCATCTGCTACTGGAAAAACATATTCAAAAAAAGATGCAGGCACTGTAAGTTACAATGAAGAGCTGGCACTTTTTTAGCAACAAGGAAATTAAGGTGGTTGAGTTAGAAGAAACATGGATGGTTACTATAATCATATGAAAAAGATAAAAAGAGAAGCCTGGAGTCGGACCTGTTAAGCAGACAGAAGAAGATGGGCAACAAATAAAGTCAACAGAAAGTAAAGCTCGGGAAAGTAAATTATAACTATTCTGAAAGGAGGCAGCATCTAGAGGCATTCTTTTATTACCTAATGTCATATAGCCATTTCCTACTGAAGGGAAGAAGCTCAGAAAGTTACAAGACTCACAGTGCCCCTCCCTGTGGCTACATAAGCAGTAAACAATTGCTGGGGGAGAGAAGACTCCAGTGCAGATGCCTGCTCGTGTGGGAACTGCAGTGATGCAGCTTTCATGAGCCATTACCCATATTCGGTAATGCTTTTTGGTTCTACAGCTGCCTTTGAGTAACCTATGCACCTGTAAGTAACCCCAGCAAGTTCACCAAGATGCTCCTGGGTGAACCCACTTCTTTTGACTATTAGCAGTGTCCTACCCACTTCTTTTGACTATTAGCAGTGTCCTACCCAGAATGACTAGACATTGGTTCACATCTCTTTGGGAAAAGACACACCACAACTGACCACACAAACTTATTGGACATTGTGACACAGACATTTGTTCTATGCAGGGCCTGGAGAGAGCTCTATGTAAGGAAATTATGACAAAAACTCTCCTACCTAGGACATACAGGGCATGAATAGAATGGACCGTTGGTCTGGGAAAATGCATTTCATTTTGTTTTCCATTTCACTTGTTTTCCTCAGATTCTTTCTGTCCACTTCAGAACGCCAATTCCGTTCTCACCCCAGTTACTCTTTTTCACCTTGAGATTCAAGCTTTCTTCAACGATGAAAAATAAAACTGTGTTGACTGAGTTCATCCTTCTGGGTCTCACGGATGTCCCTGAACTTCAGGTAGCAATTTTCACTTTTCTTTTCCTTGCCTATTTCTTCAGCATCATCGGAAACCTGGCTATCCTCATCCTCACACTGCTGGACTCCCACCTTCACACTCCCATGTATTTCTTTCTCCGGAACTTCTCCTTCTTAGAAGTTTCTTTCACAAATATCTTCATTCCCAGAGTCCTGGTCAGCATTATAACAGGGGACAAGAGTATTAGTTTTGCTGGTTGCTTTACTCAGTATTTCTTTGCCATCTTCCTTGGAGCAACAGAGTTTTACCTTCTGACTGCCATGTCTTACGATCGCTATGTGGCCATATGCAAACCCCTGCACTACATGACAATCATGAACAGCCGAGTCTGCACCCAGCTGGTCCTCTGCTCTTGGCTGGCTGGGTTAATGGCTATTATACCGCCAATCACTTTGATGAGTCAGCAGGACTTTTGTGCATCCAACAGGGTGAATCATTACTTCTGTGACTTTGAGCCTCTTCTAGAACTCTCCTGTTCAGATACAAACCTCATAGAGAAGGTTGTCTTTCTTTTGGCCTCTGTGACCCTGATGGTCACTCTGGTGCTGGTGGCTCTCTCCTACACATTCATCATCAGGACAATTCTGAAGCTCTCCTCAGTCCAGCAAAGGACAAAAGCCTTTTCCACGTGTTCTTCTCACATGATTGTCATCTCCCTCTCTTATGGAAGCTGTTTTTTCATTTATGTTAAGCCTTCGGCAAAAGAAGGGGGCACATTCAACAAAGGTGTAGCTCTTCTCATTACTTCAGTAGCTCCTTTGTTGAACCCCTTCATTTATACCTTAAGAAACCAACAGGTAAGACAAGCATTCAAGGATGCAGTCAAAAGGCTTGTGAATCTTTAAAGAATTTAAGAATTTCTCTTAATGGATGAAGTCCAACAATGTACAAAGCTCTCTGGTACTACATACCCAATTAAGAGTTCAACTCCAGCCCTTTGAAACTTGGAAATAAAGTCAACCTGTTAAGTGTTAATATAAGGAATAAGATTTTTACAACTGAAAAAGCAACTGAGTACTCAACTGAGCAGCTCAGTCTGAATTAGCTCCAATAAATACCTTCACGGGGATTCCACTTAAACTAGGTCTTCACAAGTAGAAATAAGAAAGGAAAGAACAAAATGGAAAAGAGAAGTTAAGATAGAATTTTGGGGCTGGAGAGATGGCTCGGTGGTTAAGAGCACTGACTGCTCTTGCAGAGGACCCGGGTTCAATTCCCAGAACGTACATGGTGGCTAACAACCATCTGTAATTCCAGTTCCAAGGAATCCAATATCTTCTTCTGACCTCTGCAGGCATTGCATGACATGGGTACACTTACATACATGCAGGCAATACACTCATACACATAAACAAAAGAAAAAGAAAATAAATAAAATATTTTTTAAATGATATAAGGAATATTTTGAATAGGCACACCAAATTTTAATTCAAGGAACTGAATAAATTTTATTGTGACTAATTTCAATCAGAACAAAAGGAATAAGAAAAGGTAATGAAGGTCATAATGTTTTGAACTAAATTAAATCCTCGTTTAAAATAAGTTAAATGTTCATAGTATTCATGTATCAGAACTGGGACCAGACGCATGGATTTAGTTATTTCCATTTTATAGCATTTACATTGTAGATGATAATTGATTATGTAGAAATGACTGCTTGCAAAGGACCTGGTTCAGTTCCCAGAACCAACAAGACAGATAACAACCACCTATAACTCCAGTTGCAGGGGATCTGACATCCTCTTCTTGTCCTCTGTGAGCACTGCATTTATGTGGTGCACTCATATCCATGCAGACAAAATACTCATATACGTAAAATAAAAATAAATTAATTTTTTAATTTTTAAACTCAAAGGATCCTTCCAAATTTAAGGAGTAGAAGAGACAAAATAATAATAATTAGATAATCAATGGAAATTCAGGGGAAGGGAAGGTCTCAGGAAACAGGTTGCTAGGTGATGTGAAATGTTACCAAGGGCGAGTGACATGAAGACTGTAAGTATGAGAACGGGCAATTATGGTTTCATTGCTGACCTTAACCGTCCAGATGCAGAAATTGGAAATGGAATAAGAAATCAGACTTCAGTGGGTTCCTGGTGAGTGGGAGCTAGAAAGGAAGAGTGTGATTAAGTGAAGCTGTAAAATATAGGAATGAAGGAATAATGATCCCCCCAAATTATACTTCCTGACAGTCTCCTGTGCCTTCTCATTTGCCATGTATCATAATTAGGGCTACGTATTTAAAGTATGCACCCCCTTAGTCTGTAAGGCCAAGGAATGTAGGAATAATCTGTTCTTGATCACAATGGTATCTGTGAGGCAAAGCAATGGTAGAGACGATAAATTGCTGTTGAGCTGATAAATAGTGGATTATCAGATGGATTGATGAGCAAATAATCCTGATGGCGACCAAAAGAGAATCGAAGGAAAGAGATTAATCAGTTCATAATTTATAACTTGGGACTGGAGAGATGGCTCAGCGGTTAAGAGTACTTGCTGCTCTTGTAGAGAATCTAGGTTTGGTTCCCAGCACTCACATGTCAGCTAACAACCATTGGTAACTCCAGTTCCAGGAAATCTGACACTGTCTTCCGGTCTCTGTGAACACTGCACACATGGGTGCACTTACATACAGGCAAAACACTCATACACATAGAAACAATAATAATAATCCCGACACTAATGATCTAGCAAGGGATGCTTTATATAGACTTCTTAGATCTACTTGAAAATTCTACCGTTTTACAAATGGAGAAAGTGAAGCTTAAACAAGTGAAATATCCTGCGCAAGATCACACAGAATCCAAAGTCAAACCTGTCCAGTGCCAAAGCCCACCTGCTCAGTACTAAGCCATGCCATTCTAACTGGTTTTAACGTGTATTCTTCGCTGTGTTTCTAAGTGCTTTACATAAAATAAAGCACTTCAAGTATTATTGAATTTTAATCTACTCCCACTTCTCCATGTGCTCAGTTAACTTGGTCAGCAAGAAGACTTTACAGCATGAATATTTTTTAAAAGGTTAGAAAGACACAGACATTCATAGCATTCCATCCTTGAAGCACTTCAAGTATTATTGAATTTTAATCTACTCCCACTTCTCCATGTGCTGTTAACTTGGTCAGCAAGAAGACTTTACAGCATGAATATTTTTTTTAAAGGTTAGAAAGACACAGACATTCATAGCATTCCATCCTTAGTTCCTGACTTCCTGAGAGATGCTTCCTTCTGCTGGGCATGCTGCAACATGCCTGTAATCCCAGCACTCAGGAAGGGAAGCAGGAGAATTTCAAGCTCCAGAGCAGCCCGGACTACATAATGGGTAGTCATGATTCTTTATTTTATTTTCTTTGCTAAAACTTTCAAGAATAAAAACTGCATGCAAATATACAACGGAAAGCATTGGCATCAATCACGACTGACTCAGTAGTGTTGAAATATTTGTTCAGTTCCACTATGAGTGAAAAGTTTGTGCAAGATAAAAATGTAGAGACACTCTAGACCTTTCCACAGCTTCACATGAAGTTATTCCTTCTTTCTAGAAGTTGGTTGCATCTTTTCTGACTTTCATATGTGGAGTCCCTGGCATCATAGGTTTCATTTCTTCCAGAATTTATGTGTTCACTGTGTAGCATCATCAGAAACCTAATGGACCAAAGCTGTGCCCACCTTGATCATCCATCTTGACTGCATGGTGAATATTATGGACATTTAATACAATAATGCCTCTTATTACTCATATCCACACTTTTAAATTGCCTCATCACTTTATAACAGAACTTTGTTATAAAACCCATCCCCTTGGGTGTCTCTTACCATCTTCCTGAGCACCACTCTTTATTAACTTTATGATCTGCGTCATGCTAGCTTGTCCTGAAATTCTTTTCTGTGTTAAAGCCAAGGATCCAGTTTCACCTGAATCAAGGTCCCTTAAAGATTAAGAAAACTGCTCAGACTGCTGTGGGTGGCAGTGTGGAGCTATGTCTCCACCCCTGCCAATGCTAACAGTGGGGTCAATTTTCTTTACTAGAATAGATTTATTCTGAATATGAATCTTGATTATCAACTCTACATGTGTGTTAGTTTTGTGTCGTGCAATACCACAGAGGACAGAAGAGGGCAGCAGATCCCCTGGAATTGGAGTTGTTAGTTGCCATGTGGGTGCTGGGATTCAAACCCGGGTCTTCTGCTCCATCTCTCCAGCCCCCACAATGTTTCTTATAAACAAGGGTGTTTTCATAATGTGTGTGATGTGCATATATGGCCTTTTATATATATATTATTTTTTCTGCACTCTTGAGAATTTCCTATGTGTATACAAATAAATGGCCATATCACTCCCCTGTCGTTCCCCACAAATTTTCCCTATCATGGCCTCTTCCCGATCTCATGTCCTCTTGTCCTTGTTCTTGTTGTTGTTGTTACTAATCCACAAAGAACAGCTAATGTAGCCAATGTGTATAGTATGTGTATGGGACACCCATGGAGTGTGGGAAATCTACCAACGGCGAACATTCAAAAAGGAATGATTCTCCCTCCCACAGCAGCTGACAACTACCAATAGTTCCTCGGGAAGGGGCAGGGCCTGGAGAGCACCTCCCTCATCTGTGCGGGAATTTGAGATGAATTCATCTGGAGCAGGCTTGTGCAGGTAACCACATCTGCTGGGAGCCCATGAGTGCAACACCCCGGCCAAGCCAGAAATTTGCATTTCTCAGCACTTCTTCCGAACATCCTCAGGCTCACATTCTTTCTGCTTCTTTTTCCTGCTGCTCCCTGAACTTGGGTGGTGGTAGAGGGGTTGCTGATGGTGTCCCATTTAGGGCTGAACGCTCAGTCTCTTATTCTAGCCCTTTGTCCTGTTGTTCTCAGCACTGATTGCTGCCCACTGCAGAAAGAAGCTTCTCTGGCTGAGGTTGAGAGCAGTTCAGGTTTTTGTGTATAAACAAAGAATTTAAAAGGCAATTGGATCACATAACCATTAGCAAAATAACAGTAGCAGGTTCTTCCCTGGGCCTGTGACCTCCTCAATTCATGGACTTTTGATCGCGATTGCAGTACCAGGTATAAAATTCTCTCCTCTGGCACAGGCCTCAGCTCCAATCAGAATGCAGTTCATTGCTCCATAACAGCTATGTCATTGCTGCACTTTTCTTCTCCATCTCACTTAATCATCTTTTCTTTTGAGACAGGGTCTCACTATGCAGCCCTGGAACTCTATGTAGATCAAGCTGGCTTAGAACTTTTAGATATCCACCTACCTCTGCCTTCCAAGTGCTGGGATTAAAGGTGTGGGTCACCATGCCCAGGCCCCACTTAATCTTTTAACGTCAGTATCCCCCCTCGCTTCTTCCATATCACAGGTGTTCTGTCCATCCAGTTATATTTTGTAATGAGGCTGTATAACTGACCACTTTCTGCTTACCTGACTTTCACCTGTGCTCCAAGTTAAACACACAAAATAAGAAATTTGAAGCTAGGTGGCACATCTAACTCCAATACTGAGGAAGCAGAGGCAGGTAGAACTCTGTGAAATCTAGGCCAGCCTGGTCTACATAATGAGTTCTAGGCCAGCTGGGGCTACAAGGAGACCCTGTCTCAAAAAATTTTTTTAAATTTTTTAAACTTCCTTTTGGAGCTGGAGAGATGGCTTAGTGGTTAAGAGCACTGACTATTCTTGCAAAGAACGTGGATTTGGTTCCCAGTACCCATATGGTAGTAACAACTGTCCATAGCTCCATTTCTCCACAGGCATTGCATGACAGTGAACTGAATCCAGGTCCTCTGGAAGAGCAGCCAGTACTCTTAACTTTTGAGCCATCTTCCCAGCCCCCAGTCTGCTTTCTTTCTTTTTTAAAAAATATTTTATTATTTTATTTTGTGTTTGAGTGTATTGCCTGGATGTATGTATGTGCACCCATGTTGCGCAATGCCCACAGAGATCAGAAGAGGGTGTCGAGTCTCCTGGAACTGGAGTTATGGACAGTTGTTAGTCACCATGTGGGTGCTGGGAATTGAACTCAGGTCTTCTGCAAGAGCAGTCAGTACTCTTAACCACTGAGCCATCTCTCCAGCCCAGCCTGCTTTCTTATACAACCTAGGTCGATGTGCCCAGGGATGGCACCACCTATACTGGGCTGGTCCCTGCCATAACACTCAACAATCAAGAAAATGGCTCAGATGTGCCCACAGGCCAATCCAATAGAGGTTCTTCCCAGGTGTAGCAAATTGACCACTGGCACTATCCAGAACAATAGGGGGAAAACCAGGAGAGATAAGCCTGGGATACAAACAGGACTATTTTATGACTAGTTCCAGTGTAAACTACTTACACAAGTCACCTGCACTTGTGTATCTTCGTTTTCTAATCTTCTAACAAATATGTTGGATCACTTCACTTCTCTAGTGTAATATAGAATTACAGATATATAAGAACATAGTTTATATCATTTCTCAAGAAGAAAAATTTTAAGTATGTATTTTTCTTTTTATATTTTATTTATTATTTTTATGTGTCTGAGTGTATTGTCTGCATGTGTGCAAGTGTACCCGTGTCATGCAATGCCCATGGAGGTCAGAAGAGGGAGTTGGAGTCCCCTGGAACTGGAGTTATAAACAGTTGTTAGCTTCCATGTCGGTATTGGGAATCGAGCTCAGAACTTCTGCAAGAGCATCCAGGGCTCTAAACCACTCTCCAGGCCCCTAAAATTATTTCTTACTTATTTTTATCTAATGTTTATGATTGTTTTCTACATGTATGTAAGTGCAATACCCACAGAGGCCAGAAGAGGGCATTGGATCCCCTGGAACTGGAGTTATGAACAGTTATTAGCCACTAGGTGGGAACTGGGAACTGAACCCATGGTCTTCTGCAAGAGCAGCCAGTTCTCTTAACCACTGAGCCATCTCTCCAGTCCTTTGAGCACTTTTTAAAATATTACCTAACCACTTATATTTCTTCTTTTGAGAATTTTCTGCTCAGTTCCATAGCCCATTTTTTTAGTTGGGCTGTATATTTTCTTAATGTTTGAGGTTTTTTAGTTCTTGGTATATTCTAGACACCAATCCTCTGCCAGATGAATAGGTAGCAAAAATTTTCTCCCATTCTGTGGGCTGCCTATTCACAGGAGAGTTTCCTTTGCTATAAGAAGCGCTTTGGTTTCATGAGATTCCATGTCGGACTGCTGGTCTTACTTCCTATGTTGTGAGAATCTTATTCAGAAAGTCTTTACCCATGCTTATAAGTTGAACAGTTTTAGGATGTCATGTTTAGGTAACATGTTGAGATTCTTGACTCATGTGGAGCAAAGTTTTGTGAAGGTAGAGATTTCTGCATGTTGAAATCTAGTCTTCCCAGAAGAAATTGTTGAAAATGCTGCTTTCTTCCAATGTTTATTTTTGTTGTCTCTGTCAAAAATCAGATAACTGTAGTTGCATGGACTTAGGTCTGAGTCTTCAACTCTCTTCCACTGTTTTCATGCAGTACAAACCTGTTTTCATTACTGTCTCTAGAGTATAATCTGAAATCAGGTGTGGTGATTTCACCCACAGCGTTCTTTTTGTTCAGGATTGCTTTGGCTGTCCTCCATCTTTTGTGTTTCCATATAAACGTTTGGATTGGCTTTTCTGTCTGTGAAAAACAGCATTGGAGTTTCTGCTGCAATTGTGTTGAATCTGTAGATTTGAATCTGCAATTGTGTTGAATCCGCAATTGCGTTGAATCTGTAGATCTGTTTTCCATCTTCTAGTGCCTTCTTCAATTCTTTCTTTGGTCTTTTAAATTTTTCATTGTAAAAGTCTTTCATTTCCTAGGTTAAATCTATTTCCATGTGTGTGCGTGTGTGCGTGTGTGTGTGTGTGTGTCTGTGTGTCTGTGTGTGTGTCTGTGTGTGTTGAATGGGATTGTTTCCCTGGTTTCTTTTTCAGTATGTTTGTCATTGACATGGAGGAAGCTACCGACTTTTGTGTTAATTTTGTATCATGGCACTCTGCTGAAAGTGTTTATTGGCTGTAAGAGGTTTTGGGTTGAGTCTTTAGGGTCCCTCTGTGTAGAATCAGACCAGCTGCAAAAGAAAAGGGGGGGGGCTACTTTGGCTTCTTCTTTCCTATGTGTGTCCCTTTCATTTCCTCTCATTGTGCTGCTCCCACCAAGACCTCAAGCACTGAGTTGAATGGCAATGGAGAGAGTGGGCATCTCTATCCTGTTTCCTGAGCTTAGGGGGAATGCTTTGAGCTTTTCTCCATTTAGTGAGTTGCTGGCTGTAGGCTTGTTATAGATAACCTTTATTATGTTGAGCTATGCTCCCTCCAGCCCTAGCCTCTCCATCACTTTTATCATGAAGAGTTGTTGGATTTTGTCAAAGGCTTTTTCTGCATCTATTAAATGATCATGTGATTTCTGTCTTTGACTCCATTTATGTGATGAATTACATTTATTTGTTTACATATGTTGAACCATCCATATATCACTGGAATAAAGCCAATTTGCTCATGATGAATGATCTTTCTGATATGACCTTGAATTTGGTTTGCTGATATTTTATTGAGAATTTTTGAATCTATGTTTAACAGGAAGATTGGCCTAAATTTTCTTTGTATGTGTGTGCAATGTCTTTATCAAGGTAATACTGACTTTTTAAAAAGAGTTTAGTGCCCCCATTTTCTCCTTGATAATACCTGTCTCCTATTATCCCCCCTCTCTTGAGTTCCTTCTTCCCCTTTGCCCTCATGGTCCTTGTATGTCCCTCATTCCTCCCTTCCCAGTTGAATGGCCCCATTTTCCCCATTTCCCTTTGATAATGTCAGTTTCCTATTATCTCCCTTTCTCATGCTCTTTCTTTCCTTTTACCTCCATACTTCCTTTCCATTTTCCTGGCTCCTGATGAGATGATACATCAGGATATATTATCACATATAGGGGATTGATTAAGATCTGCAAATGAAGAACATATGTCTCTTGTTTTTCTGAGTTTGTGTTACTTCATTTAGTATAGCAGTTTCTAATTCCATCCATTTACCTGCAGATTTCTCATCTTTCCTTACCAAGTAGATGCCATTGTGTAAATGTACTGCATTTTGATTATTCGCTCATCAACTGAGGGACATTTAGGTTGTTTCCATTTCTTAGCTATTGTGAAAAGAGCAGCAATGAACTTAGATGTACAGGTATCTCTGCAGTAGGACGAGTCCTTTGGGTATTTGCCAAGGAGTGGTATAACCAGATCATAAGGTAGATTCATTTTTTGGTTTTTGAGAGCTCTCCACACTGCTTTCCATAGTGGTTGCACACGTTTGCATTCCCACTGGCAGTGAATGAGCATTCCCTGTTCTCCACATCCTTGCCAGCATTTGGCGTCTTTTGTTCTCTTGATCTTACTAGTATAAGCCAGTCTGACTGGGGTGAGATGGAGTCTTAAAATGGTTTTTGAGCTGCATTTGTCTAATTCATAAGGATGTTGAGCACTTTTTAAGGTGTTTCTTAGCCATTTTTATTTCTTCATTTGAGAATTCTCTTTTCGGGTCCTTAGCCCATCTTTTTTATTGGATTGTTTTTATTAGTTTGTTTTTTTTTTTTTTGAGTTTTTGTATATTCTAGCTACAAATCCTCTGTTGGATATGTAGCAGGTGAAGATTTTCTCCCACTCAGTGGGTTTCCTTTTCGCTTCCTTGGTTGTTTCCTTTACTGTACAGAAGCTTTTCAGTTTAACGAGGTCCCACACATTGATTTTTGACCTTAATGCCTGAGCAACCAATGTCTGATTTAGATAGTCCTTTCCCACTCCTATCTTGTAGGGCACTATGTTTTTTTCAAGCAGTTTCAGTGTTTCAGGTTTCATATTGAGGTCTGATTCATTTGGAGTTGACTTTTGTACAAGATGAAAGATAAGGGTCCAATTTCATTCTTCTAGAAGGGATAGAGAGGGGAGAGGAGAGATAAATAAAGCTCAGGCGGCACAAAAAAAAAACCAAAGGTAAATGTATTAACTGAAAAACCCCTTGAAAATATACATGAGTATATGAACATGAGTATATGTGTCTACCTGAAGGCTACATTACAATAAATACAGTGTCAGACAGAAGAAACCTCCCTTTGAGTTGGTCAGGGTAATCCAAGAGACTCCCAAAATAACATAGGCTATTTCCAGAGCCTTTGATTATCTCCCAGAATTTGAAGGTAAGATCCTATTGCTGAAGACAGAACATACTTTGGACATAGGACTTGGAGCAATGGAGCTGGAGCTGACCTGGAGCCCTCCTTCTTGAAGACTAGCTCTCACAGTGCTAGAGGATACTATGCAAGCTGCTAAGGGAGAACATCAATCAATGGTCCACCCAGCTGTAAAGCCTAATAAGCATAACAACTGGCAGAGCAAACTGTCTCTATTAGTACAATACTGGCACTTTTATCTAGGGGGTAATCAACAGTTATCTCTTTGGACTTAAATCCCTCACAATAGGAGGGAACTCGTGTGTGGCACTGTAAATATAGCCAAATACACATGGCTGCAGAGGTCATAGATCCCAGAGAAAACTCTCTCTGTCATAACTCTAGACAAATTAAATTTCTTACTGTATGCTAAATATGGATCCTTATATTTACAGATAAGCATACCATAGACCATCCATCAAAGAAGCTTCTTTATGCAACAGGCAGAGGCTATTACAGAGTTCCACAGCTGGTCACAAACAGAGAATATATGTCTGAGAGATACCCAACCCTAAATGGCATATCCACAATGGAACCTCTATACCTAAGCCTCATGAAACATAGTGGAATAGGGGGTAAAGAGAATACTACTACATCCCTCAACTCTCAACAGAAAAGCTTCCTAATACCACAGAGTGGGATGCACACAGAAAGTCACAACTGGCTAAGTTTTAAAGAATAAGAGACTACAAAGTGTGTATCCCTGGATACTAAACCTCATCCACCCATGGCTCAGGGACCATTGCAGAAGAGGGGGTGGAAAGATTGTATGAGCCAAGGTTGGTGCTTGACCATAAGGAAACAAAGGCTTTCATGCCTCTGGGAACTTACCCATGAACTTGAAACAGTGGTGACAGCATGCACAAAACCTGTGCCTGCTCAATGAGACAAAACCCCAGCATTGAACTGGGGAAATGAGCAGTAGACCCCCAACCCTAGCCAAGGAACTATTGGCAAATGACTGCTGCTGAGTAAGGGAGAGTAGATCTTCTTTAAGGGAGTGATGCTAGATAGGTTGACTAGACTCCAGTGGATGAACTTGCACCGAGGGACATCTAGATACAAATTCTTGACCAATTAAGACAACATATACAACAGAATACCTGAAATCTGGTGACGGGTAGGGAATGGGGAGGTTATCGGGGGAAAGGGGGTGGACAGAGAGAAAGGGAGTCAAAATTTAATTAAGATTATTATATGAAATACACAAAACTCAATCAGAAAGGAGCTTAGGAGGCTTTCTTTTTTCCCTTTTTAGTTTATGGAATAATTTAAGTAGTATATTCTTCTTTGAAGTTCTAAAAGAATTCTTCAGTGAATTTATATGGCTCTTGACATGTCCTAGTTTGGAGACCTTTTATTACTTTTTCAATCTCGTTCATTATAGATCTGTCTAAATTACTTATTTCATACTGGTTAATTTGTTATATCATAAGCATCTAGAA
>NW_008340982.1:7199-24027 GCF_000622305.1 Nannospalax galili | reverse complement strand
ATATAGACTATAGCCAGATCTGTGTCCCCAAATGTAGGTCCATCCACTGAGTCCACCAAGAGTCCCATCCCTGTAAGTCGCTGTCTCTCTCCCTCCCAGCAGCCATCAATTGCAAAAGTTCCTTAATTTGGATTAAAATTTCTTACCCACTTCCCCATGTCTATGCTTGGATTTTTGTCTGGTTTGAGCTTTCAGAGGAGTATAAATTTTTAAGGTATATCCTCACGATTTTTGAAATTTCATTGGTATCTATTATAATGTCTCCCTTTTAATCTCTAAATTTATTAATTTGGATCTTCTCTCTCCTTTTGGTTAATTTGGCTAAGGATTTATCAGTTTATCTTTTCTTTATTGTTGTTTAAGAGAATTTTTATTGATTCAAGAATTTCATACAATGAATTTTTATTATATTCAGAACTCCTCCCCCATCTCCACCCTCACCTACCACCCCCTAAGCCCTTCACTCTGGATTCTGTGTCTTCTAATTGCAAATGAAAAAGCCCATCCATCTTACATAACACATCTATCCATCAGATTTCTTTATCTGAAGTCAAATGTGGTTTGGGGGGAAGAACTTGCTCACAAGTAATAGTAACCTTATTGTCTGTGCCAAACCTCAAATCACAACATTCTTCTCACCAAATAGGAGCTGAAATTGCTATGTTCAGCACAGCATGGGCTCAGAGAATCCTTGAAGAGCATGAAGACACAACACATAATTAGAATCTCAAGACCGGGGACTGGAGAGATGATTCAGCATTTAAGAACAGCGGCTACTCTTGCAAAGAACCTGGTTCAGTTCCCAGCACCATAGGGCAGTTCACAACTATCTGCAACTCCAGTTCCAGGGAATCCAACGCTCTCTTCTGGCCTCTGCAGTCACTGCACATATGTGGTACAGTTCCATATATGCAGACAAAACACTCATACACATGAAACAAAAATAAATAAATAGGGTCTGGAGAAATGGCTCAGTGGTTAAGAGCACTGGCTTCTCTTACAGAGGACCCAGGCTCGGTTCCCAGCAACCTCACATGGTGGCTAACAACTGTCTGTAACTCCAGTTCCAGGGGAATCCAATGCCTTCTTCTGACCTCTGTGGGCATTGCACAACATGGGTGCACTTGCACACATGAAGGCAATACACTCATACACATAAAATAAAAATAATAAATAAAATATTAAATAAATAAATATTTTTTAAAATATAATCTCAATAGTGGAGGTCCAGAAGGCACTCTGATGAAGGGACAGAGCCCTGAATTACTATTCCATTGTGTATTTATAGCCTTAGCTTATATAGAGAATAAACAAAGATCATTACTCAGTGCAGTCTTGTAAAAGTTTCCTCAAGACCTCTTGGTATGCTATTTTAGGACAGAGAACTTCTTTCCTAGGATGAAAACTAGCTAAGCATGACAGTACTTAGGACCTGAAGTTAGAATGCTATTTTCTTATCAAGTCTGGGGTCTAGGACACTGTGTTCCTTCATCTGCCTCCAACACCTACATCTGTACACTGTTTGCCACTTAGACATCTTTGACTGCAGGCACCATTGCTCATAGTCAAGCATGCTTTCAACAGTATTCAGGTAAGGCAGCTGTCTCCAACATGAAATTTACTGCAGGCCCTTAGCCAAAGCCAATCACTGTGCTCTCCAACACCATGTATGCCTCCACCAGCCAATCTGAAAACCATCTTGTCAAAAAGAGCCATATTTAACAACTCTCAGGAGAGTCACATGGCAATTATTTCCATGTAGAAATCTAGAGATTGAGAATGTATGGGAATAGATACAAGATCTCTAGCCTCCCATCAGAAGACAATTATCAAGGTGCAAAAGGCTTTTAGGAAAGAAAAGGTGTAACAGGGGGAAATGCTAGGATTCCTCCTCACTAATGCTCCCTGGCCAACAGCAACAGAAAATAAAAGCCCTGATACTGGAACCAATTTGTTCTTTAGTGACATATGGTATTATGAACATCAAGCAAACAATTAAGATATATTGTCTACCACTACATTTTAATATCACAAAGGTGTATTTTAACATTATGTTCAGCACATGGCCAACTGCTCAGAAAACATCTTATCAGTCTATTTCCTATTATTATTTTTAATTTTTTTGGTCTTTTTGAGACAAGTTTCCCTATAGCCCCAGCTGGCCTGGAACTCACTATGTTTGCCAGGCTGGCCTTCAATTCACGCAGATCCACTTGCCTCTGCCTCCTGAGTACTGGGACTAAAGGCATGCACCACCACGCCTGGCTTTATCATTATTATTATTGTTGTTTCCTTGAGGCATTTTTAACTTGCTGGGTTTTATTTTACTTTTTATTTTACCATTTTATGCATATGTAATGAATTTTGGTCATTTTCACCCCATAACCCTCTCTCAATCCCCTCCCTCTCCCGCTGAAACCCTTCTTCTTTGCAAAAGTCCTTTCTCCAATTTCATGTCCTTTTTGTGTGTGGTACCCACTGAGTTTAGTTAGGGTTTTTTGCATGAGCGTTGGTGGTGGTTATTTACTGGAACACGGGCAACTTGCCAGTGGCAATGCCGCAGAAGAAAATGACACCTCCTGCCTCCCTGTTAATGTTTCCATATTGGATTCCTCAGAGCCTCCTGGACTTCTTCCCAAATCTCCTATTAAAAGTTTGATTTAAAAGTTCTTGACAGAAAGAATTCATTAGAATGCTTTGAGTGAGTCTCGGGGGATCTATTACTTCTTTCCTCAACTGACTTATTCTGAGGTCTCCTCTGAATTGAATACTTAAAATATGTTTGAGAAATCACCTCTGGGGGAATGCTCCTATAATCCAAGCTTCTTAGAAGGATGAGTCAAGAGGGTCGCCTGAGTTTTAAAAAGGCCAACCTGGGCAAAACAGCATCCCAAATAAACAAGCAAAGAAACAAGACTACTGCACTGAAAATGCTTTTGTCTGCTAATCAGAGAGGAAGCACAGAGCCAGGCACACACAAATCAGAAGAGAAGAAATAAGGCTTTGAAGGGAGATGGCTTTGTCAGATTTTATCATTAACATTGTGCAAGACTTGAATAAGTCACAGCTCAAACAATCACTTACTAGCCAGCACATTTAAATTAACACGAAAAAAAGTGGTGAAGGAGTGGTACACTGATACATAGCAAAAGGAGTAGTTTTCCTACTAAATTTTTTTAATTTTGTGAATTTTTATGAATAATTGCATTAATGAGTAGTGAAGGGAAATAAAAAAGTTAAGTTTTACGCCACTTTTCATCCACATCTTGCTCCTCGGTTGTGATTCTTCTCGTAGATACATACACTTAAAATCACACAGCACTTACCCTGAAAGTTAAAGGTAAGTGTACTCTGTTTACAGTTACATTTATGTTGCCTTTCTGTAATAGTAGATCATGAAGTCATAAAACTTTTTCTGTTAAAACGTTTGTTTTACAATGCTGAAACATCAGTTACAGATATAAAACAAAAGCTACTGCTGATAACAATTTATGTTTTCAAATCTATATAACTGTGCATATGGTAGTATATTAAATGCACCTTCCTCAATGACTTCACATACATCTTTTCCATTAATTTTTATTGGCCTATTACATTTTGTAATTTGGGTATGACAAAATGTTATGTTGATAGAAGTTCAAATTGTTTCCAGCTTTTGAAAAAAGCTACTCAGGAGGCTGAGGCAGGAGGATGGAGAGCTGGAGGCCATCCTGGACTACATGGAAAGACTCAATTTTTTATGTGTCCAAGTGTTTGCCTGCATGTATTGTATGAATGTGCACAGTGTGTATGCCTGTTGCCTGCAGAGGCCAGAAGAGGGCATTGAGTCTTCTGGAACTGGAATTATAGATGGTTGTGAGATTCATATGGGTACTGGGAACCAAATCCAAGTCCTCTACAAAAGCAGCAAGTGCTTTTAACTGCTGAACCATCTCTCTAGTCCCTCAAATTTTATTCCCAACTTCTATCACTTACAAAGTTAAAATAAACACCTTTGTTAAATTACTGATGGAGAATTATCATAGGATTTATGTGGAGTATGCACATGATGTTTCAAATGAGAACATAGAGCTATTTACCAAAAACAAAACCTAATTACCAGGAAATGGTAGAGCCTGGAACTTCAAGAAGACCTGAACTTGTTCCAATACATCTCATTAATTAGTATGTTTTTAGGGACAACAAAAAAGATGGTTCCCTGGAATTTTAGACATTGCTCAGGAAGGAGGCATGGGTTTCTTTATTGAAGATTTCTTAGAAGATCAAAACAATGTAAAGGTCAAAAGACTTTTGACATCCAAAGCTTCTGGGTAGGACACTAACCTTTCTGAAAGAGTAATCTGAGCAACAGTGTGGAACCCCTTTCCTGAATCTGTGCTGAGCCTATGTCTAAATGACAAGAAAAGCAACCAAGGCCACCCAGGAAGTTTAATGAATACTGGATAGAAGGCCCAGGTACCCACAAATATTTCTCTCTGTCAGTGGGGAGAATACAAAGTGGTTCCTGAAAGTCCCTCCTGAATCATTTCATGTTTGAGGTTTCCTTTTCCTTCAGTAACAGATCGCTCAGTGCCTTGAAAACTTAACACAAGGGACAATTCTGTGCCAAAATAAACTTAATACACCTTGTCTCTTTTTAGTCAATTCTCAGTTAGACAGAAGCAGTTCCTTCGTAGCTTCCCTCTGTTCGTCTGTTCCTCTCATACAATGCATTCTTCCCTGTGTTCTCATGAGTGAAACTGTCCTTGCTCCATGGATTATTATGTAGTCCTGGCTTGATTTCCATGAGCTGCTTCAGTTGTGTGTGTGTGTTGAAGTATTCTCTTTTCCCCTCAATTTTAAAAGATTCTTTTTCTTGGTATAGCGATCTTAGCTGACAGTTATTTATTTCCAGGGCTTTAAATACATCCTGGCTTTTAGGGCTCATGATAAAAGATTTCACGTTTTTTGTGTTCCTGCCACTGTATGTGAGTTGGACTTTTTCCCCCTATAGCTTTTAGTATTGTTTCTCTGTGTTGCACTTTTTTACAATTTTGTGGATACGTGTTTTTGCCCACATGCATATAAGTGCACCTGTGTCATGCAATGCCCAAGGAGGCCAGAAGAGGATGTCACATCTCCCATTACTGGAGTTTGGGCAATTGAGAGTCACCACGTGGGTGGTAGGAACCGAACCCGAGTCCTCTGCAGGAGCAGCCAGTGTTTTCAACCACTGGGCCATCTCTCAGGCCCTACTTTGTATTTTTGACACCTTGCCTATGATCAGTCATGGGGAAGTTCTCCTCTGGTCATATCTATTTAGGATTCTAAGTACTTCTGGGGTTTGGATATTTATTTCTTTCTCTAGGTTTGAATGTTTCTGCTATTTTCCTTTAATAAACTATCTGTGTTTCTGACTTAGCTCCTTCTTCTACCCCCA
The DNA here is from genome assembly GCF_000622305.1 of Nannospalax galili. NCBI lineage: Eukaryota > Metazoa > Chordata > Mammalia > Rodentia > Spalacidae > Nannospalax > Nannospalax galili. The sequence continues at coordinate 18,608 of NW_008340982.1, read as the reverse complement.
AACAGAGGTGTAGCTTTAGCCTCTTGAATGTCCCAGGCTTCATGCAAGTTTGGATCATAGTCATTAATTTTTTCCATTTATACATGTCTGAACATATGATTGTCTCAACTTTGGCCTCCATCCTTTAAATAAGTTCTGCTTGGTCTTGTCTGTTGATGCTTTCTGCTGTGGTTTTTATTTGATTGATTTTTTCATTTCTAAAATTCTGTTTTGTTCAAGTGTCTCAATTTCCTTGAGGAAATTCATTCCTCTACGTTGTTAAATTTCTCCTCCAAGTTATTAACCATTTCATCCACTTTGGTAACTTTCTTGTCTAGCTCCCTTACTTTGTTGACAGGCTTATTTGAATCCTCCGTATGGTCACTGACTCTTTAAACACAGAACTCTTAATTCTCTAACATTTCAGGTACTGTGTCTTTGGCTTCCATTATTGGGGAATTGTGAGGCTGGGGACATGTCAGCGTGGTTTGTTGCCTCAAACTCTGTGTTTTCTTTTTGTCTCTTGCATATATGTTGAGGTGGATGTGTCTTCTAGTTTTAAATTTTCTACTTTTTCACACTCTTTTGATTTGTTTATTTTGTTCTATATTAGTTCTAGAGAGTTTCCTGCTGCCATTGGGGAATGAGGTGGGTGAATTTCCCTCTCATGATTTACCAATAGTCCCGACACTGACATGAGGATATGCATGCACTTTGCTTGTGTTCCCAATAAGGTTCAGAAACAAGTGGCATTGGAGTACTGATTGGGAAAAATGTAATTTATAGATTTTTTTAGAACTAAGTATAGTAGGGGCTGGAGAGATGGCTGAGTGGTTAAGAGCACTCGAATTACTCCTGAAGAGGATCTGGGTTTGTTTGATTCCCAGAACCCACGTGACGGCTAACAACCATTCATAACTCCAGTTCCAGGGGATCCAACACCTTCTTCTTACCTCCAAGGACATTGCACAACACAGGTGCACTTACATACTGCAGACACAATACACTCATACACATAAAATAAAAATAATAAAGTATTTTAAAAGAACTAAGCATATTGATATTTAAGTGACAAAATGAAAAAGGAATGAGAGAAAGAAGGGGTGAGGTATGAGAAGGAAAGTATGTGGGTTTGAGGTGTGACTGTAGAGAAACTATTGTATAAAAGATAATTTTTGCATGTGTAGAAAAAACAAGGACAGTTATGAAAGTCTTTTCAAGTGAAATAAAAGTCAAAACACAGTAGCCTAACAAAGTACAAGACTGTAAGTATCAAGAAAATATAAAATATTGAAAACACTGAACAGTTGTAATGTTTAATAATATGAAATAGGAGGAAGTGTGCCCTTGTCATCTACTTTCTCTGGGATGATGTGGCTTCTCCCTCTTCTTAGTTGGAATGCGTGTCAGTCTTCACAGGTGCTGAGGACTGCTAGTCTCAGTAATTCAGATATTCTAGGTCAGTGTCCTTCTGGATGAGAAGGAAGCAAGTTACAGTCTTGCCCCTGGTGAATAGGATTGAACTTTCCACAGGTAGGGCTTTCTGTGACTCGGGCTCTAAGGAGGTGTGGACAACCCACCTGAGTGCCTTCTTGTACTGGCAGAATTCTGTGCTGGGTTCCACAGCACATGTCCAGTGGGCCTGTGTAGCTGGCCCTGGCAATGGTAGGAGACAGGGAGTCATTGTCTCTGGCTATCTCTGGTTCAGATCACACTTCTGCCATGCACTGCCATCCTATCCCGCTCCCATCAGTTCTTGTGTTTCCTTTTAAGCAGCCTGGACCCTCTCTCCCTGAATCTTCTATGCTACTCTTATGAGCAGTTTATTGGCAGAGACAGTTAACACTGGTCAGCAGGATGGCTGTAGCAACCTCGACAGCACTGAAGGGGCCACACCTGTCATGCAGCCCAGGTTCACCCATGGGATAAGCTTACTGGCACACACAGCTAACACCAGTTGGCAAGCCAGGACACTGATCATATTTTTTGGTCTTTTTTAGACAGGATCTCCCTGCAGCCCCAACTGTCCTGGAACTTAGTATGTAGATCAGGCTGGCCTTGAACTCACAGAGATCTGCCTGCCTCTGCCTCCCAAGAGCTGGGATTAAAGGCGTGCACCACTATGCCCAGTTGACACTGATCATTTTAACTAGTGAACTTCTGAACTCTTCATCCACCATTTTACCTATTTTGATATCTTTGAATTCAGCTATTGAGAAGTTATGGTCTTCTGGAGGAATCATGTTGTCTTCCTTTTTCATAATTCTTTTCTTTCTGTGTTGCCATTTGCACAACTGTTAGTGTGACATCTCCTCAATTTATTTATTGAGTTGCCTTGAAGTCTCTCTCCCCATTATCACCCAGTAATGAGGAAAAAAGTTGTTATAACAGCAACAACATTAAAAAGTACAAGACATATAAATACGCTTAAAGTTGATTGGCACCCAATAATACATCACTAATGATGCATTAGATGTACCAGAAATCACTGCAGTATGTGTTACATCATGTAAAATTATCTCAGATAAGGACAACAAGATGGCTCAGTGGATAAAGGTGCTTGCCGCTCAAACCTGGTCAACTGAATTTGATCCCAGTAACCCACATAAAGGTGGAAGGAGAGAACAAATTCCACAAAGTTGTCATCTGACCTCTACACATGCACTGTGGCATGTGCACCCACAGACACATTGTGCACACAGAGTAATCAATCAATAAATAAATTTAAAATATTTAAGTAATCAATCAATAAATTAATTTATAATTTTTAAGTATTCGGGGTAAATGTGGAAATAATAAATCACTGGGATAAAGGGAGGAACAAGGAAAAGTAAAGAAGAGTGAAGTTAAATAAATGGGCAGGAAATGAGGCTTGGAGAAGAATATTGTGAAGGGGAAGAAAAAAGAGCAAGACATCAGAAAACCTAAAAAATAAATCAAGATATGATTCTCCAGTAAGTAAAATGTTCGGAAACAAAATTAGGAAAATGTAAGAAGGGAATTTAAAAATACATACATACATGATATTTTTATTTTAAAAAAAGAATTAGGCCAGGTGTGGTGGTGCACGCCTTTAGTCCCAGCTCTCTGAGGCAGAGGCAGACATATCTCTGCCTGGTCTACATAGTAAGTTCCAGGCCAGGTTAGGGCTACAAGAAAACCAAAGCAAACAAGAAAGCAAGTACTATTAAAAACAGAGTACAAGCTGGGCATGATGGCACATGCCTTTAATCCCAGCACTCTGGAGGCAGAGGCAGGAGGATTTTTGTGAGTTCAAGGCCAGCCTGAGCTACATAGCAAGTTCCAGGCCAGCTGGGGCTACAAGGAGACCCTGTCTCAAAAAGACCTAAAAAGAATGAATAAAAAAAAAGGAAAGAAAAGGGTAAAATTGTCCACTCATGGAGAAATGTGTGAGTAAAAGTAGGTCATGAATAAAAGGGAATAAAAGATTAAAATATATTCTTCAAATACAATGATGTAAAGATATTGCTAAAAATGTAATAAAGAGGAAAGAAATAAAGATGAAGCGTTCAATGCCTTCTTTCTGGGTCCTCAAAAATTAGATACTGTGAGTTATGTCTGGGAGCGAGGGCCAGTGCAACTTGTGCACATCTGTCTTTCCTATGGTTTATGCTATGGCTGAGTCTATATTGGACTAGTAGTCTCGTGCCCACAGAGCTGTCTTCATTTCATGTCTTTTCTTTTTTGCATACTAGTGGCCTCTGCTAGTCACACTTAGCTTTAGTCTGTGGGCTGGACAGAACCTGACCCTCTCAAGACTCACCCCAGTCATAACCTCTGGGTCTCTAATGTTCTGCTGGGGGTGACTTTTGTTGTTTTGGGATTGTGAGAAGCAGCCACAGCACAGAGATCTGCACAGGTGAAGGACCTGCCTTTGTACTTTTCACACCTCCTAAGTATGGATGTCTCTGCTGGAAAGATGTGGGTAGATGTTGGGGACCTCTGTTGTGTGAAGTAGAAGTTCCTTCATGACCGGATAGCCCACGGGCTCGGCATAAAATGCAGGGACTCCTTTTAACAATAGAGTGCTTTTCCTAGCATCCTCCTGACTCACCCTTTTGAAGTGCCCACCACAAATGCCCTAACATAAACATGGCCTCTGGCTCTGGAAATACCATGCTTTCCTGTGTGATTTTTCAGGCAGTCTGGCAGCGTGGCAGGAGCCCATTTCCATATGTAAATAGGGTATCTCACAAAGTGCCTATCAGCTAAAGTTTTTACCACTGCCCCTACAGTATAAAATATCCTAGTCTTCTCTCAATAATTTGGAGCTAGAAGCGGAGCTGGAAGAAGGAGCTGGAGCTAGGAACTAGAGCTGAGACACTGAATAAAGAGCTGTACCACTGAATCTGACTGGACTGAGTCCTGTGTCTCCTGCCTGCAATCTAGTCTCCCCGGGGGGCAGCATTCCTCCGTCATCGACTCACGGACACCCAGCTTCAGCCACCCCGTACTTTCCTGCGTGGTCCAGCGGCCGGTAGAACTCGTATAGTGAGGAAAGTGCACGGGTGAAATTAGGGCGGGACCCGGCTGGGCAAAGCCCAAGCAGCAGCAGGCTTTCAGCACCGCAGCGGCGGACAGCGACACGCGACTGAGAACAGAGAAGACGATCCCCGCGGAACTCGCTGCCTTCCAGGGCGCACGCAGGGGACTGATCCCCATGGGACCGCGCGCCCCATAGGTAGAGTCTTCACATATCCCACTGGAGCTTCAGAGTCTGGGAGCTCCACAGTAATGAAGGGCAGGAAGGTGGTTTCAGAGCTATCTGCTGAGCTCAGACTCTGAGCTCTGACTCCACTGTTAATCACAGCTAGTGAAACCTGCTCCGCCAACCAAGAAAGGCTTAGCCACCTCACTGTCTGAGCCAAGCCTCCTGCCATCTGTCAGCATCTGGTCTCCCTGCTCTCCACAGCTGCTTTCTCCAGGCTGTGTCTAAGACTGGAACTGTGGCAAGTTAAATTCAGTCTCCCTGATGTTTAGTTGTTCTGTGTTCTCAGGCACCTGGAGTAGCTCAGTTTTAAACAGTTTCTGTATTAGCTACATTTCTGTTGCTGTGATTAAACATCAACGTGACCAAGTCAGTTAACAGAAGGAAGAGTTTACTGGGCTTATGGTTCCAGAGGGATAAGAGCCCATCATGGGAGGAGGCACGGCAGCAGAAGCAGCTGGAGCAGAAAGCTGAGAGCTCACATCTTCAAGCACAAACAGGAAGTAGAGCAAGAAACTGCAATTGGAAGAGATTTGAACTCTCAAAGCCCCCCCCGCCCTGAGTCATATAGAATGGCCAAACGGGAGTCCTCTCCACTGCTGACCCATCCTCCAGAGGAATCACTCACTGTCCCACCTAAATGTATAGCTGGATTTGCAGCTGGTAAGGGCCGTAGGCTTGTTCTGAGGATAGGACTGCCAGGTTCATTCATCAGAGCCCATCTACTTACCTTTTAGATGAAAAATCTGTCCCCCAACCATCCCCGCCCACCATGAAGCCTCTAGGCTAGACCTGGGTTCAGCAGGTTCTTGTCTGTGCATTGCCAGCCTTTTTCTGCGCATGTTTTAGGAATCCTATCACCACTAGTGTAAGTTTCCAAAGTTTTCAAATAGAGTATGTTTTTTCTTACTCTGACTCTTCTCCTTCACTGGGTAACAAAGAGGCAGCTTCCAGCCCATCATCTTACCCAGAAGACCCCCAACAGACATTTCATGAAGGAGAAGGGTAGATGAAAAGGACTGTGCCAAAAAAATTTTACATATTATTAATAAAATGTATGTGGGTTATCTGCTGAAAATGCTTTTGATAAAGACATTGAGAATTTCAGAGCTATGGAGACTATATAAAAAGCCAAATAAGGAAGCTACTACCATAGCATCATAAATATTCAGAAATCTGTTCCTCATCTGTATGATAAAAGATAATCCTTCAAATTCTCAAGGCAGAATGCAAACAGCCCACATCCATCCAAGTTCTTCATTAGAAACTTTCAAATGAGGTCTGCACCTTTTGACTTCGAATTGAAGTCACAATTTTCTAGCCACAACAACATTACATACTTCTCAGTAAATATGAATACAGAAGAAACATCAGAGCAATAATCTAACTGTTCATACATCATCTGTTCTTCTGTTGATACCATCTAAGATGGAAGGAATGAGACCAGACTAGAAGAAGAACCAGAACCAATATGCAGAGAGGATTGAGGTATTCATTACTATGGACACTAATTCCAAAACTTGGACAGAAGGTGGGGCTCCACAGCTGCTGTAACTTTAATTAAATTGCTGACTCCCTCCTAAAGATCCGTCCCCTGTAAGTTAACCTCATTTCTTCTACCAATGAGTCCAGGAGAGTGATGTAAACAAGACACTGTTACAAAATTAACTGGGATAATAAATGATCCAAAGTGGAGGGATGTTTCAGCCGTGTGCCCACTGGTGACACCACCAAGTGCCAACAGATAATACCAACTGTCACACAGATGGCCCTAGTTTAACTAAATGGGTCAGACAAAAAATAAAGTCATGAATCTAGGAAAGAGACAGGTAGGGAGGTGGGGGAGGGAGTTGATAAGGGCAAGAGGGAAATAAGGGGAGAGAATAAACAAAATGCCTTACATGCGTGTATGAAATTGTCAAAGAACTAACAATATTTTTTAACTAGAAGCATGTTACAAGAAAATAAAAAATGTAAAATAACTTGGGTACTTGTTCAGAAGGTAAACTAGGAAAGTATACCAAAATCATAAAAAGGGACCATAAGAGGAGCTAGGGAGATGACTCAGTGGTTAAGGGCACTCGCTGCTCTTGCAGAGGGCCCAGATTTGCTTGCCAGCACCCACGTGGTGGCTAAAAACTATCTGTAACTCCAGTTTCAGGAGATCCAACGCCCTTTTCTGGCCCCCACAGGTACTGTATGATATGGGTGCACTTACATACATACATGCAAGCAAAACATTCATACACATTAAATGAATGAATAAATAAACAATAAACAATAAAAATTTTTAAAGGAACCATAGTAAAAAAAAAATCTCCAGCCAGCAAGATGACTCCTCAGGTAAAGACATTTGCTGTGAAGCCTAATGATCTGCAATCACTCCCCAGACCCCAGGTAGTGAAAGGAGAGACCAACTACCACAAGCTGTCCTAGCCTACACACACACACACACACACACACACACACACACACACTCACATACACATGCACTCACACACACATGCACACACACACTAAAAATGTAATAAATAGATAAATAAATGTATTTTAAGAATTGTCCTATAAAGAATTTAAGAAAATGATTACTGCAAAAACCCTGCCTCTACCAATAGGAAAAAATTTTGCTATTGTTTTTGGTCTTTTTTGTTTTTTAACACAGGGTCTCTTATAGCGCAGGTGGGCCTTAAATCTGTTATGTCATCAAAGCTGTCCTTGAACCCCTGATCCTCCTGCCTCCAATGTGTAAGCACTGGTATCACACGTGTGCACCAGCAGACCCAGCAGAAAATTTTGATTGATGCAAATTGAAAGTAAAAGGGCCATGAAACAATTCCAGGGGGAAAAAATCACTTAAATATTTTTTAATTCTTCTGTCTTATCATTGATTTAATTACACTGTATGTTCACATGCAGCCAAGGTTAGCTTATTTCTTCTCCTCGCATATGTGCTCAACATCATTGGGAATCTGACAACCATCATCCTCACACTGCTGGATTCCTACCTCCACACACCCATATATTCCTTCCTCCAGAACTTCTCCTTCCTGGAAATTTCCTTCACATCCACTTTTACTCCTCAGCTGATGCTCAGCATCTCAACTGGAATCAAGACCATCACCTTAACCGGCTGCTTCACTCAGTACTTCTTTGCCATCTTTGGAGCCACAGAGTTTTACCTTCTGACTGCCATGTCCTACGACTGCTATGTGGCCACCTGCAAACTCCTGCACTACACCACCATCATGAGCAAAAGAGTCTGCATCCAGCTTGTCCTCTGCTTTTGGCTGAGTGGGTTCCTGATCATCTTATTGCCCATCATCCTAACCAATCAGCTGGAGTTCTGTGCATCCAACATGTTCAATCATTATTACACGACTACAGACCCCTCATAGAGATACCTTGTTCAGACACTAGGCTCCTGGAACGGATTGACTTTATCTTAGCAGTTGGGACCTTAGTAGTCACCCTAGTTCTGGTGATTCTCTCCTACACATGCATCATCAGAACCATTCTGAAGATCCCTTATGCACAGCAAAGGAAAAAGACATTTTCCACATGTTCTTCCCACATGCTTGTCATTTCCCTTATCTTATGGAAGCTGTATCTTCATGTACATAAAGCCTTCAGCAAAAGGAGTTGCCTTCAATAAGGGAGTCGCTGTGTTCAATACCTCAGTGGCCCCTTTACTGAATCCATTCATTTACACTCTGAGGAATAAGCAGGTGAAACAAAAGATTGTAAATCTGTAATAAATATAATGACCTCAGGCTCAGTGGAAATTCTGAACAATATTTATAAAACTCTTCCCATGAGATCCTAGCAGACAGCCTGAGAGGGTGGGTTCAGACCTCCATCAGGGTAGTGGCTGGGAGCTTAGCAGACTGCCAGAGAGTGCCAGGTTCTGGCCTCCCTCTGGCTTCCAACTACCAGAGGTCCTGAGAACCCAGTCAACAGCCTGACAGCCCCTGGATCCTGCCTCCATGTGTTGTGAGCTTCCCCTAATTGCACCATACCATCCCCCTACCTGGGATTTTGTGAGGCCCCTCCCAAGGCCCCAGGGAAGATCTACCCTTGGTAGGCTAAGGCTGGGATCTCAGCAGATCACCAGAAAGTGCCAAGTTCTGGCCCCCCACTGGCCTCCCTCTGGCATAGGATTGACAGTGCACAGGACTGTCTGAGAAAGCCTGGATCCTGCCTCCATGTGGTGAAGGAAACCTGAGTTTACCTGACTGGAACCTGAATTGGGCTTCTACGGGTACCCTTGAATAGCTGATCTGAAACCATCAGTTCCCTCCAAAATAAACCTGAGAGAACCTGAACCCTGTACCAACCAGCTTTACATAACCAATAAAGAAAGGATTGAAGCACCTGGATAATACAAACAGAAGCATACTTTAACTTAATTCTCATATCAGAATCATAAACAACAAAAGAAATTCACATGCCAAAACCACAACAAAAGAATAATAAAATGGAAAGCCAAAACACTATGTCCCCACCAAACCCCACCAATCCTGTAGAAGAGTTCTACAAGGAGAACCCCCTAGAGATAACCCAGGACACTGAATTTTAAAGAACAATCATAAACATGATCAAGGAATTCAAGAAATTTAAAGATCACACGAACAGACAAATCAAAGAGCTAAAAGAAGACAGGGATAAACTTCTGAATGAATTCACAAAAGAGACAGAAACACCGAAGAAAACTCAGGCAGAAATGAAGAACTAAGTGGAAAACTCAATAAGCCAACTTGAAACAACAGGGGAAAGCCTCACCACTAGAATGAATGAAATGGAAAACAGAACATCAACATTGGAGGATAAAGCAAAGAGTATGGAAAAATTTTAAAAACACAGGAATGGAATATGCAAGAGATGTGGGACACCATGAAAAGACCAAATCTACGGATCATAGGAATAGAGGAAGGAGAAGAATTTCAGGTTAATGGTGTTGACCAGATCTTAAACAGGACTGTGGAAGAGAATTTCCCAAAATTAAAGAAAGACATCCCCATACAAATACAGAAAGCACATAGAACACCAAACAGAAAGGATCAGAAAAGAAACTCCCCACAACATATCATAGAAAAAACACTAAAGGTACAGAACAAAGAGAGAATACTGAAAGCAGCAAAAGAAAAACAAGTCACATATAAAGGAAAGCCCATCAGAATCACAGCTGACTTATCAATGCAAACTATGAAAGCCAGAAGAGCCTGGACCAAGGTATTTGCAGTTCTACATGACAATAGATGCCAGCCCAGGACACTATACCCAGGAAAAATGTCTATTATAGTTGAGGGGGTAAGAGAAATCTTCCATGACACGAATAGCCTAAAAAAATACATGTCCACAAAACCAGCCCTCCAGAGAAAGCTTGAAGCAATACAAAAAGCAGAGACAGAAACAACTATACCCTAGAGGCAACAAAAGAAAATAAACAAAGATATAATCTAGGAAACACAAAATTACACAAAGAACACAAACAGCAATCAGAATGACGGCAACCAATACACACCTTTCAATAATAAACTTAAATATCAATGGACTGAACTCCCCAGTCAAAAGACACAGGCTAAGTAAATGGACTGAGAAACAAAATCCATCTCTTTGCTGCTTGCAAGAAACCCATCGCACCTTCAAGGACAGCCACTGCCTTGAGGTAAAATGAGGGAAAGAATATTCCAAGCAAATGGCACTAAGAAACATGCAGGGGTTGCAATTCTAACAGATTTGTTGCAAATCTGACAACATAGACTTCAAAGCAAAACTAATCAGAAGCGATAAGGAGGGTCATTTCATTCTGATCAAATGAACAGTTAACCAAGAAGATATTGCAATCTTTAACATATATGCACCAAATTCTGGTGCACCCAAATTCATAAAAATAACACTACAGAATTTTAAGACACAGATTAACCCCAACTCAGTAATAGTAGTAATAGTAGGGGACTTCAATACCCCACTGTCTCCATTGGACAGGTCAACTGGACAAAGAATAAACAGAGAGATGTCTGAATTAAATGATACCATACATCAAATGGACCTAACACACATCTTTCGAATATTCCACCCAAGCACCGAAGAATATACTTTCTACTCAGCACCCCATGAAACTTTTTCAAAGATTGACCACATACTGGGCCACAAAACAAATTCAACAAATATGAAAATATTTAAATAATTCCATGCATTCTATCGGACCACAAAGCAATAAAGCTCAAAATCAACACTGGACAAAGCCCTAGTCACTACATGAACTCATGGTGATGGAACAACACACTCCTAAACAATGAGTGGGTCAAAGGAGAAATTAAGAAAGAAATAAAATAATTCCTGGAATTCAACTGAAAGGACAATGCAACACAACACAACCTCTGGGACACATTAAAAGCAATTCTAAGAGGGAAGTTTATAGCTCTAAGTGCCTACATTTAAAAAATTGAAAGAGCCCAAATAAATGACTTAACACTGCAACTCAAGGCACTGGAAAGGCAAGAGCAAATGAAACCCAAACCCAGCAAAACAGAAGAAATAACAAAAATTGGAGCAGAAATTAATGAAATAAAAACAAAGAAAACAATAGAAAGAATCAATGAATCTAAGAGCCAGTTCTTTGAAAAGCTAAACAAGATAGGCAGACCCTTAGCCCAGTTAACCAAAAGAAAGAAAGAGCACCTCCAAATCAACAAAATCAG
>NW_008340982.1:5092-7089 GCF_000622305.1 Nannospalax galili | reverse complement strand
CAGACACCCAAAAGATCCAAACCGTTACAAGGGAATATTTTTAAAACCTATATGCTACTAAATCTGAAAGTCTAAAAGAAATGGATGGATACCTGAATTCATGGGAACCTCCAAATTTAAACCAAGAAGAGCAACTGTTTAAACAGACATATAAGGAACAGCTTAAACAGACCCATATCACAAAAAGAAATTGAAACAGTAATACAAAACCTCCCGACTAAAGAAAGCCCAGGACCAGATGGATTTACAGCAGAATTCTACCAGACATTTAAAGAAGATCTGCATCCAATACTATCTAAATTATTCAAAATGATAGAAATGGAGGGAGAACTCCCAAATTCCTTCTATGAAGCCAGCATCACTCTAGTACCCAAACAAGGTAAAGACACAACCAAAAAAGAAAACTATAGACCCATACCTTAATGAACACAGATGCAAAAATTTTCAACAAAATACTTGCAACCACATACAGACACACATCAAAAAGATCATTCACCATGATCAAGTAGACTTTATCCCAAATATTCAGGGATGGTTCACTATACACAAGTCAATAAACGTCATTAGTCATATAAATGGACTCAAAGACAAAAACCACATTGTCATCTCAATAGATGCAGAAAAGGCTTTTGACAAAATTCAGCATGCCTTTATGTTCAAAGTCCTAGAGGGAATTGGACTGGAAGGAGCATACCTCAACATAATTAAAGCTATATATAACAAACCCACAGCCAATATCGTTGTAAATGGAGAAAAACTGAAAGCATTCCCATAAAACTCAGGAACCGGACAAGGATGTCCACTATCTCCACTCCTTTTCAACATCGTGCTTGAAATTCTTCCTAAAGCAATAAAACAAGAGAAGTAAATTAAAGGAGTACTAATTGGAAAAGAAGAGGTCAAACTATCACTTTTTGCAGATGATATGATACTATACCTAAGAGATCCCAAAAGTTCCACCAGAAAACTCCTAGAACTGATCAACACTTTCAGTATAATGGCAGGTTATAAAATCAATCTACAAAAATCAGTAGCCTTTCTATGTACCAATAATAAGCAATTGGAGAAAGAATGCAGGGAAATGCTCCCATTCACAATTGCTGCAAAAAATTTTAAATACCTTGGAATAAGTCTGATGAAAGACACCAAGGATTGCTAAAATGAAACTTTTAAATCATTAAAGAGGTTGAAGAAGGCACCAGGAGATGGAAGGACCTCCCATGTTCATGGATTGGAAGAATTAATATTGTTAAAATGACCATCCTACCAAAAGCAATACATAGATTCAATGCAATCCCAATCAAAATCCCCATGACATACTTCACAGAATTAGAAAAATGCATCCTTAAATTAATATGGAGGCACAGAAGACCCCAGATAGCAGATCTCAAAGTACACTACAGAGCCACAGTCATAAAAACGGCATGATACTGGAACAAAAACCGACACATAGATCAATGGAACATCATTGAAGATCCAAACCTGAGTACATGCAATTTCAGCCACTTGATATTTGACAAAGGTGCCAAGAACACACAATGGAGGAAAGACAGCATCTTCAACAAATGGTGCTGGCAAAACTGGTTCTCCACCCGTAGAAGAATGAAACTAGATCCTTATCTTTCACCTTGCACAAAACTCAGCTCCAAATGGATCAAAGACCTCAGTGTGAAACTGGAAACCCTGAATCTATTAGAAGAAAATACCGGTAATAACATACAGGATATAGGTGTAGGAAAGGATTTTCTAAATCGGACAGAAGTTGCTCAGGAATTAAGGTCATCAAACAATAAGTGGGACTTAATTAAACTAAAAAGCTTCTGTGCAGCAAAAGAAACAATCAAAAAAGTGAAGAGAAAACCCACAGAACGGGAAAAATCTTCACCAGTGACACACCTGACAAAGGTTTAACAACCCGAATATATAAAGAACTCAAAAAACAGAGGAGTGAGAAACCAAATGACCCAATGAAAAGATGGGCTAAAGATCGAAACAGG
>NW_008340982.1:0-4701 GCF_000622305.1 Nannospalax galili | reverse complement strand
GTAGCCAAAGACGGGTAAGATCTTCTGAGAGAAAGTTAACCTAAGACAGGGCGTAGCTGATGGAAGCTATGTGCCGATGATGGGTAAGGCTTTGCTGTAGCAGAAGATAACCTAAGACAGGCACAGTCCTTCTGTCCTAGATATAGCCTAATCTGGGGTTATAAAAAATAATAAAGAAGGGGGAGATGTTGGGAGCTATTAATGTGTTTTGCACACCAGTGCCTAGTTTGCCAAGTCAGGAGGAATGTGTTTATATGGTGGAGCTCACAAAACAAGTATTTGACCACTCCTTGACCCTCAGATACAGGTGGGAAAAACAGCTGTTGAAACTAATTGAGTTCTTCTGTATAAAAAGGTGGAGCCCTGGCTGTGGTCTCTACTGACAGTCCTCCCAAGTATCTTTTTCTCTGTCTCTTGTTTTTTCTTTCAATCCTCACTCCCCCTTTCAGGTACTGTCTTGGCCAGCTGGCACTGGCAGTCAAGGACTTGCTTTTCCCTTTAAAGATAAGAGTTATGCAATTTGGAAGTCTTTTAGATAGACCTACTGAAAGGGTACTCCATTTGCCTCACCCTGCTTCCCTGTTCAGCATGGAAGAAGCCAGAGTGGTCGGCATCCCTATTCCCTATTGGCAATTTGGGTAACCCAGTCAGAGGATGGTGTGATAAGAATATGAGGTAGTAATTGGCTAGGCAGTTAGGGTAAAAAGACCCCAACAAAATGTAGCCAGTTTCTTGGCTAAAAGTCAAAATGTCCTTGGTCCTATAGCAACATACTCTGTTCCAAAGGCCAAAAATGTCAAAAGTATTTGGGATCTTGTATCTAATCCTTAAAAGAGTTTAGGGTTACCTTTTCAGAGGGGGGGATGTTGGAAGGGAGGGAGTGGACATGGATTTGATCAAAACACCTTATATACATGTATGAAATTCTCAAAAAAGATTTTGTTTAAAAAATTTTTAAATCAAAAATGAATCTTTTAAAAAATAAAAAATAAAAAGAGTGATATTCTCTTAATGTGCAGGAGCTTTTTAGTTTAATCAGGTCCAATTTGTTGATTGTTGACCTTATTTCCTGAAGAATTGATGTCCAGTTTAGAAAATCCTTTCCCACACCTATATCTTGTAGGTTATTGCCAATATTTTCTTCTGATAGTTTTAGAGTTTCAGGTTTCACATTGAGGTCTTTGATCCATTTGGAGTTGACGTTTGTGTAAGGTGAAAGATAGGGGTCTAGTTTCATTTTTCTACAGGTGGAGATCCAGTTTTGCCATCACGATTTAATGAACATGCTCTCTCTCCTCCAGTGAATATTCTTGGCCCCTTTGTCAAATATCACATGGCTAAAATTGCATGTACTCATATTTCAGTCTTCAGTTTTGTTCCATTGATCTATGAGTTTATTTTTGTGCCAGTACCATGTGGTTTTTATGACTATAGCTCTGTAATATAGTTTAAAATCTGGTATAGTAATCCTCCAGCATTGCTCTTAGTGCTCAGTGTTGCTCTGGGGTCTTTTATGCTTCCCTATGAATCTTAGGGTGTTTTTTTCCAATCCTGTGAAGAATGTCATGGGGATTTTGATTGACATTATATTGACTCTATAAATGGCTTTTGGTAGGATGGTCATTTTAACAATATTAATTCTTCCAATCCATGAACATGGAGGGTCCTTCCATCTTCTGCCGTCTTCCTCAATCTCTTTCTTTAAAGATTTAAATTTTTCATTGAAGAGTTTTTTTAATGTTTTTGGTCAGGTTTATTGCAAGATATTTTTTAGACTGTTGTGAAAGGGAATGTTTCCATGTCCTCTTTCTCTGATTGATTGTTGTTGGTATATAGAAAGACTACTAACATTTTTATATCAATTTTGTAATCTGCCACTGAAAGTATGAATCATTCCTAGGAGTTTTCTGGTGGAATTTTTGGCATATCATGGATATAATATCGTATCATCTAACAAAAAGGGATAATTTGACCTCTTCTTTTCCAATTATTACTCCTTTAATTTACTTCTCTTGTCTTATTGCTCTTGAAAGAGTTTAAAGCACTATATACATTTTTAAAAGCTTCTGTACATCAAAAGAAGCAACCGAAGAAGTGAAGAGAAAATCCACAGCGTAGGAGAAAATCTTCAACATCAATACATCTGACAGACATTTAACATCTAGAATATATAAAGAACTCAAAAAACACAGAATCAAGAAAGCAAGTAACCCAATTAAAAGATGGGCTAAGGATCTGGACAGAGAGTTTCCAAAAATAGAAATAAAGATGGTTAAGAAGCATCTCAAAGGTTGTTCAACATCGTTAGTAATTAGAGAAATGCAAATTAAAACAACTTTGGGATTTCATAATACCCCAGTCAGACCCGCTAAAAATTAAGCAAAAAAATGATAACAAATGTCAGAGAGGATGTGGGGAAGAAGGAAAGCTAATACGTTGAGGTGGGACACACTGGAGCATTGTGATGGCACATGAAATATTGTGATGGCACATTGGAGCACTGTGATGACACATTGGAAGGGATTGAACCCTGGGGCTATCAGGTTCACCCCACCAGCACAGATCAGGAATTTAGCTCCCTCCTCAGAGTTATCCCTGGGAGTACCGGATTGGACCTCTGTGCCTCCACCTCTACAATATTAATTCCAGAACTAGGGTTTCAACTCATATCCACAGATATTTTTGGGCCATTTCCACCTGAATTGACAGGATATGTAATAGGCAGAGGAGGCATGCTCTTGGAAGGTCTCCAAATAGCCATGGGAATAATAGATAATAGCTTCACTGGACAACTTGCACTTTTAGCCCTTTCCACTCTTGGGCCCATAAAAATTAATCAGGGGGACTGAATTGCATACCTCCTACTACTCCCTGCCAATACAGATGCCCATTCTAGTACTCCCCCCCTCTGGGCCTCCTGGGCCTTCAGAGATATATTGGGCACAACAAGTTACTGAAGATAGGCCTATGTTCACCCTGTGGCTAGATGATAAGCCCTTTAGGGGACTCATTGATACTGGGGCCGATGCTACAATTATCTCTGAGTGACACTGGCCTAAGGAGTGGCCATGCACGGTTTCCATGACTCATCTAAAAGGAATAGGCCAGACCTCCCACCCTAAGCAGAGTTCTAAGATCCTTACTTGGAAGGATGAGGAAGGAAATACAGGCCAAGTTAAGCCTTACATCATACCAGGGCTGCCCCTTAACCTGTGGGGTCATGATATTCTATCTCAGATAAAACTTCTGATGTGCAGCCCCAATGAGATAATCACTCGTCAAATGCTAAAACAGGGATTCTTGCCTGGACAGGGACTAGGCAGGAACTCTCAGGGAATAAGAGACCCTATACAGCCCTGTACCCTAAACTCAATTACCACCCCTTAGCATTTCCTGAGGATAGAGAAGAACTAGACCTTGACCCATAGATGCTAAGCTTACTAGAACTTACCCATATGTTGCTAAACCAAACAGCCCCCTCTATAGCCGAGGACTTCTGGATCTGCCAAAAGGTTGGACCCCCCAAACCCCTTGCTGTGATCATTAATGCTTCCACCATCTCCAATACCTCAGAGTCTGATCTATTTAAGCCACCCAACAATTACACCCTAGCTCCTCCCATACGAGTCCAATCCATGCCCATATTGTGGGAAGCGAGCGCGGCTGAGTCAGCCAAAGATGGTGCCTTGGCTGGCTGCCAAGCCTCGTGCTTGTTTACTCCAACTCCTGGCTGATTGCCAAGGCTCGTGATCCTCGCTTGTTTACTCCAACTCTCTGAAGTATGGTGAGCCCGAACAGGTGCTGCCTGCCTGGTGATCTTGCTACATGGCTAACGAGCTGCACTCTGCCTGCCCGCTGCACGTGTGTGTGCCCTGATTGGTCCTGGCCTGGGGGAGGGCTGTTGGAAACACTATATGAACAGCTGAGGTGTGAGATGAGAGAGTATGAAGTGAGAGATATAGGAGAACTACGAGACAGCATCATAGTGGGTGAGATAATGAAGAGAATATGAGAGAGAATAAGAGAGAATAAAGGAAGAGAGAGAAAAAGAAGCTTGAACCTCACCTTGGTGTCTGTGTCGTCTTTCCTGGACTCTGCTGGACAGAGTCCCAGCTCGCGACAATAGGGGCTTTATGATCGCACATTGGAGCACTGTGTTGACACATTGAGGCATTGTGATGGCACATGTAACATTGTAATAGCACACTGGAGCACTGTGATGACATATTAGGGCATTGTGATGGCACGTGAAATATTGTGATGGCACATTAGAGCTTTGTGATGGCACACTGGAGCATTGTGATATCACATTAGAGCATTATGATGGCACCTTGGAGCATTGTGATGGACATGAAACATTGTGATGGCCCATTGGAGCATGCGATGGCACATTGGAGCATTGTGATTACACATTAGAGCTTTGTGATGGCATACTGATCATCGTGATGACACACTGGAGTACTATGAGGACCCACTGGAGCATTGTGATGGCACATTGGAGCATTGTAATGACACACCAGTGCATTGTGAGGGCACATTTAGCAGTGTGATGGCACTTTGATTCTTGTCATGACACACTGGGGCTGTGTGATGGCACATTGAGCATTTTGACAACACATAGGGGCTTTATGATCGCACATTGGAGCACTATGTTGACACATTGAGGCATTGTGATGGCACATGTAACATTGTAATAGCACC
>NW_008340981.1:0-887 GCF_000622305.1 Nannospalax galili | reverse complement strand
CATAAGGGCTCACACCATTACACAGGCACCACGTTATGGAAAATCTGTTTTAAAAAGGGATCACATGTGGTCCAAAGGACAGTTTATTTAAAAAAAAAGGGACAGGGTGTGGGGAGGAGGAAGAGATCAGGACGATTCTAACACAAAAGCACATAGGGAGCATCTCAAACGTTAAAAAATGGCAGTGGAAGAAGCTATGCCTCATACATACACAGACGGCTGACTTCGATTATTTACATCCAAGCCTTACAAAACAGCATTTCAAGTCAGCACTTAGGCCAGTGTTGTTAGTTTTCGTTACAAAAAATTAAAGCTACAAACTTCACATTTTTAAATTGTACATCAGCAACAGCATAAGATTTTTTTCTCAAGTTGGTCTGAGTGCAGGCTGGTGGAAGAGACCCCCCCCAAACACAAACAAGAGCATGGATTCTGAAGACAATGAGTAAAATCCAAATAAAAATATAAACACAATTCTGCCGGGCGTGGTGGCGCACACCTTTAATCCCAGCACTTGGGAGGCAGAGGCAGGCGGATCTTTGTGAGTTTGAGGCCAGCCTGGTCTACATGAGTCCCAGGACAGCTGGGGCTACAGGGAGACCCTGTCTCCAAAAGACCAAAACAAAAAATTATATATATATAAAAACACAATTCTTAGACCAATGAGGCAGGGTGAGGGGTGTGGTTTGGGCAGGGAAAATTTTCCCCAGATAAAGAACTGCCACCTTCAGCAGTAACATGGTATGCTGGAAGGACCGAAGGGTAAGAACCAGACAAACTCAATCTGAATCCTGACTGCTACGTTCTAGCGGCATGAACTTGAGGAGAAGACTTTACCCAAGCCTCATTTGTCATTTGCAAAATGAAGAGATGCCTGTAGCTCTCCA
>NW_008340980.1:0-311 GCF_000622305.1 Nannospalax galili | reverse complement strand
CTCCAGTTAATGTTCTTGGCCCCTTTGTCAAATATCAGGTTGCTGAAATTGGATTTGCTCATATTTGGGTCTTCATTTTTGTTCCATTGGACTATGGGTCTATTTTTGTGCCAGTACCCTGTTGTTTTTATGACTATAGCCCTGTAATACAGCTTGAAATCTGGTATAGTAATCCCCCCGGCATTGCTCTTAGTGCTCAGGGTTGTTTTGGCTACCCAAGGTCTTTTGTGCTTCCATATGAATCTTAAGATACTCTTTCTCTATTCTGTGAAAAATGTCATGGGGAATTTGATTGGCATTGCATTGAATCT
>NW_008340979.1:0-350 GCF_000622305.1 Nannospalax galili | reverse complement strand
GAGGCCTGATTCCTCCAAGGGGCAGGGCCTGCCATGTAGAATTGACTGCAGAGGGGCTTCTGGGAGCCATCTTGTGACAGAAGCTGCAAGCTGCAAGGAACATGCAGTGGTGGGCATGGAGAGAAAGATGGCCCTGGTGTCTTACCCACGTAGATGCAAGAGGGGGCATTTACTGACCTGGGGTGAGACTGTGGGCCCAAGATGCTTGGGCGAAAATTAACAAAGACTGTGGGCAGGCGTGGAAGCAATCTGGAACATGGATCAAGCTGCGCAGAGCTGGGTGCCAGTTCCCCCATTTCCCCCCTCCCTACCCAAGGGCATAAACCATAATAAAGTCACATAAAAATATG
>NW_008340978.1:0-266 GCF_000622305.1 Nannospalax galili | reverse complement strand
GTAGAGGTCTCCAAGCCTGCCTCCCTGCCATCCGGTGTCAGGCCTCTTTGTCCCCTGCATGATTGCAAGGGGACCCACATTCCTCTCTTTCTCAAAAATAAAGATTTTCAGGCTGAGTGTGGTGGCACATGCCTGTAATTCCAGCACTTGGGAGGCAGAGGCAGGCGGATCTCTGTGAGAGCGAGACCAGCCTGGTCTACATACTGAGTTCCAGTCCAGCTGGGACTACAGGGAGACCCTGTCTCAAAAATGACAACAACAAAAAG
>NW_008340977.1:0-265 GCF_000622305.1 Nannospalax galili | reverse complement strand
AGTCAATTCCAAATGGCTCAAAGACCTCAATGTAAAGCCTGAAACTATGAAGCTCTTAGAAGAAAACGTTGGGAAAAACCTACAACATGTAGGTGTAGGGAAGGACTTTCTAAACTGGACACCAGTAGCCCAGGAAACAAGGGCAAGAATTAACAAGTGGGACGTCATTAAACTAAAAAGCTCTGTACATCAAAGGAGACAATCAAGGAAACAAACAGAATGGGAGAAAATCTTCATCAGCGATACATCTGATAGAGGTTTAATT
>NW_008340976.1:0-446 GCF_000622305.1 Nannospalax galili | reverse complement strand
GTAGACCAGGCTGGTCTTGAACTCACAGAGATCTGCCTTCCTCTGCCTCCCAAGTACTGGGACGACAGGCATGTGCTACCACGCCCGGCAAGTTTTTAATCTTTAAAAAAGATCTCATCTCCATTTCATTTTAAAATATATTGCTTCTTACAGAAAGACTCATTGTTTTTGCTAAAAACACTTAGATCTTGGTGCATGTGTCTCTAATCTGTATGTATCCAGACATAACTACAGGAGCCAGGATAATGGAAAGGAACCAGGGAGGTAAAGGAAAAGAAAGAATCTGAAAGAGAAGAACAGTAGGAAACAGGCGTTAATAAGGGAGATATGGATAAAAATTGTGTTAGTTTAAGGGAGGTGGGAGGGAAGGGTATACAAGGAACATAGGGAATAACGGGAGAGAAGGAGCTCAAGAGAGGTAGGACCACAGGAGAAGGGTATTAGTA
>NW_008340975.1:0-523 GCF_000622305.1 Nannospalax galili | reverse complement strand
TGTTATGATGGCACAATGGAACATTGAGAAGTCATATTATAAAATGGTGATAGCACATTTGAGAAATATAATGGCACATGTAGGGTTAGTGTTTGCACATTGGAGCATGGTGATTTCATATTAGAGCACTGTGAAGTCATATTGCGATATTGTGATGACATTGGAGCATTGTGATGCCACATTGGAGCATTGTGAAGTCATACAGAAAGAATGTCATGTCACATTGGAGCAATATAAAGGATTTGAGGCAACAGTGTTGTCACATTGGAGCATTGTGTTGTCACACTGGAGAATTGTGAAGTGAAAATGGAACATTGTGAAGTCATATTGTAATATTTTAATGACACATTTTAGTAATGGCACATTGGGTGATAGTGTTAACACATTGGAGCATTGTGATTTCACTTTGGAGCATTGTGATGTCACATTGAAACATTGTGAAGTCATATTGTAACATTGTCAGGGAACATTGTAGGAATATAAAGGCACATGGGGCGATAGTATTGTTACATTGGAGCATTGT
>NW_008340974.1:0-257 GCF_000622305.1 Nannospalax galili | reverse complement strand
ACTTTGTTTTTTGAGTTCGTTATATATTCTGGATATTAAACCTCTGTCAGACATGTCACTGGTGAAGATTTTCTCGAATTCTGTGGGTTTTCTCTTCACTTCCTTGGTTGCTTCTTTTGACGTACAGAAGCTTTTTAGTTTAGTGAGGTCCCATTTGTTGATTCTCGACCTTGTTTCCTGGGCAGTTGATGTCCGGTTTAGAAAATCCCTTCCTACACCTATATATTGTAGGTTATTGCCAATGTTTTCTTCTAACA
>NW_008340973.1:4586-6053 GCF_000622305.1 Nannospalax galili | reverse complement strand
TCTTGGGCTGTCCTCAGTTTTCTGATGATTTTTCTCAGACTCTCTTATCCTCTTCCCATGGGAAGAGCCTGGAGCCTTGAGATGGTGATGATGGAGGCCCCTCTTCTCAGCATCATGTCTGCTATTGCTGAAGGAGTTGCTCCTGCCTGACTTCTTTCTTCCTTCACTGGAGTGATTCTCCTTGTGGCTGCGCTCAGGGGTGCATTCTGAACCTCCTTCACACTTCTTTCCCAACCCATGATCCTGCTCCATTCCTCTTACGGGGAGTGGGCTGTCCTCCCAAAGTCATTCGAAAGGCTCTTCCACTCATGCCTCTCTTCTCAGGGCTTGGGCATGCCCGGTCCCCCCCCACCCCCCAGTGTTCACTACTCAGGCTGTGCACTGAGCCGCTATAGCCCTCTAGGCTGTTTCTAAGGCCTGAACTTTTCCTGAGGCTGATCCAGTCCCCTTCTAAAAAGGTCTGCTCTCGGTCAGAGGACAGAAGGTGTGTGGGGGTGCTATTCCTCACCCTAAGGTCAGCATCCAGGTTTTGATCTCGGGTATAACTATCAGTGAGCAGCTCATAATGCACAGGGAGAGCTGAGGGCTGGTGTTGCTAGAGATAGCAAGTGTCCTCTGCTTTGCCAAAATCCAACCACACCCTGGGTCTGGACCACCCAGGGGAAAGCCCCTCAAGTTCACACAGGAGGCTTGGGCTGCAGTCCAAGCTCTCATATTGGACTTACGCAAAGCTGTCTCCTTTGATGTGATCAATGGTGCAATGCTTCCAAAGCAATCAAACTGTCTGGCCAGGGCTGCCAGTGAGATGGTAGGTACCAGGCCACGCCCCCAGAGGCAGGCGGTGGAGTCAGCCCTGCCATAGGTAGTCTTTATGGAGTTTATGCCAATCACCCATCCATCATGGCCACTTTAGCCCTGTGGGCCATGTCCAGGTTCTGGAACTTGAGGGAGAAATAGGCTGCCCTGACCTGACTGGCAGACCTTGTGATGACCATCTCCTCAATGATGCCATACTTCTCCAAGTTGCATCGAAGCTCCACCTTAGACACACTGTGGTCCAGGATCCCATGAAGATGTTTCTCGTGGCTCACTGGTCCTGCTCAGGCACGATGTCCTCCTTCCACACGGCTGTAGTTGTCGTGCAGCCCTGAGATCTGAAGAGAAGGGAGACTCTAGAAAACCAGGTAGTTCTGAGTGAATGAATTTGGGGCCAAGGCAATAGGTCTTAAGTAAAGAAAGATAAAGGAAAAATGTTTGTGCCATGGTCTGTTTCAGTAGAAATTATAGCAATTTCCTCAATATGTGTCCTGTAGTAAATGTCAAATGACTTTTTGTTTTACTAAATAGAAATATATCACATTTATTTAATTATTCCATGTGTCCTATCACTGATTTCTTCCAAATACTAGAGTTTCTAGCTGAACTTTAACATTTTGTGAAATTAATATGTATATTGTGATTTCTGTT
>NW_008340973.1:0-3674 GCF_000622305.1 Nannospalax galili | reverse complement strand
AGGTTGCAGCCTCTGCTAAAAGTGGCAAGGCAATGAAAACGTGCCTCTACAGCCCTGAATTGTGGAACACTGCAATGAATACTAAAAGGCAGCTGACCAGGTTAAAAGTTTACAGTCTCTTTGTTCTGAGAAAAACATCTTGACTTCCTTGATCTAGAGGTGAAAAAAAGACACATCAATTACACCAAGTATGTGCGTAATTAAAATTAAGACATCTTAGTTCACAAGCTCTGACACACTCTCTGGTCTTGTACAAGTGACCCTCTGCCCATGCTAAGGACTGATCAACCTATGTGACATATAATATTTGCACCCTTTGTCTTTGTCTGAAATGAATTTTACATGTACCCTGGACCCTGCACGTACCCACTAGTCCCTCTTTGGTATATAATCTTCCTGTTAGAGAATAAAATTGGCTTGTTGCTTATTGGGAAGTAAAGCTCAAGTCCCAGAGTCATTACTCAGTCTCTCAGTTCCCAGAGCTTGGCCCTGGGTGAGCAAAGCAACCCTGAGTTCTGCTAACTGTCTTCTCAACAGGGACTCCCTAGGATCTCTGCTTCACTGAGGACAGAGCAATCCCTCCCCTTTTGGCTGATTTGCTCTCCTTGTCACAGGGCTAGGATTAGGTTTAGTATTTGGTTTTATGTTTGGGTTAGGGTTAGGACTAGCATTAGGGCTAGGTCTAGGCCTGTGGCTAGGACTTTGAATAGGGCTTTGGTTATGACTAGGCTTATAGTTCAAGTTAGGGTCAAGATTAGGGTCAAGGTCAGGGCTAGGTCTGGGACTTGGTGTAGGTCTAGGGCTAGGGTTAGGCCTAGGGTTATAGATGCAGTTAGGACAAGAGTTAGGAATATGGTTAGTGCTAGGTTTAGGGTTATGATTAGGGTTAGTCTAGGATTGGGCTAATTTTAGGGATACTTATAGCGATAGGTTTAGGTCCAGGTTTATGGTTAAACTGAGGTCTAGATCTAGACCTATGGCTACATATAGGGTTACGTATAGGTATAGGGTTAGGATTATGGTTAGGGTTAGGGTTAGTGTCATGTTTAGGGCTAGGTGTTATGGATAAGTTTAG
This sequence comes from Nannospalax galili, assembly GCF_000622305.1. Lineage (NCBI taxonomy): Eukaryota > Metazoa > Chordata > Mammalia > Rodentia > Spalacidae > Nannospalax > Nannospalax galili. Next base: position 2,599 of record NW_008340973.1, on the reverse strand, counting down.
GACTAGGACCATAGCTAGGGTTAGTTTTAGGTTTAGGGGAGGGTCAGTGCTGCTACTATTAGGGCTATGTTGAGGCTTAGGTCTAGGGTTAGGGATAGGTTCATAACAGTTATGGTTATGGCCTAGGGTAGTGTTAGGTTTAGGATTATAGCTAGGTTTAGAGTTAGAACTAAGGCTAGAGTTTGGGCTAAGGTTATGGCTATTCATAGTTTTATAGCTAGCGCTAACACTCAGGCTAGGGTAAATTTAAGAGTTATACCTAGAGCTATGGCTAGTGGTAGTTCTATGGCCAGTGCTAATGCTTGGGCAAGGGCTCAAAAAATGTTTAAACCTATGTTGATGGTCACAGTTATGTCAAGGTTTAGGGAGGGTTTACTATTAGGGTTAGAATTAGGATTAGGACTGGGATTAGGACTATGTGTATGACTAGGTGTAATGATAGGGCCAGGTTTAAGGATAGGTTTAGAGTGTGGGGTTAAGTTTACAGTTATGGTTATGTTTAGGGATAAGGCTAGGATTTAGCTCAAGGCTTAGTACTAGGGCAGGTCTAGAGATAGTGTTAGGTTTAGGTTTAGGATTAGGGTTATAGTTAGGGCTAGGGTTATGTCTAGGGCTAGGACTACATTTAATATCAGACCTGGGGCTATCACTAGAATTAGGACTATAGCTAAGGTTGAGGATACTGATATCTTGCCTAGATGTAATGATAAAGCTAAGCTAGGGTTTGGATTAATTTTAAGCTTAGGGTTAGAACTATGGTTAGGGTTAGTGCTTGGTTAGAGTGAGGACTAGTTAGTGCTAGGTTAGGGCAGATCCTGATGAGAACAGGATCAATCTGCACTAGTTCTTAGCCAGAAGGCTGAGAAGCCATAGAGCACGATTGGTTCTCTATAAGGACCAGGTGAGACTTCCTGGTCCCATGAGTTTTAGGAAGTGGATTGACTGCTTGGAAATTTCTTACTTCTCTGTAGAAGAAACAGAGACTCAGAGACGCTTAGGATAAAGAATCAGTGATGAAGTCAGACTAAAATCTGGGTGCTGTGACATTCGGCCTCAGCTCATATTAGGAACTTTGAATTCTTAGTACTTTATGATTGTAAAGAGACCTGGCATAGATGATGGGAGAAGCTCCTGGGTGATGGTAATTTCATATGTGAGGTCACTGCAGTGTGTTTCCTTTTTCTTCTTTTTTCTTTGATGCAAGGTGTCAGCTTAGGCTTGCATTGTCTCTAGAGGATTCTCATTGTGCTCCTCTAGAGGATTACTGGTATTTGGTGGGGATATGTTATTTTGGTTTTTCACCAATATAATTTTTTAAGAGTCCATATGTATAGCTAAAGACTACATAACAAGCAATAATGCCAGTTAGGAGATACTTTCTTTTGAGTTGTTGCCCAGGGTGGCCTAAGTGACCTCCAGTTAGTAACCTGTTGCAGGTGTCCTGGGGCCCTCCGGGTGGGGGTAGAGTTGGAGTGGAGTCACGACACAGACACCAAGAGACAGGTGAGAAGCAGGCAGTGTGAGCAGCTGCAGACTCGTTTATTGCAGATATGGGCTCCCTTACATCCCCCTCCTGGTGTCCTGTTGACCCCAGTAGGCTTTCTCGGATCATGTTTGATCCTCATTGGCCCTCTCCGGTTGAGCCATCTTGCGTCAGCCGTCTCCATGTCCTTTGGAAGAATACAGCTTAGACTCAGCCGGATGTTTTTGGCGTGTTTGAAGTGTGCATGCACAGGTTGTTCAGGCCGCACTTCCTCCTACATATTCACCCTTTTTCTTTTTGTGAAGCTCTAGTGGGAGCCAAGATTCTTTGCTTTGGCATTGTTGGCCCCACCTCAGGGGGTCCCCAGTATTATGGACTGTGCCTGTCTTAGGTTGGCTTGGTTAGCAACCTCTTACCCATCATTGACTACTGGCCCTCAAAGGGTGACCTCCCTGGATATGACCCCACCAGGGTGATTGGGGAAGGCAATTATACAGAGGCCTCGCAGATTTCCCCATGAGCCAGGCCTGTAGGACCTCTCGGGGAGGATCGCAGACTCTGTGTTGAAGTGCCAAGAGGACCTGGAGTGTGGCTCTGTTGATGTGTTTTTGCTGTCAGGCGTGCTGAAAGAGACACTTGACAAGGATGAGCAGGACCAAAGAAATTAGGCTGGCTATGATGGCCAGGAGAATGGGGACAAATGAGGCAGGCGGGATGACACCTAAGGAGACCAGGCACTTCCTAGCAAGGAAAAGAACTGGCATCTAGAGGTAAGGGTCCCACATGTTCTCGGGGGTGACCCATGGTGCAAGGATGGTAGCCTTGTTCCAGAAAGCATCTAGGTCATTGGTTTTAACTCTAAGACATCATGTGACAAGGAGGGATTTTAATATCCTGATTTGGGGTTCTGTACAGCTTGGGGGCAGATTACCCATGTTAATTCTAAGACAAAGAGAATGTGTGGGATCCAGATGTCTTGTGCTTAGTGCGGGACTTCCATGGTTCATTAGGCCATGGCCGTATGCCACATGGTGTCCCTGGATAGGGAGCAGCAGTCAGGGGCTCCTCCTGGGTTCCTCCTCCTAGGAGGTCAGCCTTTATGTGGAGGTGCCAGGC
>NW_008340972.1:3251931-3263389 GCF_000622305.1 Nannospalax galili | reverse complement strand
CTAACACATCATGAAGGGGATTTACTGGAAATCACATGTCCTGGGGAGAACTGAAATTGTCACAGCTTTGGACATTTTAACTTATCTTCAACCCCACATGTTTTGGGAATCTGTAGGAAAAATACTTGCTTTGTTTTTTTCTCTCCAATGTTAATAGTATTTATAACGTGGAAAAAGAAAAGCAATTCTTGAGGGGGGGGCGTGGATTTTGGTGATACTTACCTAAAAGCAATTTAGGAAAATTTGACGTTTCAATGTTATGGTAATACACTATGGATGTTGTTGTGGCAACAAATCCCATCACAGCCGGCATGAAGAGATGGAGATGCCTGGACTCCCGCCGCCTGCAGAGAGCAAAACAAAGCTGAAGTGCAAAATGAAAGGTTCTAGAGAGTTCCTCACTGTGCTTATAATTTTTCCATTAGAATTTACTCAGCTCTGATTAAAATACAGACCATGGAAGCAGTTGCTAAGCAAATGTGTATGTGAATACAGCATAATTCTGCTGAAAGAATTATCCTAAGACAGAAACAGAGAGTAAGAACAACAAAACAGAATACATCCACCATCATGTATGTGTGTGTGTGCGCGCGTGCGTATGTATGATGCTGTATTGTATATTATAGTTTATACTACCCACCAAGGCGGACCTACTGAAATAATTTAATGTTCGAAGCTGGTAAAAACTACAAGCTAATTTCAAGTCTAAAGTATATGGAAAGTGTGTTTGTTCCTAAATTGCATAGTGTCCAGTGGTCTTTCCATTCCCGTAGATTCATTCAGTGCAAGTGTCCTTGCAAGTTCAGACCCTGTACTGGGTCTGGGGGTACAGCAGTGAACAATATACAGAGCCTGTGGTTGCAAGTCTGGGGATACTGGAGATACCAACAGAAAGTGGGAAAGTAAAAGAGAGGTGAAGGGACTATGGACACTCAAGGACAGAGGAAGTGTCTTGTCGATTGAGACCATAAGAATATAGGGCAGCCAGTCTGAAGAAGACTGTTCCAGAAAGAGACCCAGATAGGATCAAGGGTACTGCAAGCAATTCTTCACACTGCATGAAGACTATGCTTCATTCTGAAGGCAACAAAAAGCTCCAGGTGACTGGGAGACAAAAACAGCCCTCCACTCCATCTGCATAAGGAATGCCACGTGGCAAAATCTTTAACGTGTCTCTGAATATTTAAATATGTTCATACCTAAAGGGCATGATTTAAGGGTGAGGAAAAGGACATGTTTGAGAAAGTCATTTCAGAAGTTGGTCAACAGAGAAACTGAAATAGGAAAAGGAATGCAACTGGGTCATCACATTAGTCAAAACGACAGATGTGGAAGACACGTATCACGTTCTCTTTCATTTGCATGTCCTAGTATTCTTTGCAAACACATAAAACCATTTGTTCATATATATGACATGAGAGACAAAGGAGATTAGGGGAAGGAGGAGACCAGAAGAGGGAGAAAGAAGGGGGGAACTCAAGAGCAGGAATGGGGAGGGTACATAAATCGAAGTGCATGATACCAACGTTAGGTACACAGAACATATGCCAATAAAAATAAAATAAAATCAGTGCCCCAGTCAGGAAAGCAGTGGACAGGGAACAGAATGTGGAAATTCAAAGAAGCACGAAACCATGTAAATAGGTTCAAAAGTCTAAGTAACTTAATTATGAAATAGAAAACTTAAGACTAGGTGTATCACAAAAGGCTTTGCACACGGTGTAAGGGGTGAGACTCTGCAGAAAAATGAAAGACTTTAACACCCAGTGATTGGTCAGATTTGTGCTTTAGATTAGTCTGCACTGGTAGGGATGATGGACTTGGTCGCTGTTCTATGGGTCATGGAGGAAAACAGTGGAAGGAGAAACCGTTAGGGAGCCATGGGTAAAGGTCAGGAGACATGGCGAATGTCTCAGTCAAGTCTTGGCACTAATGTGAAGGAAACTGCGTTTGGAAAAGGCCAGCCTTTCGAATGGACAAGGGTTTGAGTACCATTATTAGTGGATGAAGGCGATGACAAGGGTTTGAATAGTGTTCTTAGCGGATGAAGTCAATGGCGACAGAGGGTAGATTATAACTTCCCCTGTGGGATACTGGGTGACTTTAAGAGGCTAAGCAGTTTAGAGAACGGAAGCTGACTTTTGGTCAGGGAATGTAGGCCATGAAGGCATGTAATAATTAACAACTAACTCCTGAAACTCAGGAAAGCAGAAAACCTTGTCATTTGCTGCACTGTGATGAGTGTTATGTTTTAAGTAAAGAATATTTGATAACGGTTTTGGTTTTAAAAGAACAGAAAGGGGACCTGGGGAGATGATCCAGAGGTGAAGCACTTGCCACAGAAGTATGAAAACCAGAGTTCAGTGCTCTAGCGCCCAGGTGGGCATAACATGGTAGCTCTCCGGTAATCCTAGCAGCAGGTGATCCCTGCTGGCACGCCAAACAGGCCGAAACAGTCAGTGAGCTCCAGGTTCAGAGAGAGACCACACCTCAATATATAAGGTGGAGAGCAATGACGGAAGACACCTGTCATCAACTTTGGGCCTACACACACATGCAGCCACACACATTCGAAAACATGCAGCCCTCCCACACACACCTCCCCACACAGGACAGAAAGAAGGAACATCAGCCCTGTCCAACAGGTAATTTGGCCATGAATGTCTTTCACATTCACTGGGTTTCTTAAAAGAAATTTCAGAGTAGGTCAGAGAGAGAAAGAAGGCAAACTAAACTTTTAAGCTTAGACGTCACTGGAAGATGACATTTTGAGAAGCCTAGATAAAAAGAGAAGTCTCTAGCTAAAAAGTAGGAGGAAATGCAAGGTCAAGGTCATGTTTTCACCTATTTGCTTTTAGGACAAACTCCTGACACCATGGCCAGTATTATCAAACAAACCGCTCCTTACTCCTTCAGTCAGTTTTCTCTCTCTCAATTCACACATCAGCCATGAAGCTGGAAAAGTAACATCTTCCTTGATTACATGTCAAGTTTCTAAGAAGTAACAGACTGCAATCTCCCTTTCTTTTCACCACACTCATAGAAACATACAAGGTCAAACTACAGCACGGAAGCAAAAAAATAATTAAAACTCATATTGGCTATGTTAATATAAACACACCATAGACTTTTATCAGCTGTAAATAAAATAATGGCAAATCCAGCCTCTAAATTGCTTTGACTGAGAACACATATTAGAATCTCTGATTTCTCTCGTTTTATCAGGGATTATGAGAAGCGTGTATCTGCGAAAACCTGCCACAAAACCTTACAAAACAGTTGAAGGCTTCGTGGCAACAGCTTAGAATTTCATTCCTTGCTAATTGCAACAGGAAAACATAACAGATGTCAGTGGGGTCTTACTAGATAAGAGGACAATAGTTTTTGAGCTTTCTTTTAAAAACTTTGAAGGCAAATCAAAAAAGAAAATCTATTTTAAAAGAGGGGTGTGGCTGGAGAGATGGCTCAGTGGTTAAGAGGACTGGCTGCTCTTGCAGAGGACTCAGGTTCAATTCCCAGCACCCACATGGTGGCTAACAACCATCCATAGCTCCAGTTCCAGGGGATCCAACACCCTCTTCTGGCCTCCATAAGTATTGCACAACATGAATGCACTCAAGTATGTGCAGGCAAAACACTTAAACAAATAAAATAAAAATGAATTAACCAAAAAGAAAACCTATTGAAAAATCTGATGGCCTTCTCATGTCCTATTTTAATAAATGCATATTAATAGACATACCTAATCAATATTTTTCTATGGCTTTTTATTCTGTTACTATGAGAGAAAAAGATTTTCCCCAGATTCTGTTCAAGTTTATAAGTAAAATTCTTTATATTAAATTCCCTAATATAAACTTCTTTTATAAGACAAAATTCCTTTCAAAATGTGACATTATGAAAACCTTAGAATTAAATTCCTTTCATATTTTCCTTGATCTGTGGTCCTATTCTCCTGGCTCACGTACTGCAAGTCATGTCTATTTTTGCTTCTTTATAAAATGAACAGGAACATCTGGTTATTATGTTAAAATATATAGTTATTAGAGCTATATATTAAATCAATGTCAATATGTATATAATATCAATATAGATTATATTTACACCTATTTTAAATTTTTTTTATTTTATATGTATGAATGTTATGCCTGCATGTAGGTAAGTGCACCTGTGTCATGCAATGCTGCAGAGGACAAAAGAGGCTGTCGGATACCCTGGAACTGGAGTTACGGACAGTTGTTAGCTGCTATGTGGGTGCTGGGATTCGAACCTAGGTCTTCTGCAAGAACAGCCAGTGTTCTTAACTGCCGAGCCATCTCTCCAGCCCTACACCTATTTTAAAAATAAATTTAACATCAAAATGCTTCAAAGGACAGAACTTTCTAGATAAGGGAGCAAAGAAATATCAAAGCACATTGGCTGACACAAGTCACAAAGTTGTGAAATTGTGCTACTGGAGAAATTATGCAGTGACACATGGGGCCTGGGGAGATGACTTGTCATGCAAGTATAAGGACCTGAGTTTGAATCCCAAGAACCCCTATGAAAAGCCAGGTGGGGCAGCACATGTCTGTAATCCCCACACCCTTAAGGTGAGAAGAAAGGTAGCAACAGCTCTGAGGCCAGCTGGTCTGGCATATGCACTGATAATGAAATCATATCTCAAACGAGGTAGAAGGTGAGGACCAACTCCTGAGGTTGTCCCCTGACCTCCACACTCACATGTATAGACATGAATGTGTATGAAACTCATTATACACACGCACACAAAGCATAAAAAGCAAGGTATTGTCTTATACATTGGGTGGCAGCTGATGTTCCTAATAAGTTTTGACCCCCTTCAATTAAGCCTGACTTGATGTGCCCTTACCTACTGCCCATAACTGAGTACCTATCCACTGGGGTGCTGTAAAGGTATTAGGTCAGTAGAGGCACTTACGAGTCTGAAACAATGCCTTCCGCTATTTCACAAACATGTACAAACAGGAGTGCGAAGGTGAGAATCCATCTCAGATTGTGCCCAGGGAAATGAAGCCATGTGTTGTGATGAATTTGCACTTTTGAGCTTTGGCTTCCCCATCCTGAACAAAGAGATAAATGTCAAAAGTGATCAACAAAAGGATCAGATATTCATGGACATGGTCACAATAATGTCTGCTTTAGGGCAGTTCCTAAAACCTTAGTTCCTAGTGGGTCAGCAACGGAAACTCTGGTCTATTTTCATTATGTTAAAAATAACTGCTTCAGTTAGAATTTACAACACTGCAGAGGCCAACATACTAATGCATGATGCACTATTCAGAAATGTCTCCACCACTGAGAACTGCATGATCTTATCTGATGCTCTTATAACCTTCTGCGTCACTGGAAAAAACATTATAATCACAATATCAAAGGAAAATCAATGTCCATAATCATTTAAGCATGAGATCTGAGGGGGACTACCAGAAAGGACGTGCTTGATGATGGGTGACACAATATGAGACCCATTAGTGCAGTCAGCTCTGAATCCCATGTGTGTCTCCATATGTGTATATGTGTGTGTGTGTGCGTGTGTCCGTGTGTATAAGTGTGGACACATGTGTGGTCAGAGGACAACCTTGGGTGTCAGTCCTTCTCTTCCATCTTGTTTGAGATAAGGTCTCCCTCTTGTTGACCACTAGTCACTGCTGTGTGTACCAGGCTAGCTGGCCTCTGAGCTCCTAAATGAATGAGGATTTGTACTTGAAGTATTACAGGAAAGAAACTCTGTATGGACAAAACGGACCCCAGAAGCATTCTCTGAAAAGAAAATTGATTCCCAACTTAGTGCATCCAAATATAATTCATCACTGGGAGGTAACTTTTACTTAACACGGTCTAGTAGAGCTGGGTTTTAACCTCTAGCAGGCAAGTCCTGTCTTTCCTGTGATGTTACAGTTCTTCCTAGTACCCGGCATTTCTTTGAGATTGGTCTAGAATTCCTGCTCTGATGTGAGCAGCCAACGTCACGAAGAAACACTCCCTTTCCACAATGTTTTTGATACTATCCATCTAGTCCTTATTTAAGTATCCCTGGGGCCAGCCTCTGTGCTGGCATTCAAAACGGAATCTCACAGGCTAAATGTGTGTCAAGACACGTGTTGTGAACTGCAGAACTGTCTCAACTTTTGGTCAAATGCCTTCAGATACATAAATAATGAGTGGTGTTTCTACACGCTGATCCTAGTACACTTAGTACATTTATTTAACATAACTAGCAATGTGCCCAAAATTATAGTCACCTCCATGTATACCATATGACAGAAATTCTTTGATCTCTGTTGGAATGTTAATACATGGTACCCTCTCAATTCATCATTGATAAATGACTAAACAAAATTATCTAGGATAAAATTTTAGTAAATTTTTATTCTTTATATCTCTGGAATCTTTACTTACTATGCCAATAATGCCAAAACATACAGATCTAGTAATTCTTCACATAATATATTAATTTTAGTATGTACTTTAAAATAGTTCATTTTTAAGACTTTTGGATCATATGTAAATGGAATAAAAATTAGTACAAATATTTTTAAAATTACACAAATTCATTCCAAACCTCCTACAAAAGTAGATGATTAACTGACTTACTTTTCTAAACAAGAAATGTATAACTTCTTAAAGTCACAACTTCTGCACTTATTTTTATGAGCAAAAAACAAACAGGGTTATAAAACACCCAACAAAGGTCATGTCTTATGAAGGGTTGGAACGTAGGATCAGGAAGAATAACGGGTCCAGGGACTGGTATACAGAGGGAGTCCCTTCTATTCTCATGCATTCCTCAGATGAGTGCTGGGAATCCCAATGGGTATTTACTATATTGGGACGGTTAGTTTCAGTTGTCAACTTGACACTATAGGATCCCCAGGGAAGGGAGTCTCAATCAGGAATTTGTAGGTTGGGCTGTGGACATGTTGGTGAGGGATTATCTTGATGATGCTTATTTTGGCATGAAGGCCCAGCCACTGTGAGTGGTGCCATTCCCTAGGCAGAGGGTCCTGGACTGTGTGCAGGTGGGGAGAGCAAGCTGAGCACCGACAGGTGTGCATTAATTAATGCTCTTTGCTCTTGACTGAGGGTGTGACTCAGGCAGCGACTTTAGGTTCCTGCTGCTTGGACTTCCCCACAACAATGGCTTGTAACCTGGAGTTGTAAGCCAAATAAACCCTTTCTCCTTGAAGGTGCTTTTGTCAGGGTATGTTGTCATAGCAACTGAAACAAAAATAAGACGTATATTAAGCTTGAACATTTCATATCCTTATCAAAAAATTTTTAGCGTTTTTATAAAGTGTTTGTTTTTCCAGGCATGGTGGTGCACACCTGTAATCTCAGCATCACTCGGGAGGGTGAGGCAGGAGGATTGCAAAATTAAGGGCACACTGAGCTGCATAGCAGCTCCAGAACAGGCCGAGCTACATAGCAAGGCCCTGCCTAAAAAAAAAATGAGCTCTAGTCATTCCTACCCATGCTGGTGAAGGAGTTGGTGGGGGAGTCACTTACCTCTCCCACCCAATCAGTCAAACTTAGGTACATGTGGGGAAGGAGCTAAGGATATATAAGCAGAGAATGCCAGGAGGCCCCTCTCTCACCATTTTGTGCTGCTGTTGGAAAGTCATAGGGTCTATATTTGAGTGTGGACTTTCCAGGGCAACTGTAAATGGGGGGGGCACCCACTCTTCTGTAAATAAACCCCCACCCTATGCTCTGCTGGCAAGCCAAATAAACTCGTTCAGATTAAAAAAAAGGCGGGGGGGACAGAGCTAATGGAAATCTTCATTATTCCACCAAAATTGACCCCATGTTGGCAAATCCTTTGGTCTCTGATTTCTTATTCCTATACCCCCCCCGCCAAAACTTCACCGTATATGTATTTTTATGTAACCTGCTTCAAGTTATTTCTGGAAAAATGTGTTAAAAATTGTGTCTCTTTGGAATAATAAAAAATAGATTAAAAAAGAAAAATGACCAAAAAAAACAAAAATCAATAAAAAAGGGCCTATTTTGGTTCTTGGCAGGGTTTCACAAATTATATTTAATTACCTAAATAATTGGATTGTGTACATATGTAAATGACTAAATAAAGTGTATTTATTAGTTTGGGGGTTTTGTTGTTGTTTATTGAGGCAAGGTCTCACTGTGCAGTCCATGCTGAATCAAAACAGGTGTTGATTCTCCTGCCTCAGACTCCAGCCTCCTGAGAGCTGGGATTACAGTACAAGCCACCATGTCCAGCTAACTTCTTTCCTAATGGTTTTCATACATATTCTCTCCCTAAGAAACAAGCTATCTCTGCCACTTTAACTTACATACCCTGCTTCTTTCAAGACCCAAACATGTCTCTCTGAAATCTTTCTCTGCAGCCCCAGGTAGAGTCACCTACTCTAGCAGGTTAATGCTCAGGATGATTTTCTCTTGACTCTGCAGATGAACTCACAATATGCCTAGCCATGTTTCTTGACCAGTCTGCTCCTCTTGACTCTACTGAAGGCAAGTACCCTGTTTTGCCCAGTTTCTTATCCCATCTCATAGCATAAAGCAAACACCACAAATACTTTTGGTCTGTCTCACAGAATTATCTTCTTCCATCTTTTTAAATAGCAACTGCAGCAAAGCTGGCTCCTCAGACCACTACTTAGCCTATGCAATATTCTGTACTTTGTATCTAAAACTGGAACACACAAAACAATTGCTCATATTTCCTCACAAACTTACACATCAGTTTTCATGGTGGAGAATTTAATGAAGCATTATCCCAAATCTCAGCCGCTCGTAAGACAGAAATAATAGGTGACATAACACAAGACATTCCATTACTTACCAATAAACAATATTGGAAAGGTGATAAACAGCAGGAACACATGGGGGACCAGATTGAGAGCATCCACAAAACAGGGATTCTGGAGTACACCATCATAGATATTATATGATGAGATGTTGTTACCACAAAAGGAAAGACTCATTTCTTCCTATTTGGTTTATTCTAAAACAGAGAGAAGAAAGAAAATGCCCTCTTATTAAGCTTTCTTTCCTAAAGTTACGGTCTTAACTAAGGGGATTATATCATAAATTAATCCTCTTGACCTCTGCAGTTGGAAACACTGCAGGCAGTGTGAAGGTAAAGAGGGTTTTTCAATGCATTACTTAATCTGAAGAATGTATAATCGTTAATATCTATGCAAAGTGGGACCCCAGAGGAGCCTGTGACTGACCAAAATGATAGCAAAAGACAAAAATGGTTGTGTCGAGAAAGGAAGAGAAAAAACAAAATCAACAAATGAAAAGTCAAAATGGTGAAATACTGTCTTCCCCATCCATTCATCAAAAAAGGTATTCTCTAGTAATGTTAGCTGGACACGGATGATTGAAATATTTCATTAATTGCAGGAAATACTGACGCAGAGATGTCAATTGGCACAAGGCTACAAGCAATAGCTGCACTTCTCTATAGAAAATCAATATCAAGTAAGCAAGACAAAATAAATATAAGTCAAGTGACAAGTTTATGAAACTAGTCTAGTCTAAGAGTTAGAAATATTCTTTGACATATATAATTCAATGGCTTTTATTATATTCACAGAGTTTTGGGACTGTCACCAAACTAATTCTAGAACATTTTCACCACCCTCCTAAAGAAACTTCATATCCAGGATCTATCATCTCTCATTTCATCTTCTCCTTAAGGAAGAAATAATGTACTTTCCATTTTATTTTTACATTCATTAATTAATTGCGTGTGTGTGTGTGCGTGCGTGCACACACACGTGCAGATGGCATACATATGGAAGTCAGAGGACAACTAGCAGGAATCTGTTCTCTCCTTCCAACATGTGGGTCCCTGTGATTGAACTCAGGTGTTCAGCCTTGGCAGCAAGCACCTTTACTTGCTGAGCCCTCTCAGCTACCCAGATGTACTTTCTCTACAGCACTGACTCTAAACATCTGTGGTCTTTTGTGGCTTTCTGCTCTCACTTAGTATAATATTTTTAAAGTTCTACCATACATAATTTCTGCTAACAGTTCACTTATGTCAAGCCTGAATAACCTCTTTGACCCAGATTTGATCACATTGTATTTATCTTTTCAGCAGTTCATGGAAATTTGAGGTTTCGACCTGGCTGTTTTGAACATGCCATAAGAAATACTCTCACATTCTTACACTCTTCTCCAGTTTTGAAACAAAGGAAGGCTGCTAAGCTGGAGAACTTGTACCACCACAGTAGACGTAGAGGAGGATGGGGAGAAAACCCAGGCCTTTGTGCAAAGCATTGCAAGGATGTTGGCCTCCACCGCGCGTGATGTGTAAGTAGGAGTGTGAGATGCTTTGACCTCAATTTTAAACAAATTCCTCACTTTGCTGTGCTGAGGTACCAAGGGTCTGCTCATCAAAAGAAGACTGTGATTCCAATTAGCATTTCAGAAGTCTGAAAACTTCTTGCTTGAAACTTACTATTTATTTAGCACCTACTAAGTTCTGGGTGTTGCTTGTGTGTTATCTGAAGTTCACAGATAAAGCATGTAAAGGTAGTGATGCTGTGTGCATTTTATGGCAGAGGATACTGATACTGACCTTCAGATGAGCTCAGTAATTTTTCAACCAATGGACAGATGGGATCCACACCCACATGCTGTTTCCACTCTGCCACTTAGCCATCCCCCTGCCCCATTTTTCACAGAAATTATGTTAGCCATTCACATTAAAAGAAGTAGCAGTTTCAGATCTTACCCTAACCATGTTAGTTTCTTTTCCATATTTAGGTCATTCTAGAATCTGAGTTCGATTATTTTATTACATTTTTTCTTCGCATGAGTGTATTGCCTGCATGTATGTAAGTGCACCCATGTCCTACAATGCCCACTGAGCTCAGAGGAAGGCATCAGAGCCCCTAGAACTGGAGCTATGGATGGTGGTTAGCTACCATGTGGGCTCTAGGAATCAAACCCAGATCCTCCTCAAGAGCAGCTAGTGCTCTTAATCACTGAGCCTTCTCTCCAGGCCCCTGAGTTAGGTTATTAAAGGAAAATTAAAATTTGATTAACTGACAGCACCTTTCTTATCCTCATTGGTAATTAATTTAGCCATGAACATATTTTTTTCTTGAAACCAAAGCAAGGAATGTGATTTAGGGGACACTGACAACACTAGGCAAATCATTGGGGGATAAAATTTCTGTCAAAGTTTTTATAAATCATTTACATGGATATAACAACGAGATAGAACACCTGCGTGCTTAGAGCCTAAAATGCTTGTCTATAATCCCTCTCACATATTGCTTCTGATAAAACCATTCTTTGATAAATCATTAATCAGCTTTATTTGGGGGATCTTTAAATAAATTTTAAACAAATAATAAATAATTTTAAAACAAATTCAAAATACAGTCATTTACTTGGTAAATTGTTTTAAACTTATAAAAGATCTGAGAAGGGTAAG
>NW_008340972.1:3250045-3251716 GCF_000622305.1 Nannospalax galili | reverse complement strand
AAAAAAAAGACTTGAAATTTTTAAAGAATGGCCAAATGGAAGCCATATATTCATATATCTATTATATACTAGTAGATATATTTTGATTAAAATGGAGAAAACAGAATAAAAAAATAACAGCCAGTAATGCGTGCACATGTAGGCCTGTGTTTTACACTAGGATCGAATCCAGGGCCTCATGCATGTTATACATGCACTCTGCAAACTAAACTACACTCCAGTCCTCTGATAAACCTTTACATTTCCAATTGGCATCTGGGTTTCCCTTCCAGAGCTCAGGTTGTGATGAGTGTTTGATGACGTGCAGACAATGATGTTCTCAGGGCCTCACCTGTCACCTGTCATCTCATGATGGCACCTCCCTCTGGGTCTGTTTAGGCTCAGCTCAGCACAAAGGCCCTAACAACAGGGGGAAAGCAACACTTTTCTTCCAACAAGCATAAGCCCTCTCTGAAAGATAGTCAATTGTTTATAGCAGTCAACAGCATTGGAAAATTGGACCAGATAAACTTTAAAAACAAAGACCAAAAGTGAAACTTTGATTTTAGGGATGGCCTGTAGAAGAGAAAACAAAAATAGATTTCTCCATGACCTAACATCATTTCTGGGCAAGAATAGCACTATCAGTATGTTTAGTTTTGGAAACACTCTATGAAACTCCACAGCCCTTGAGATTATAAAATGTGGACTTAGTTGATAGATCCAACAATCCATCTATCAGCTCTATTAATTTATCTGCGGGATAAGAACAATGGTTATCTGATTTCATTCCAAAAGTATGTTGAAGTATTAAAGTATATCAGTAACACCATTTGTGCCAGATCTGTCCTTTGAACATAGACTGTGGGTAGGTAGAAAGCAGGACCTTTCCTGACCAACCAGCAGAAAATGTTAGCTGTGACATAGTGACAATTCCAACCTCACGTTATGGAAACACCTCAAACAAAGCTTCCCTAATGTGAAAAAAGTTCATTCTTTAATTACTCAGAGCTTAATTCTCTTAGGAGAGAAATGTTGTCGGAAGGCACCTAGGTTTCCTGAATCTCAGGGACGCTTCAGGGAGCAGATCATTGGCAAAATCCAATGTTCCCATCACTTCTTTGAAGTTACTCAGAGGAGGGCTCACAAAACAAGAGGTAGATGTGTCTAGCTGTCGAGCTAACTGTCTGGCAGGCTTGCTCTACACAGATCCAAGTAGGAAATTTACTAGCAAAAGTGTCCACTGACTTGATTGACTGCCTGGTCTAAATCCACCCATTTACCCTTCAGAAGCTGTAAAGTTCTATGACACTCTAAAGGGAACGCTGGGACTCCCTCCACAGATAAGATTTCTTAGACACTGCAACTAAACCTGAACAAATAAAGCAGAAAAAAATAAATACCTTGGGCTTGAGTGGGCTGCTTTGGCCCCCCTACGGCTGCACTTGAGCTGCGTTCCAAACACCAAGCGCCTTCCCACAGTCATAAGATGTACATTTCAAAGCAGGACCCAGAACTCCTAAAAAGAGAAGAGGATCCGATTAAGTAGCTAGAAAGCTGCTCGTGAAGAGTAAAGGGAATGGCTAAGAAAGAAAAAATAGACATATTAGTAACACCTTTCCCCGTTTCCAGTGGGTTTAAGAAGGCTCCAGCCGGCAGGGTTGTGTAAGTCAGACCAGAAACCTGATCCCC
>NW_008340972.1:3245735-3249937 GCF_000622305.1 Nannospalax galili | reverse complement strand
CCCCGCCCCCGAATCCTAGAAATTGAAATTGCCTTCGGGCTGCGGAACTATCAGATCGAAATCGTCAGCTTACACAGACACTCTTCAAAGCTGTTGGAGATCTGGCGATCCTTATGCAGCGGGCGACCAGGTTTCCTCCGGGTCCTCGGCTGGCTGTGCCGGGGCGGGTATTTTTAGGGTGGTGGGAGGCCAGCTGCCGCCTCCTATCGAGTTTCCTTGCTCTGTGCCGGGCCGGGGCGGACACCGCGGAGCGGAGCAGGAAACTGCCGGAGCCCCGGCGCACCGCCCGGGGCTGGGGACCGTCCCCACCCGGGACCCTCCATCAGCGCCGCTTCTCCGGGGAGCTGCACAGTTAGGGGCGCGCAGCGGAGTCGTGGCAGACGCCGGAGACGTGGGGTCCGCAGACTAGACCTGGAAACTTGGAAGCACTGTCTCGCCGATTCTAGAGAGTCAGGTTTCCAGACGCGAAAACGCGCGTGTTATCCGCGTGGGGGTGTTTCCCAGCCCGGCTCCTCCACAGACACCCTTTTTTGGCCACCTAGGAAGCAGGTTTGGGGGTTCTGGCGGATTCTCTCTCCGCGGGAGGCTGTTAGGACGCTGGAGGGAGCTTAGCATCTCTCTTGGACCACCCGGCAGCCTCCAGTCCGGAATTCTCCCAAAGACCTGGAAACTTGGTTACTCCTCCAGTCCGGTTGCCGGGTTACCTAGATCCGAGACCCTCGCCTGGGCACCCCGAAAAGGAGACTTTGATTCCCAGGCGCGGTACCAACTGTTCTTTCTCTCTTCTGTACTCGCGCCAACCAGAGGTGTAATTAACTCTAGGTCCGGTTGCCGGGTTACCTAGATCCGAGACCCTCGCCTGGGCACCCCGAAAAAGGAGACTTTGATTCCCAGGCGCGGCACCAACTGCTCTTTCTCTCTTCTGTACTCGCGCCAACCAGAGATGTAATTAACTCTAGAGATAACCTGCTTAAAACTTGATCTATCCCCGGCAGGGCGTGGTGGCGCGTGCCTGGGATCCCAGTATTTGGAGAAAGAGACAGAAAGATCAGGAGTTCAAGACCAGCCTCACCTACATAGCGGGTTCGAGGTCAGTTATGCATACATATATGATGGTAATAATAATAATAATAATGATAAATTACACATATATATTTAACAACTTTCCCTCAGAAAGCAAAGGATGAATTTTTAATTTTACATTAATTTTTTTGAGTCAATGTCTCGTACATTGTGCCCCAGACTGGTCTCAAGCTCACAGCAATCCTCCTGCCTCAGTTTCTCCAGTGTCGGGAACACAGGCGTGAGCCACCAACATGCTCGGTGACTTTTGACCCCACCAACTCTTGAACTGACCCCCAGTGTTCTCAAGGGTCAGTTTTGAGTCAGTTTGCGATAATCAGTGTTTTCAACAACCATTTCTTGCCAGATAATGGGATGGTCAGTCTGACAGTCCCTGTCTGCGAGGCTCCCCATGCCATCCCCAAGGGGCGCTGCTCAGGGTGCTGAACTCGGCAGGCACCCAATGGCCCTCTGGCCTTCAGGGGTTGGTATGAACCCAGCGAGGCTCTTCCCAAGGAGGTCCCCGAGGAAGCCTCTTTCTGGGAAAGTCGCTGCTGGCCCTGACCAGCGTCTGGGACCAAAACTAGGGGCCTTCAAGGCCAAGGAGCGGCACCCAGGAGGGTCTCGAAGACCGACCAACACAGTCTCGAAACGCTCTGCAACTGTACCCTGTACCGGTTTAGCAGACGATGGTGCTGGGGAAAGTATGATTCAAGAACAGAGGATCTCAGAATTGTGTGTGGAATTCAAGGACGCTGGAGTCTCCCCAAGGTGCTGGGGATAGACGACTGGGAATGGGGGGCGGGGGGATTTCTCAGATAACACCAAATACAGACTTAGAATGAAACTACACAAAATGAAATTGAGCTGAGTTTTTAAACTATCACTACTCTGCCTCCGGGGAGGGGGAGGGGACTGGGGTTTTAAAAAAAAGTAAAATATCACTACTATTAAGATCATTTATAACAAAGTATGTAATTGTAGAAACTTTGGAAGATGTGAACAGGTAGGACAGACCAATGTTCTCCCCACCTAGTAGACTACTGATAACATGCTAGACTATAAGAAACACGAGGCATTACCTGTATTGATGAAGATTGTGGACTATGAGCCTGCCTGTAGGTGATGCAGGTCAGGAATCCCAGTCCTTGGGAGGCTGAAGTAGAAGGCATTGGAATCAGTCTAGATACAGAGTAACACCAAAAGATGGATAGAGGGATGGATGGATGGATGGATGGATGGATGGATGGATGGATGGACCGACGGACGGATGGATGGATGGATGGATGGATGGACCGATGGACAGATGGATGGATGGATGGATGGATGGATGGATAGGTAGATAGGTGGATTTGGAGGAGGAGAAAGGGAAAGCCTAGCCAGGCTGCTGGTTATCATTCCTGTTCATTAGTTCAGTGACTGAAAAATTCTACCAATTCCTTTTTTACACAGTGGAACAAATCATGGTTCAAGTGACACAGGCTTCCTGTGAGGGTGGATGAAATGGGTCCCCTACAATAAATATTAATGAGTGTGTTGTTCTCGTACTTTATGTATATTTTTATTATTGGAAGCACGACATAATTTGCCTCTTCTACAATAATTCTTTCCCAGTGGCACTTAAAAACCATTATAGAAATAGTTTAAGTGGTGGCATAATATTCAATTCTGTAGCTTAAACAACTTAAAAATCCATTTCCTTGCTGAGCATGGTGGCACACACCCTTAATCCCAGCACTCTTTTGGCAGAGGCAGGAGGATCTCTGTGAGTTCAAGGCCAGCCTGGTCTACATAGTGAGTTCCAGGACAGCAGGGGCTACAGGGAGACCCTGTCTCAAAAAAACAAAAAACAAAAAACAAAACAAAAAAAAATCCATTTCCTGTTGTTGAAGTTGTAGTTCTAAATGTCCAGTAGTGTCTATGGTCCTGTGCATAGCATTAATTCTTTCTAGTAGGTAATTCCTTTAAGATACATTCTCTGGGGCTAGCCATGATGGCACACACCTTTAATCCCAGCACTCTGGAGGCAGAAGTAGGTGGATCTCTGCAAGTTTGAGGCTAGTCTGGTCAACACAGTGAGTTCCAGGCAAGCTGGGACTACATTTGAGACCATCTCAAAAAATAAACAAATAAAAATACACTCTCTGAATGGTAATTCCAGGGTCAAACGTGGTAAATATTTATAAGAATATGGGAATAGAGTGAAAATTTATTTTATAAAATGTATGAATACCTCTCACCTGTATGAGAGGACCAATTACACTTTACAACCAAACAAGCATCGAATATTTTCATTTTTTAAAAAATCTTGCAATTTTTCAGGGCCTCTAGTACAGGCTGGCCTGGAACCTCTGGTCCTCTTTCCTCCTCATTCTGAGTGCTGAGATTACAGGCGGATGCCACCATAAGGTTTAAGCTGTGTTAGACACAGGGCTTCATGCATGTAGGCGAGTACTCTATCTACTGAGGGACTCCCCCAGTCCCCACTCACTCCTTTCTAAGGGATTCTTAGTTTGACAAATTTGTTGTTAGTCTGTCCCACTTATTGTTTACTTAATAAACACTGACCTCCTGCTAGATTTGTTGAGAGAGAAAAAGAGAGAGAGAGTTTTTTAATTTGAGTCTGGAATTTATTTTGCCTTATGCTATGGAGTGTGAATATATGTTCATGTTTTATTTGTTACACCAACACCGTGCACTGAGAAAACTTCTCCTCTGCTCTGATTTGTAAAACTCTCATTGTCCCATAACATGAGGACTGCATAGAAAGCTGTGTTTCTAGACTACATGCTCTCCTCACCTGATCTGTTTTCCACGTTTCTATTACTTACTAGGATCAGCCTGCATTGATTCTTGCACTTTGTATATTTGTGCATTGTAAACCTTGTCCCCATTTTACTCTTTTCAAATTTTTCTTGTTACCCTTTTGTTGAATTTTATTAATCTAGGAGCAAATTATAAAGGTGCATCACAGCTCTCACGCTCTTCCTTTCCACCCATAAACGTCGTTTCCCATGTCGGTTCTCTTCCCTGCTAAGTGTGTGCACATCTCCTGGAAAGACGATAGTGCGAATTTCATTATTTCATCTCCATGTTTTACATTGCTATTAGGAGCACACTGTATGCTTAGACTTTCTAAC
>NW_008340972.1:3219265-3245569 GCF_000622305.1 Nannospalax galili | reverse complement strand
GTGTGTGTGTGTGTGTGTGTGTGTGTGTGTGCCTATAGAATCTAATTTGTGTCCCCTAATATCCTTCAGTTTGAGTCCATCCACTGGAGCCTGGTTGACCTTCGAAGAGTCCCATACTTGAAAGAGACTGTCTCGGCCTCTCCCAAGATCCATCTGTTGCCACAATTTCCTTAAGTGGGGTTGGAGCTTTTTAGCTTTCTCCTCTCATCTATGCTGGGATTTCTTCTGGTTTGAGTTTACATGGGATTTGCGCATGCTGTTACCACTGCTAAGTTCATATGAATAACTGACCAGCTGTCTGGGAAACCCTGCTTCTTTGTGGTCATCTACCACCTCTGACTCTTACACTCTTTCTGCCCCCTCTTCCACAATGATCCCCAAGCTTTGGGAGGCAGAAGCTTGATACAGGTGTCCTATTCAGGGATAAGCAGAACTCTGAAGCCTCTTGTTCTCTGTACGTTGGTCAGTTGTGGGTTTCTGTGTTAATCACCACCTTAATCACTATCTGTTGCATAAGAAAATTCTCTGATGAGATGAGAGGTGCATCAATCTTTAGGTATAACAATAATTCATTAAGAGCCAGTTTAATATGATAACTATTTAGTTGAAAAATTAGTATTAGGGTCTCCACCATGCCCTGTGACCTGTCTAGCCTCAAGTTCCTAGGCCTGATATTAATGTCAGGTATGGGCTCCATCCTAAGAAGTGGACCTTAATTCCAATTCAAGTGTAGCTGGTTACTCTCATATTTGGGCCACTATTGTACCAGTGGGCAAATCTTGCCAGACCAGTTATTGTAGTTCACAGAACTCACAGCTGGGTGAGGTTGATGATTATTTTTTTCCTTCTGGTACATACATGGCACCTTCCAGCACTATGAGTACTAGCCAGTAGAGATGAGGCTCTGAAGTTGGCACCAGCAGGATTTCTCCATGTTCCTTCTACATCTCATGTATGTAGTGTCCTCAGCGATAAGGTCTTACCATCCAGTTCTGGTGAGCACTAAGAGTAGGATCAATGGCCAGTATTGTTTGAGGGTCTATGGAACCCCTGATCGGCAGTTTCTGGAGAAGTTCATTCCTGGCATTGGAGTTTTTTATTCATTAGCCTATGGTGTCTAGAAAGGGTAATGTCCCCCTGTTATAATTCCTTTTAACCTAATGAGATGATCATGTGGTTTATGTCTTTGTGTCTATTTATGTGGTGAATTACAGTTATTGATTTATATATGTTTAACTATCCCTGCATTTCTGGGATGACACCAACTTGGTCATGATGGATATAATCTTTTTAATGTGGTCTTGCATTTGGTTTGCAAGTATTTTACTGAGAATTTTTCCATCTATGTTAATCAAAAGATTAGTCTATATTTTCTTTTTCTGTTGGGTCTTTGCCTGGTTTTAGAGTAAGGAATTTGGGAATATACCTTCATTTTCTATTTTACTGAATAATTTGAGGAGTACTGATATTAGTTCTTCTTTGAAGGTTTGATAGAATTCTACACTGTATCCATCTGGTCCTGGCCTCTTTTTAGAAGGGAGATTTTTAAATACTCTGTCTCACTGTTTGTTGTGTCTGCTTATATTATTTGTGTCATTTCGATTTAATTTTTGTAGACTGTGTATACCTAGAAAGTTACCCATTTCTTTTAGATTTTCTAGTTTAGTGGAATAAAGATTTTTTTTTATTTAAAGTATGCCCTTATGTTTTTCTGAATATCCTCTGGGTCTGTTGTAATGTTTTCTTTTTCATCTTGAGCTTGTTTATTTTCATTATCGCTTTCTTTCTTTTGGTTAATTTGGCTAAAGGTTTGTCAAGATTGTTCGTCTTTTCAGAGAACCAACTCGTCATTTCATTGAGTCTTCGTATAGTTTTGTTTCTATCTCATTAATTCTGGGCTTGCCTTTATTTTTCTCTCCCCTTCTACTCTTTTAAGGTGCTGTTCGTTCTTGGTTTTCCAAGGCTTTCAGGTGCACCATCCGTTTTTTTGTATGAGCTGTTTCTAATTTTCTGGTGTAGGCACTTAATGGTATAATTTTCTCTTAGGACTGCCTTCATCGTGTCCCAAAGGTTTTGATGTGTTGTGTTTTCATTTTCATTCAGTTCTTAGAAATTTTTTTGTTTCTTCTTGATTTATCCCAAGTTTTAATTTTCATTCAGTAATATGTTGCTTGCCTTTCATGAATTTGTGTTCTTTTTCTCATTTTTAATGTTGTTGATATCTAGCTTTAATCCTTTGTGGTCAGACAGGATACAAGATGGTATTTCATTTTTCATAAATCTGGAGACTTGCTTTGTGTTATAATATGTGATTAAATTTGGAGAAAGTTCCATGGACTGCTGAGATGAAAGTGTATTTTTTTGATGTTTAGATGGAATGTTCTGTAGATATCTGTAAGTCCTTTTGATTTATGATGTCATTTAACTCCATGGTTTCTCTGTCTAGTTTCTGTCTGATTAAACTATCTATTGGTGATAGCAGGGTTTTGAAGTCACCCACTATCACTTTATTGAAGTAAATGACAGATTTTAGAGCTAATGGAGGTTTTGTATTTTTTTTAATGTCCCTATATGAGGTGCATATATGTTTAGGATTGTAATTTATTCTTGGTGGATTTTTTTTCTTTAATGAGTATGAAGTGACCTTCCCTGTATCTTCTGACTAGTTTTAGTTTGAAGTCTATTTTGTCAGATATTAGAATAGCTACACCTGCTTGTTTTGGGTTCCATTTGCTTGGAATAGTTTTTCTTTCCTTTTACTGCTTTGTGGACATAAATTACTTAAAACTGTTTTTATCATGGAAAGTTTTTCTTTCTCCTTCAGTTACAACTGATAGTTTTTTGATAGTTTTTCTGGGTATAGTCTGTGCTGGAATCTGTGTTCTTTCATGATTCATATGATATTGGTCCAGTCAGCTGTTATTCCGATGGGTCTGTCTTTATATGTAACTTGATCTTTCTCACTTACAATTTTCAATATCTTTTCTTTGTTCTGTACATTTAGTGTTTAGACTATTATACGATGTGGGAGTTTCTTTTCTGGTCCTGTCTACTTGATGTTCAGTATGCCTCTTGTACCTTGGTGACTATTTCTTCCCCTAAGCTTGGGAAATTGTCTTCTATGATTTTATTAGAAATATGTTCTGTGTATTTGGCCTTGACTTTCTTCTCCTATGCCTATGAGTCATAGGTTTGGTCTTTTCACAGCACTCCAGAAGTCCTGGACAAATGTCATTTAGAAAATAAAGATGTAGAAATACTTCTGCAATTTCCATGGTGTTTTATCCTATCTAAATGTATGTAGGATAAAATAAACTTATTTACTTTGTATAGTTGCACATGTGCATGTAAATGCATGACAAGAATATCAGAAAGATCCTGAATTATCAAAAAAAAAAACCTCAGAAGAGAGAATCAGTATCTGGGATGTGGTCTGGCCATGAGCTACTGAAATCACCATTTCAACAGTCACAGCAGAGCTTTTTGTGCCCCACAGGGTCCTGTTTGCCCTGTTTTCCTTCTGTGGATCATTACAGCTCTTTCTCATTGCCCATGCTCCACGAGCTAGGACACCTCGGCCACCCACCATCCTCACAACTCAAGTACAATTTGGAAGCTGAATGTGGCATAGGAATGCATGTAACACAACTGGAGATGGAGGCAGGAGGGTGGAGTGGAAAGTGTTCCTTATTCTAGGCTGAGAGCACAGGATTTCCCACCCTCTTCAGGAAGAGAAACAACCACAGTAGGTGATTTGGGTAATTGCTACCTGCAGAGCATCTTAGTAAACTAATGAAAAGAGGAACAAATGACATCCCATCTCACCACTTCCACCCCAGTGGCCTGGAAACAGAATCAAGGTGTCCCTCCTGCCCGTGAGCAGAACCCTACAGAGCAGAGATAAGAAATCGGGCCACTGCTGCACTCTATCAGAAGGACAAGGACCCTCAGGTTTCCCTTCAGTCTCGTAACTTTTTCACCACTGTGCTGGATAGCTCTAGTTGTCAACACGACACACCTGAAAAGAGGGAACTTCATTTGGGGAACTTCCTCTATTGGACTGGCCCATGGGCATGTCTTGGAGGCATTTTCTTGATTGTTGAGTGATGTGGGAGGGCCCAACCCACTGTGGGTGCTGCCATCCCTGGGCAGGAGGTCCTGGGTTGTATGAAAAAAGCAGGCTGAGCACAGGTCAGGGGAGCAAGCCAGTGAAACGGCCTTCCTCCATGCTCTGTGCTTCAGTTCCTGCCTCCAAATTCCTGCCCTGCATTCCCTCAGTGATGGACTGTGACCTGGAAGTTATAAGATAAACTAAACCCTTTCTTCCCCAACTTGGTTTTGGTCAGTGTTTTTAATCACAGTAACAGAAAGTAACTAGGACAGCCCTGTGTACAATAGCAATTAGTCATAATCTTGGAGAGCAAAATATCAATATTGATGAGAAAAAATGTCTCTATATCTTTAGGACTTGGATAGAACTATTTTTCAGAAACAAAACATTGCAATTAGAATATTACAATAAAAAGATAAAACTTTAAACTATCCATAATGCATTCCTCCTCCTCCCTGGGTCTTTCCCTGCTCCTGAACCAGGCCCAATTACATCTCTAGCTTGTTCCATGAGTCACTGATGGTGCCATTCTCCCTTGAAGTCTCACCTCACTGACATAGTCCACCCAAATTCCACTGACTGCTGCACAGCCCCCCTCAGCCCTCATTGCCTCACTATACTTTTGTTCCTCCAACTTCCTGGACCATTTGTTTTCTGCTTTTCCCTCCCCGGATTACATCCTATCTCAGTGTAGCAACCAGATCTAGAGTCTCTGCCACACATACTACATATTAGATAGATGTTACAGCTCTTCATGTCATTACAGTTGGCTTACCTCCTTCTATGTGGTTGTTATGGTGTTTCCGCCATATGGTACAAGTTCCAGTTATAGCCAGAATGCTGCTCTCTAAAGCAGTCCCAGTGGGTGCTTATTGCTTTCCATCTCACTCCAAGTGCAAAGCATAGATCCTCCAGGGGCACAGGAGAAGACAATGGATTCTGAGTAGACAAGTAGTCGTCTGTTATTTCAGGCTACACTTTGGCTGCCACTGACCAGAGCAGCGTTCATGGAGAGTTGATACTGTCCTTCCCTGACACAGATATTCAAGTGTGAAGAAGCAAAAAGTAGGGATGGTTCTGGAGAAATAATGGGGAGGGCAGCACAGGTAAATGTGACCCCCAGAGTATTCTGACCCAGGTAAAGTGATTAGAAGACACTGAATCTTGTTCTGAGTTGGCGTTACAGTCAGTTACATGAGCAATTTCCCAAAGAAGACGGTTGAAGGAAGAAAAGATACTCAGGGTATCTAAGACCCAGATATGCACAATGATGCGTCTTACAAACTTGTGAATACAGCCTCATTTCCATGCATAGAAACATGAATGTTTGAAAGGTCCTACTGAGGATATGAATCAGATGAATTTCTTAGAAAATATCATAAAATGATATAATGTCAAAGTAAAAAAAAAATACATTAAAAAATACCCTGGAGTGCTGTTCCTGGAATAGCAGAGCAGAAGCTAATCTAGAGCTATGCTGATTCTGGGGGCTAATCTAGGGCTATGCTGATCCTGGGGGCTAATCTAGGGCTTTACTGCTCCTGGGGGCTAATCCAGGACTATGCTGATTCTGGGGGCTAATCTAGGGCTATGCTGATCCTGGGGGTTAATCTAGAGCTATGATGATCCTGGGGGCTAATCTGGGGCTATGATCCTGGAGGCTAATCTAAGGCTATGCTGCTCCTGGGGGCTAATCTAGGGCTTTACTGCTCCTGGGGGCTAATCTAGGGCTGCTGATTCTGGGGGCTAATCTAGAGCTATGCTGATCCTGGGGGCTAATCTGGGGCTATGCTGATCCTGGGGGCTAATCTAGGGCTTTACTGCTCCTGGGGGCTAACCTAGGGCTATGCTGATCCTGGGGGCTAATCTAGGGCTTTACTGCTCGTGGGGGCTAATCTAGAGCTATGCTGATTCTGGGGGCTAATCTGGGGCTATGATGATTCTGGGCCTAATCTAGGGCTATGCTCATTCTGGGGGCTAATCTAGAGCTATGCTGATCCTAGGGGCTAATCTGGGGCTATGCTGATCCTGGGGGCTAATCTAGGGCTTTACTGCTCATGGGGGCTAATCTAGAGCTATGCTGATTCTGGGGGCTAATCTAGGGCTTTACTGCTCCTGGGGGCTAATCTAGAGCTATGCTGATTCTGGGGGCTAATCTAGAGCTATGATGATTCTGGGGGCTAATCTGGGGCTATGCTGATCCTGGGGGCTAATGTGGGGCTATGCTAATTCTGGGGGCTAACCTAGAGCTATGCTGATTCTGGGGGCTAATCTAGGGCTATGCTGATTCTGGGGGCTAATTTAGAGCTATGATGATTCTGGGGGCTAATCTGGGGCTATGCTGATCATGGGGGCTAATGTGGGGCTATGCTGATCCTGGGGGCTAATCTAGAGCTATGCTGATTCTGGGGGCTAATCTAGAGCTATGATGATTCTGGGGGCTAATCTAGAGCTATGATGATTCTGGGGGCTAATCTGGGGCTATGCTGATCCTGAGGGCTAATGTGGGGCTGTGCTAATTCTGGGGGCTAATCTAGAGCTATGCTGATTCTGGGGGCTAATCTAGAGCTATGATGATTCTGGGGGCTAATCTAGAGCTATCTAGGGCTATGCTGATCCTGGGGGCTAATCTGGGGCTATGTTGATCCTGGGGGCTAATCTGGGGCTATGCTGATCCTAGGGGCTAATCTAGGGCTATGCTGATCCTGGGGGCTAATCTGGGGCTATGTTGATCCTGGGGGCTAATCTGGGGCTATGCTGATCCTAGGGGCTAATCTAGGGCTATGCTGATCCTGGGGGCTAATCTAGGGCTATGCTGATCCTGGGGGTAATTCCTCCAGTATTATTCTTTCTACTCAGGATTCCTATAGGTAGCTGTGATCTTTTGTGCTTCCATATGAATTTTAGGATTTTTTTTCTGTTTCTAAGAAGACTATCAGAGGATTTTGGTTGGTATTGAAGTCTGTAAATTGCTTTCCGTAGATGGACATCATAGTATCAATTCTACCAATCCATGAGTATGGGAGGTCGTTCCATCTTCTAGTGTCTTTTTCAGTTTCTTTCTTCAGAGATTGAAAGTTCTCATTGTAGAGGTACTTCGTGTCCTTGATTAGGTTTATTCCTAGGTGGTTTTTAGTTACTTTGTTTGTTTTGAGGCTATTGTGAATGAGAGTGTTTCTATGATCGCCTCAACATGCTTGTTATTAGTATATAGAAACGGACTTTCTCGGTATATAGTTATATAGGTACTTTCTTAGTATATATAGTTATTAGTATATAAAAAGGTTTTTTTGTAAGTTGATTTTTTATCCTTCCACTTTGCTGAAAGTGTTGATAATTTCTAGAATTCTTCTCATGGAATTTTGGGATCTCTTATGTATAATACATTGTCTATAACTAGGAGTTTTGACCTAATTTTCTTATTTACATCCTTTAATGAGCTTTTCATATTACTCCAGCTAACGCTTCAAGCACCATGTTGAAAAGGAGTGAGGACAGCAGTCATCTCTGTGTCTTTCATGATTTTAATGGAATTGCTTCCATTAAGGATGATGTTGGCTGGGGTTTTGTCGTACAGAGCGGAGATTCTGATGCAGTATACTCCCTTCAGTCTTCTTCCCTCTAGGACTTCTATCATGATGACATGTTGGGTTTGCCAAAGGCCTTTCCAACATCTGTTGATATAATCATGTGACTTCTGACTTTTAATTTCATTTGTATGATTTACTGCCTTTGGCGATATATGTATGTTGAATCATCCTTGCATCTTTGGATAAAGCCAACTTGGTTG
The DNA here is from genome assembly GCF_000622305.1 of Nannospalax galili. NCBI lineage: Eukaryota > Metazoa > Chordata > Mammalia > Rodentia > Spalacidae > Nannospalax > Nannospalax galili. The sequence goes on along the minus strand of NW_008340972.1, from coordinate 3,237,668 downwards.
TGGTGGATGATTTTTTTTTTATCTATGCCTGTGTTCAGTTTGCAAATATTTTGTTGAGACTTTTTGTATCTATGTTCGTCAAGGATACTGGAGCTATCTCAACAGTGTGATAATGCACTTGTATCTTGGGGCAACCAACAGCTGTCTAATTGGACATGAAGCCCGCACAATTGGAGGCAACTGACGCCTGGTATAAGTAAACTGACCTGAGAACCTGTGGCTGGTGAGGTCATAGACACTAGAGGATAGCTATCATGTTCTAAACTAATAATACTACTAAAATGTGCCTAAATTAATATAGTTTGGGTTTTTTTGTTTTTTGTTTTTGTTTTTTTGAGACAGGGTCTCCCTGTAGCCATAGCTGGCCTAGATTCGTATGGAGACAAGATTGGCCTTGAACTCACAGAAATCCACCTGCCTCTGCCTCCCAAGTCCTGGGGCTAAAGGCATGTGCCACCATGCCATACTCTAAATTTGGTTTTCAAATGCCCTCTAAATATTTATACCTATAGATGAAGGGTGTGACTTTCACCCTTCATCAAAAAAGTTTCTTTTTGCAAGAGACAGAGGCTGGTACAGAGATTCACAACTAGTCAAAATGCAGAAAATAAGTGACTTTGAAGTACCCAACCCCAAATAGGACATAAACCCAGGGAACATTATGGATGACATTAAAGTGGCACAATTTTCAGAGTCTGAGGATGTACGCATGCTTCCAGATAGTGCCTTTTCTAATGTGACAGGGATATTGCACCCATGAACTCTCAACAATATGGGTGCCTGCACAAGACCCGCAAAGAACACACCAATCGACATGCCAACATGGGTGGAGGAAAATTTCACAAGGCTCCAGCCTTAGATGAAGAGCTACAGGCAGTCTATGGCTACAGAGGACAGGAAAACCAGTTCTTTTCAGGGACAAGACCCCAAACTTAAGTGGCCAACCCTAAATATATGAAAAGGCCACACTAACTGGATTCAGCAGATTGTGTGTGTGTATATACACACACATACGCATGCATACATACATGTATATACATATATATAAATGCACATACGTATACATGAAGAGGTCATGAATTCAAGAGGGGTGGTTGGGGAAGACATGGGAGGCATTTAATGGGGAAGAGGAGAGTAGAAATTATGCAAATATGGTGTACTCTTGTATGAATTCTCAGATAAATTTAAAATTACATTAAAAATATAAAACAAGGGGCTGGAGAGATGGCTCAGCAGTTACGAACACTGGCTGTTCTTGCAGAAGGCCCAGGTTCGAACCCAAGAACACACAGGGCAGCTAACAACTGTCTGTAGCTCCAGTCCCAGGGGATCGGATAGCCTCTTCTGTCCTCCACAGGCACTGCACGACACAGGTGCACTTACCTACATGCAGGCAATACATGCATACACATAAAATAATATATACAACAAATAGTTCTGAATAAAAGTGTATAAAAATGATGATTGCATTTCAGTGTTCTCATATTCTTACAATCCTGATTTTACTGAGCTGTTAGAAATGGAATGAAATAATTAACATTTCTAAACTTGTCCATTTATTCTGAGACATATAATGTTGCTGTAATTAAGCTTTTGTTATAAAACAAGTCATCTCAAAACATTAAAGATTCATAATTTCTAAACATTCTTTCGGTTTTTGGACAGGTTTTCTGACTTGGGGCGATGGTACCAGAACCACCCATCTAGAAACCTCTGCTCAGACAGAATGGTCCACCTCTGTTCTCCATCATCTCTCACTCCTTAGCATAGACGATTTCACTAAAAATTCTCAAATTTGATTAGCTGGTTAAAAAAAAATCAAACAAAGTGCTGATGACTCTGATCCAAAGAAGCAATAGGATCAAATCCAGATTCAAGGGTGGAAAACAGATCCCGTAACATAATGGAAGGAGTTTAAAATTCACACATATACTGTAATTGCGGAAAGGGGGGAAAAAGGAAAGTCAGAACTGATTTCTGAAGGAGGCTTTTGAAGAGTCTTTAAATAGAGCTGTCCCAAAGGGAGAGGATTGTAGAAGTTTCCTTTAATCACATGTCGTGAGAAGGGGATTTAAGGAGACCATTTGGTGAACTTGACGCGAGTCAAATGGAGCTTTTGGGACAAAGAGCGTGAGCATTGAATCATCCTTGATAAACTTGAAGGATGACTAGCTGGGTCAAGAAGTGAAGTTGGAGTCATGCGGTAAGTTCACGCCCTTCCCAGCTGAGCTGTATTTACTTAACAGAAGTTGTGGCTCTCAGTTTCCCACCTATCCTGATGGCAGAGAAGACTGCCTGTGGGTACCTGATACCTTTGAGCTCTGTATTTCAAATCAGACTCATTTTAACATTCTATGACACCTTCCCCTACCCCTGAGTCTTCATTGGTGCTGCAAAATGAAGGGTGTGAAAATTCTAAGTGGAACACTCCAGCGTTAGGGAAATTTTCACACAGGATCAACATGATAAAATGCAAGTCCCTCAGCAAACAGTAATTTAACATAAAGCTCTAAGAGATTACTTTATTTGGTGTTTATATGACACATAGTTGCTACCTTAAAAGATTCCTTCTGAATATAATACAGGAATGCATAATACACTTTAAACCAGGTTCCATTTGTCTGGCATTTCTTCTGTTTAGTCTCTAGTGAAGATTTCATGGGTTTAAACTTGGCCAAGAAAGTTAAAAGCACAAAACAAGTAAATTCTCTTAAAACATTTTCCATAACGATCCCTCCCCACCCCCGATCTTTTTGTTTCTTTGGGAAAATGCCAAGGAAAATAGTTCAAGTGATTATTTTAAAGGACAGGAGGAAGTTAAAAACAGTGAAGCCTCTTTCAAGAAATAGCTAGTGGTACAAATGCATAGACATTTAAAATTGACTTGTGAATTATAAAGACCTACTGTATCTCCTCATTGGGAAATAAAAGCAACAACAAATAAAACCTAGTCAGAGAGTATAAAAATGCACAAAGCTTTATTCTTCAAATTTATTAGTCATTTATTCTTTTTAAAATTTTACTTATTTCTCTGTGTGTGTGTGTGTGTGTGTGTGTGCGTGTGTGTGTGTGTGGTACATGTTGCCACGGTATACATGTGATAATCAGAGGACAACTTATGGAAGTCAGTTTTCTCCTACCATGTGGGTCCTGGGATAGAACTCAGGTCATCAGACTTGGCAGCAATCACGTTTGCTCTCTGAGCCATCTCATTTGCCCCAGTTGTTCTTTGAACTCAGCTATCGAAGTTAAGTATTTCCATTCTTAAGTGATGAAACTCACAAGGATCCACTTTACAGGGTGGCACTACTGATCGTGGGTTTTCCCCTTACTTCAAGACAGAATGAAGACTTTTTAGCCATATCCCAGCCCCAGAAAGTGTTTTCACTGTAGACATTAGCTGAAGACCTGTGTTCCAGGTAGAGGGCCACCCAGGCTCTAGCTCCCCCCAGAACACTGCAGGATGGGTTCGTTTAAATATGCATTAGTCTGCTGGGAATTCTTTCAAATAAGGTTAAATGTATTCCATTTCTGTATAATACACATGGCCTTTAAAACTATCCACCTCAAAGAAATTAAGATTAAAAGTAAATGAAGGGTTCTAAATGGGATCTGTTCTGATTGTCTGAGTCCTGGTGCTGTGGATTAGAACCTTCTCTATTGCATCTTTAGAGAGGATATCAGGGTCCCTCCATCCTCCTGAAAGGCCAGGACAGCAGCCTTGATGTCTGGGCTCATATTTTCACCAGTAAAGGTAGATTTGAAGTCAGCAAAGTGTGATTGATTCGTGCTGTCTGTTGCCCCTGGAGAAGGTTTCACTCTTCAGCTTTCTGTTCTTCAAGACTGCCTTGATCCATGTAACCTTCCATGGACTTTTCTTAGGCATATTTTGTAAAGCGCCTTTCCTGAAAGTGACAGTTCATGCAAAATGAACACTATGATTTTTGTGTCTTGAGTACTTTCGTCCTTAAGATATTCCACAGAGGTGCTGCTGCTGGTCAGTAAGTCATTGTTATTCCTGTCCTACTAAGCATCTTCCCTTCCTCCTCCAAGAATAGCCTGTTGGTAGTTCCCACATCTTGTAAATACCAGGAGACATCTCACCATGGCTAGAGAGGTTCTGAGTAATAATCATGATGGAGACAAAGGGTAATAGCAACAGTGTTGGCTTGCTGAACTTGGAGCTCACCAGGAGTAACATCCCCAGCTCTTTGCTTAGTTTTTAGTTTTGAGAGCAAGTTGCCCAAGCTGGCCTTGAACTCACTCTGTAGTTGAGACAGGCTTTGAGCTTGTGATTTCCAGGGCAATATAATCACTGACATGCTGGGGAAGAGAGAGAAGTGTCAGGAAAAATAACAGGATTTCTTTTTAACGTGAAGAAGAAAAATAATGTTCATTTTAAACTTCTTGGTAGTAAATTCTTTTTAAAAATGAAAATTTTAATGTGAGCACAGCTATAAATCCACGCAGTATACCGTGAGTACTGAATAGGATCTGAGTTGCTAGAATATTCACCCGTGTGCTATAATTGCAGCATCTATATTTCTACCTAATGGTGATTCAACTGCTTGATGTCTGAGGTCCAAAGAAAGTTGAGGATCATGGAAATTAATAAGGTCAAGTTCATCTTTATAATATAGAGCTGGGGTGGAACTCAAGTTCAGAACAGTCTGAATGCAAAACTGGGTCTCTTTTCATGGCACTAATTTGACAGTCCACATAAGAAATAGTGAAGAATGTGGATGTTAAGGCAGAAATCAATGATCTGAGGACAGTGAGCTAACTTCTAGGGACTCTAGGGAGCAAATGTTCTAGTGCAAACAGTTTATTGCTGAGTAACATACTGAGAGAACAAAAGAGGAAGTGGGGTTGGGAGAGATCAGATCAGATGATTGCAGCCTCCCAGCAGCCAGCTCTGAGCACCGCTGTCCAAAGCTAAATGCTTACACCTGTCTCTTTACTCAGTGTCCAGCTCCCAGGGCACATTGAGAAGAACTTGACCTCTGCTAAGGCAGGTCCTAAGAGATGCAAGTGCAGACACTGTCACTCCATCCTCTAGGGTAGGCAGCTAGCCATTTCTAACAGATCTGAGCAGCCCATCTCAGCATCTGCAGAAGATGCATAGAAAAGTCACCAAGTTTGGAAGATCCCAGAAGAGAAAACAGAGCAGAACTCTTCTGATCCTGTACTTCCAGAGCCCAGTCATTTAGATTTAAAAAAAAAGTTACAGGAACTGGAGAAATGGCTCATCAGTTAAGAGCACTGGTTGTTCTTGCAGAGGACCTGGATTTGGTTCCCAGTGTCCACACGGTGACTAATAGCCATCTGTAACTCCAGGAATGTGGAATCTGGCGCCCTCTTCCGGCCTCCATGTGCATTGCATGCATGTTGCACTTACATACATGCAGGCAAAACACTCAAACACACAAAAATAAATACATAAAAAGAATAAAGTTACAAAACAACTACTTGAGAGCAAAACATCTATGATGGTACTAGCTCATTTCTTGCTGCTCTTAACAGATGACCACAAAATAGTTAATCATTAAAGAAATGAAATTTATCTCTTACAATTTTGGAGGCTGGAGAGTCAAAGGTCAAGGGTTTGCATCTTGTGACCTTTGGTGAGAATCTCCATGATACATTACAATATAGCAGAGATCCTCACGTGGTAAGAGGGACTAAGCATCCTGGCCCAGGTCTCTCCACCTCTTATGAAGCCACAATCACATTGGATTAGGGCTCCACCAATATGGTCACATTTAATTATTTCTCAAAGATTACTCCTTATATTAGGCTTCTACTCTCTTAATACCTTATATGGAGAATTAAATTTTAATGTGAGTTGTTTGAAGACTTTTTACTTACTTTTATTTTCTCTTAGGCACCTCTTAAGTATATCAGGATGGGTCCTAGGAAATGGGTACTATGGAGCTGCTAGTCTGGGGGCTTTTTAAAGGACTTATGGCGGAACCTGGAGTGAGGTGTGGGGAGGGGATGAGCTGGTCGGTTCCACTGACCCAACAAGGTGTCCAGGTGCCCCCCTCTCAGTTCAGTCAGGTAGTGGGGTCCAGCCTCTGGACACTTCATTGTTCACTGAGGAGATAACCAAGGAGGAGGAGCCACAACTGTCTCTCTGACTTCCAGCTAGGACATTCTGGGACCTGCTGTTCTGGGATCCCTGCCTGACCTGACCAGCTTTGCTCTCTTGTTTTCATCAGGATCATGCAGAGCTATATAGGACAATGTTAATTTTCATCAGTAAAAATGACAAGCGACAGTATTAGAACCAGGGTTTTAGGGCAGAAAACCCAGAGCCGGCAGCCCCGGCAGCCCCAAAGCTTGGGCCGCCTGTCTCAATGTGTCAATTAAAGGGGTAATAGTGAAGAGCAGAGAAAGGAAATGTAATCGATGCCTCAGGAAGATTAACAGACCAAGGGGTGCGGTGACCCCAAGTTTGCCTTTGGGTTACTGATGTGAGCTTTAGGTTTAAATAGAGGAGGAATCAGGACAGAAAGCAGGATGTATACATACATCAGGAGTCCTGGTCAAGCTGTGTCTCCAGCTGTGGACCTTCCCCGCCACGTTGTCAAAGCTCTGGTCCCACAAGGTCCCATCAATTGCTAACATACCAAGGGAACTGATCTGGTTCTTGCAAGAACTCCTCCAGGATCCAGCATCTCCATCACAGGCCACTGTCATCATCTTCAACGTGGTTCTGCAAAGATTGGTTCTCCCTGGAATCTGAGGTGAAGATCAGGTTTAGGACAAAGGCTTATCTCTACAGACTTAGAAGAGGATGCGATGGTCAGGCAGACAGACACCGCTCAGTGATTATCACACCTGTGCAGAACCTGGTACTGGAGATAGCCAGAATGAACACACAGGCGCCAGGCACCTTATGTGACCAACTGTGGAGTCAATGCTTTTCCCCCTTTTTTAGCAAAAGCAGCTTCTAAGTGTTTGTCACAAAATTATGTTGATACTTTTAGGATATTACAGGGGGGGAAGTCAGAAATCAAAATCTCGGTCTCACTTCCTGCACTCATTCATTACATGGAGATTTTCAGTTTCTTGTGAATAAACCAAAAAGCCGGTAAAGATGCATTTCAGTTGACTTTTTTTCAGACATCCTAGAAAACCCTAAGCTATTTTTAGGCAGAAGGAATACAAAAGAGGGAGCTGGAGAGATGCCGTCATGATTAGAGCGTGTACTGTTCTTACAGAGGACCTGGGTTCCCAGGACCCACATCGGGCAGCTCACAGATGCCTATAACTCCACCTCCAGCATATCTGATGCCCTCTTCTGGCCTATGTGATCACCTGCCCTCAAGTGCACATACACACATATACACATAAATAAAAATAAATCTGTTTTAAAGGTACAAAAGAGACGCTTCCCCCACCAGTGCCCCTCATTCTACTGAAATAAAATCCATCTACGGACCACGGAGCATTCCAACAGATTTGTTTCATCTTCTGCAGAGAGCAGGAGTTGTTCTTCCTGTTTATCCTTCCTGAGGACATCAACTTTTCCCCACTTTAGTTCCTGGAACTCTTTGACCCCGCCCCCCAGAGTATGCTCACCCTCCCAATTAAGGTTCACTCAACACTGCCAGGATCTGAATGAGGATGAAAAAGACACAAATCTTCTGGGTTTCATTTGAGATCTCTCATCTGTGAGGGAGAACAGACAGAAGGTCTCAAATGGAAGAATTACATAAATGGAAAATCTAAGTAGCTTTAAGAAGAGCCCTGTGACCTCTCCCCATGGGCATGATCCCCTGTGTTTTCTCTAATGTAGAAAAGAGCTTATTATTTGGGTGTTAATGGCATTAAACAATCTTTGGTGATAACGGCTGATGGACTATTGCAAAAGCACAGGCACTGTAAAGACATCAACTGTCCTTTAAATGTCAGGCAAATTGAGTACAGGATCATATGCAGCTCAGGATGTTCACTTAAACCAGTGCTGCAAGTATTCCTTCAGTTCCCATCATTACAGAGCTGAGCACCACTGAAATATTTGGTTAAGCAAACAGCACTCAAAAGAAAACAGACTAACATAAGCAGAAGTTAAAAAATAAGTCTACAATAAATTTAGAACAGTAATGGATTCAGTTTGACAGGAGTTCAGGAAAAATCTGCAGGGAACCAGGGAAGGTGTAAGAAAAGAGGTTAGACCCAAATCAAAAGTTTCAATTGGCAGATCGGGAAATTTATTATTTCATTATGGAATAGAGAGAGAAAAAAAAACCCCGAATGCTTGAAAAACACTGAAGATTCCTAAAATTGAAGAAAACGATAAATCCATCTGACAAGTATAGATAAGGCTAATAGCAAACTGTAGGTGGAGGATGGGGAAGGGACCTGCTGAGACTGTCACTGACTGGCTATGAGACCTGTGCTTGGCTTGCAGGGAGCAAGTGGGTAACAAGAACAGAGCTGAGAGACAGAGAGGGGAGAGGCCCAACACGGCTTGCAGCTCACTGACATGGAATGCCAGGGAGACAGAGGAACAACTGCCTTGAGTTTTAAGCCAGCATTTCTGCGGAGTTATTGCTACAGGGAGGTTCTCAAGGATCCTTTCCTCCTTGTTTCCTGTTGCTGTGCTAGAACACCGACCAAAACCAATTCTGGGAGGAGAGGATTTATTTCTTCTTACACGTCACATTCCATTATCAAGGGAAGCCAGGGTAGGAGCTCAAGGCAGGAACCTGGACACAGGAATTAAAACACAGGCCAATAGAGGACCGCTACTTACCGGCTTCCTTCCTCCGGCTTGCTCAGCTACCATTTTTATACAGCCCAGGCCCTCCTGCCCAGGGATGGCACCTGTCCACAGTGCGCTGAGCCCTCACACATCAACTGGCAATCAAGAAAATGCCCCAAGTAGGCATGCCCACAGGCCAGTCTGATGGAAGAAATTCTCCAGCTGAGGGTCCCTTTTCTCTAGGAAAAGAAGACAAAACTCACAGATTCTCTGTGAGATTGTTTAAAATAACACACTGACTAAGGTCTGTAGGAGAAAGCAAATATATCTAGAAATAAATGCCCCTACCAAAGCACGTTCATTTTCTATTTATTTATTGTTATTTTTTTTATTTTATATGTATGAGTATTTTGCCTGCACGTATGTCAATGCACCACATGCGTACATTGCCTGTGGAGGCCAGAAGAGGGCATCAGGGTCTCTGGAACTGGAGTTGCAGACAGTCGTTAGCTGCCATGTGTCCTCTGCAAGAGCAGCCAGTGCTCTAAACCACCAAGTCATTGCCAGCTCCTTCAATTTGTTTTTGAAACAGGGTCTTGTGTAGCTTATGTTGGCCTCAAAGTCATTATGTAGTCAAGGATGGCTTTGAACTCCTGATCCTCCTATCTCCACCCTCCTAAGAGCTTGGATTACAGTTTGAACCACTGGGCTCAGCTTTTTGATTCACTTTTAATCTAGTGACCACTAAATTCAGATTCCGTGTCAGGAACTACATTATGATTACCCAGCTCCCTGATATGCTATCATATGTAAATGTCTCAAACTTGGTCTATTAACAAAGTAGTATCTCCTTCTCAAGATAGATATTTTCTTAGTCTCTTAGTCATTTTATTTTGCAAATATATTTCAAAAGTTTACAATTGTCTTGGCCTAAGTTATGTTGAACAAAACCCACAATACCTACTCTCGAGGCACCTGCGTGTATTCTCATACGAGAATGGACAAACAAAAGTCTTGATGGAATGCTGGTTTCTATTTGGTGGCAGAGGAGCTGGTATGAAAAACTTCCACACTGCAAACTCCTAGCAGATACGTATTGAAAAGCCCTGATGCATACATGAGCATCTCTAAAACTCTCAAAGAAAGATCTGAATGTCAGGAATGTCAGGAACAAACAGTTTTAAGTATAAAGTTTATCCTGAGGCAGCTCTAGAAATTGATGTGTGGGGTGGGGGTGGGGGTTACATCAGTTAGTACCTGAATTAACTTTAGACTTTGCATGGAGTGGGCATGAGGATTTACAGTAAGACATCCCCTAAAGGTCCTTTAGGGAAAGCTGCCCCCTTCACAGAAGGACCTGAGAAGGAAAATAAGGTTCAGCATCTGCCCAGGGTCCTGATCTGTAGCTTACTGTGATCTGTACTTGGGTGAACACAATTTTTAATGAGAAACGGGCTCCTTTAGCCTGTACTTTTTATAGAATAAGTTTGAAACAAAACAAAAACATGGGGCTGGGGTGATGGCTCAGTGGTTAAGAACACTGGCTGCTTTTGCAGAGGTTTGATTCCCAGCACCCACATGGCGGCTAACAACCATCTGTAATTCCAGTTCCAGGAGATCTGACACCCTTTTCTGACCTCCACAGGCACTGCATGATACCGGTGTACTTACACACATGCCGGCAATACATTCATACACATAAAATAAAAAGAATAAATAAAATATTTTAAAAAGAAAAACAAAACACAACAAAAACTCACATGGTGTAAAATATAAAATAATCCCCAACCTGAAAGATGTACTTTGGGTCCTGTTGTAGTGGATAATGTCATGTCCAGTGGCTTCACCAGAGTCCCCTGAGCTCAGTTTTATCAACATTATTTTGAATGTAGGCTTGGAGTGCTCTCTAGGGAATTCTTTTCCTTCCAATAGCCAGCACCTTCTTTTTTTCTTGAGAGCTAATCACCAAAACATATCCTCTCACTTTTCATCAGATCCCTGGTTTCAGTTTTAAGAACTCTGAGACATGGCCTGAACTCCAGATGCCCCTGAAAGTCCAGACTGAGATGACTTTCTGAGGGACTTTGTCTGAGACCACACCGTGCATGGCTCTTCTCTTCGCTGCCTTGTCCCCACGCTTACTCCCCTGCCACTGGCCCCTGGAGTCCTTCCTTAGTTTGCACTGTCCCAGAGTCCTAGATGCATAGGTCTGCTTCTACAGCACAGGACCTAACCCTAACCCTTGAGATTCCCATCAGAAAACAAACACAGACCTTAAGAAAAAGATTCCATCTGAGAAAGTATGATTGCAAGAACTTCATGAATTGAGCAGTAACCTGACAGAATACATCAATTATCCAGGAACTGGTCCAGGATGCAGATGGAAAGGACTGAAAATGGGAGGCATAGCAGAGTCTGAGACACAAGCCTCCAATGCTGACATTGACACAGGTCTCCCAACAGATCCTGAAAAGAACAGAGAGGAACAAGCAAGCAGTACTCAGGGCAAATGTACAACAGCCTAGAGGACATGTGACGGACAGGAAGCAGCAAAAATTCTATACAGGGGCAATAAAATTAAATGCATGTGAAAGTAACATTGCACAACACAAATGTAGAGGGAATATCAAAATCATGGGCTGGGAAGATGGTTTGGTCAGAAAAGTGCTTACTGTGTAAACATGAAGACCTGAGTTCGATCGCCAGCATCCACATAAAAAACCTGGCATGTGATACAGATGCTGGCAAGGCAGACAGGCAGATCCCTGGGGCTCACAGGTCGGCCAGCCTAGTCTACTCAACAAGCTAACACCCAAGATTGACCTCTGGCATCCACACATAATGCACAAGCACGCAAAACCCCACAGCCTCCCCTCCCCCAGGTAATAAAAGATGGATTGTTTATAAAGAAACAAGGATTGAAAATCAAGAGTGTTGTCAAGAGAAGCAGCGGAGTCCACCAGACAGCGGGTGATGTTTTCATTGTGGAAGCTAGCTGTCAACAGAAGCCACAGCATAAGACAAGAAGAATAAATAGTAAATTAAAAGTGTTGTCAGGGGCTGGAGAGATGGCATCATGGTTAAGAGCACTGGCTGCTCTTGCAGTGAACCCAGACTCGATTCCCAGCACCCACATGGTGGCTAACAACCACCTGTGACTCCAGTTCCAGGGGACCTGATGCCCTCTTCTGATCTTTGTGAGCATTGCATGACATGGGTGCACCTATGCACATGCAATACACTCATACACAGAAAATAAAATTAATAAAATATTTTTTAGAAAGTGTTGTCAGATGATGATTGCAAAATTTTCACTAAGGAAAGAAATTCACCTTTTCTTTCCTTAGAAAGGGGGGATTTTATTTATTATATTTACACGCACGAGTGTATTGCCTACATGTATGTAAGTGCACCCGTGTCATGCAAAGCCCACAGAGATCAGAAGAGGGCATTAGATCCCCCAAGAACTGGAGTTACGGACCGTTGTTAGTCACCATGTAGGTGCTGGAAATCAGATCCCTGGAACTGGAGTTATGGGTAGTTGTTAGCTGCCTTGTGGGTGCTGGGAACAGAACCCATGTCCTCTGCAAGAGCAGTCAGTACTCTTAACCCCTGAGCCACGTCTCAAGTCCCCGAAATATAAAGACTTTTAATATTTCCCTACTATCATTCCTCATGTAAGCACAGGTTCATATACCTTTGGATTGTACCATGTTAGAATGCTTGGTTTGAAATTTGTTTCTTCAAGTTGCTGAGTTTAGATCCACACACAAACAGAATTGCTAAATGAATCTTGGCTTGGGATTATTACAGAATGTCCAATAATTTCTGGAATGATCCTAAACATACTTTTGTAGTATGTATGTATGCAAAGTATCATTCTCAGTACTGGTGATTGTGAAATCAAAATATTGATCAACTCTGAAAATGCTGAAATGCTGTTTCCTGTAGCATGAAATGTTCAGCAATGATTTAACACTTTATGTGAGGGTAAGCAAGAGCAGCTGTCTCATTAGTATGTAAACTTACTTCCATATTTAATGAAGGATAAAATCATATGTATAGCAAATTTTTATGAGGAAAGAATGTACATGTGTCCTTCTGTCTCCAGAGGCTTCCTGTCCTCCTTCCTGTAAGAGCCAATCAAGGCCTGTCTCCCCCCTTCCCACTTCCAGGCTCCCTGGTTTCTTTGCATCCCTCCAACATGCCAACCTTTGAGGCCTTAGCACCTGCTGTCTCTTCAGCCTGGGATACACTACCTTTCCATTGGAGTCTTCATTGCGTTTGTAGGACAAGTGTTTACTGTGGATCAGTCTTTATCTTCACACTTTCTTAAGCACTGGGAAGCAGTGGAAACAGAACACACAAAAGTCACTGCACTTGCGAATGACCTGTTTCAGTAGCTGGGAACTGTCATCGCTCAATTCAATGAGGTCTTTCCAGCCGCTGGTAGGAAATGTTGTTGTCACTTACATTTCATCTTCACGTTCATGCTGTTTCTCCCACTGGTGTCGCCGCTTCTTTGAGAGAAGGAACCTTGTCCTTCTTGTCTGTCATTTTCTTCCATTACTACAGAAGCACTGATGCCTCTGACAGTCATGTGTTCTGGAAATATTTGTTAAAGGAATGAATGTGTAAATAGGGGATTTGTGAGAGGGGCCTCAGAGGAAGAAGGCTGTAATTATATTTGAGCAAAACAGAAGGAGGTTTCTTGCAGCGTGTGTGTGTGTGTGTGTGTGTGTGTGTGTGTGTATGTCTGTGTCTATGTCTGTGTGTCTGTCTCTGTGTGTGTACCCAAGCAGACAGGATCCCATGCAAGATAGCAGATACTTTAACAAAAGAATAAAATGTCATACAGCCAGGTAGGGACCAGCTCTAAAGAGTTACTATGCTGAATGAACATTTTGTCTTACAAATATCATGCATGAACTTTTGCTTCAATCTAAGATGTGAAATTTCAATTTTATGTTGATATTTTATTTATAAAGAATCACAAAACTCTTTGGTTATAGTTAGTTATTCTATAGTCTCAGTTTTAATGGACATATAATATTTTAAGTCTACGTAGACTGCGAAGTTACTCAGCTGGCAGAATGTTTGCCCAGCATGCATGAGACCCTGGGTTCAACCTCAATGAAACATAAACCAGGCATGGTAGCACACACCTGTATCCCAGCATTCCGGAAGAAGAAACAGGAGAATCAGAAGTTCGAGGTCATCCCCAGCTATATATGGAGTTCGAGATCAGCTTGGGCTAGGGAAGGACCCTATCTCAAAAAAGTGGGGTAAAGGATGATATAAACCTGGGAATAAATGGAGATCAACTACTGAAATTCAGTTATGTACAAACTAAACGTGTTTCCAATAAGTGGTATCATGCTCACTTCTAGTGAGCCCTCAGGGAACTAGACAGTAAACTTGTCTGCATAGTATCACCTGCCATCACAACTAACAAGTACTGAGTATTCTTCAGACTCAGAACACTGTTCTAAGCTATTTAACTCTCAAAAATTCTTGGTTTGGGACACCTAGTCACGCAAGACCACATAGCCCACTAGAAGCGAGTAGCCAATCCCAAATGTGGTGTCTGGCTCAAAACTGTGTTATCTCTCTCTTTTAAAAGATTTATTTGGGGGACTTGAAGACATGACTCAGCAATTAAGAACACTGTTTTTGCAGAGGACCTGGGTTTGATTCCCAGCACCCACGTGGTAGCTAATAACCATCTGTAACTCCAGTTCCAGGGGATCTGACTCCCTCTTCTGACCTCTGCAGGCATTGCACAACATAGGTACACTCATATACATGGAGGCAATACACTCATACACATAAAAATTTTTTAAAGATTTATTTAGGTACGTATGTCTGTCAGTGTGTGTGCACACATGTGTGCAGGTGCCCATGGAGGCCAACAGGGGGTGTCAGTTCCCCTGGAGCTGGAGTTACAGGTGGTTATGAGTTTCCCCATGTGGATGCTGGAAACTGAACCCCAGTCCTCTGCAAGAGCAGCAACCACGTGCTCTTTACTGCAGAGTCATGTCTTCAGCCCACAGCCTGTATTCCTAACATAAGTTCACACTACCTACTTCCTTCCGGAGGACTCCAGCCCCACCCACCGACCTTGTCACCTAAGCGCATAGAAACACACTGCCCAGCTTTAAGACACTTTCCCGTGACTCAATCTCATTGATTTCTTCTACTCACCTTCCATCCTGTTATTTCTAACAGGCCAGTGGTAGGATCCCCGGATCTGATCTCTGGAATTGGAGCCATGGTCAAAGTCAAAGTCAAAGTTGGGTGCTTTGGAGCGTCTCTGTGTCCTATCCGATTCAGTCTGGTGTCAATCATTTCCTCTGCCAGGGGGGTCTCCACGTAGGTGGCATGAGGGATCTTCTTTCTTGTACTGCTTGTGGTCAAACTGTTTTATATGCTTATTTGATCTATTCTGGTTGCTTAGCAACTCTGGCAGGCGTGCCTGGAGTGCCACCTCTTCTGGTTCCCTGCATATTGCCTAATGTGTGGGCTCCCTGTCTAGATCCTGAAACACATTCCCTCAAAAAGGCGTGAGCTTTCCAAAGCACTGTCCTCACCTGCCACCACCACCCAACCTCACCCAGAAGCTGCGTCACAGACCAAAGTCTCACCCTCCCCGACTGTGAGGCACCCCACCTCCCTCACGTTTTGTAATGTCCACTATTTCTCTTGCAACCGTGAGGCACACTGTGCAGGTTTTTCTTCTACAGCGTTGCCCCCTCTAGTGCTGAGCTGAGAGACTGCATATTCATGGCACAATTAAATCTTTGTTAATTTAGTTCATAGGAAGGACAGCTATAAGAGAAATTTAATATTTACATGTTGAACGTGTCTTAGTTTTCTCAATTTTGTAACCGAAATCATGACAAGAATCACCAAGAGGAAGGATTTATTTGGGCTTGTGGTTTGAGGGTCCAGTCCATCATGGCAAGGAGGCATCATTTTCCCATCTCCTAGCATTTGGGTCCAACAGAAATGGTAAAGTTACTGTTCTACTCACTTTCTCCTTTTTCCTGTTTTAGTCAGTTAGGACCCCCAGACCATCAGAGGATGCAGCCCACATTCCGGGTGGATCTTCCTCCTCAGTTAATCCTCCCAGAAATGTATATGCAGATTTATGCAAATTGTGTGCCTTGGTAGGAC
Source organism: Nannospalax galili (assembly GCF_000622305.1). Classification (NCBI taxonomy): domain Eukaryota; kingdom Metazoa; phylum Chordata; class Mammalia; order Rodentia; family Spalacidae; genus Nannospalax; species Nannospalax galili. Next base: position 3,221,779 of record NW_008340972.1, on the reverse strand, counting down.
CCTAGGTGTTTCTTGGTTGGATTAAGAAAAGAAAAATCCCTCTGTATAATAGCATAAACTTATCTGGATGAAAGGCAGTAGATTAGAAGAAGTATTGTTCTGTCTGTGAGACTGTGGTAGCAAGTTATGATGAATGTGTGTTTATCAATTCATCTTTTTCAATGCACAGTAGAAAGACTCCTCCCTAACAAAGTCTTTGATTTCCTGTTTCGGAATGCAGATTCCGCTTAAATTCCACCGCTCATTTCCTGTGCCTTCTAATTCTCGAAATTGCTCGGCTTATAAGAAGAGGAGGAAAGTGTGGTCCTTTAGTATGGAGCTCTACTATAGAAGATTTCCCTATGGTGGGCACTGAGCTGCTACTATATCGGACTGCAGCCAAGGCCAGGCCGGTGGAGTCCGTTGTAAGCACCCACATAGTCCTCCCTGGACCTGCACTGTCTCATTCACCCTCCTGACAATCCATCGCCTCTGGATTTGAAGCAACAAGGAGATGGTGGCGGAAAAGCCAAAGGGTGCACGCCAGCTGTTAGGCAGGAAATTTTCCCAGAACTTGCATGTTTCCAGTTCCATTGACTGACAGTGCTGAGTTTGAACAAACGGAAAGAGAGATCATTGTGTCAGACAACCAGCAAACGCTGCAGGCCTCTGACTTCGTGAACGGATCACTCCATTCATAAATTCATAGCTTACAGGGCTGCAGTAAGGGAAGGAAGCATTAGGAAGTGGGCTCATTTGGAGGAAGTAGGCCATGGGCCATGATCTAGTAGAAAAAAAGAGGAAAGGCATAGAAAGACAGCTTGAACGCCCCAGACAAATCATGGGAAAACGCGGTAGAAAGAACAGTCACCTTTCTTCCACATAAAACAGGAACAGTCAATTCCTTCCCATTAGTACTGGACAAGGTACAAAAAATGTCACTGCAAATATATGACATCCAGGATCAGGCTCTTCCTTCCAAGACACAAAGGATTTCATTAAAATGATGCATTGGGGGTTTTAAAAAAATCTAACAGGGCCAATTTTCCTTCATTCTTTTCCTCCATTGACATCTCCACTCTTTCATTCTGTATTAATTTTAGAGTCATTTTAAATTCAGAACAATTAGGATTTCTTACTGCTTGTTCACACAGTCTATCTGTTACTTGGTTCATAATTTTATTAATGAAATGGCACTTGAAAACCCACCAAAGCTAGAGCCTTGACCCATCCATCTCCAGTTTCTCTCACCAAACACATCATTGCATTTCAAACTGTTTTGAAAAATAGTCTTCAACTTTATAAGCATTTTATTTATTCAAGTCTCATTTTATATGCCCCAAAACAGATAGTCAATCGTTCTAAATATCATGCAGTTATAAATACCCATTTATCACATAAATTGATCATTTTCCACACTAATAGCCACTTTCGTTTAAAATAGTTCTGGTTTCATCCAAAGTCACAAAGCGCTCTTGTGATTGCGGCCAAAGAAAGCTAAGTGGATGTTGCTAGGTGACTCTGAGCAGGCACGTGTGTCTCAGCGTATGCCCCATTTGTCCTATCCAGTTCTGCTGTTGGGACTGTGGATGTGATGACAGGACCTTCAACTGCCATTGAGCACATGAGGCAAACTTGATTTAAGAAAAGCCATTTTCTAAGGATGGCAGAGTAAAAAGAGGTAAGAGAAGTCTGACCATTATAGAACCAGCCCAGCCCAAGACACCTGCCTGTAGAACTCTTAGTGAAATTTATACACTTTTGCCTTGTTTATGCACCTGTGGTTTCCAGTTCCTGTTACTAGCAGCAGAATATATTTCATATCTGATGCAATACTGTAAAAAGAATGTTTTAAAGCCTTGTGCACGTATGGCCTTCTGTTTATTAACATTGGAAAATCATGTAATTTATCATTTCAAAAGTGAATGGTGTACCAAACTCAATTAGTGACAACGAAATGCCATTCACAATTGATAAACTGTTTGGGACACATTAAGAAACCATTGTTTTCACATACTGCTTTGAAACTAGCCATTTTACCAAACATTTTATTATTATTATTTGGTCTTTTTGAGACAGGGTCATCCTGGAACTCACTAGGTAGACCAGGCTGGACTTGATGTCACAGAGGTCTGCCTACCTCGGCCTCCTGAGTGCTGGGACTGAAGAATTTTTATCAAACTTTTAAAAATTCTTTTGGTGGCTTTGTTTTTTGAATTCTCGGGTGTTTTGAATTGTTCTGTTATCTGGTAATAAAGCGCAACACCTCGCCCTTCAGACGTGTTTCAGTTACTCAGTTATTCCCGACCTATGGACTTGATGTCACAGAGGTCTGCCTACCTCGGCCTCCTGAGTGCTGGGACTGAAGAATTTTTATCAAACTTTTAAAAATTCTTTTGGTGGCTTTGTTTTTTGAATTCTCGGGTGTTTTGAATTGTTCTGTTATCTGGTAATAAAGCGCAACGCCTCGCCCTTCAGACGTGTTTCAATTACTCAGTTATTCCCGACCTTTTTTCTCTTTGCGTTCTGTTCTCT
>NW_008340972.1:3218729-3219215 GCF_000622305.1 Nannospalax galili | reverse complement strand
TGGTTCTGGTTTTTGTTAAGTTTTAACAAGTGGGCTGTGGGCCCCTGAGCACTCATGGTGCCTAGTTTCTTTTTATTTTCTCAGTAATTATCAAGATTTTCCTTTATACTTTATTTTTAATTCCCTGTCCTTAAAGTAAATCTAAATTTCCAGAGAACTTAGAGGCAGTTCTGCCCTCAGACGAGGGCTGGGCCTTAGCTACAGGGCTGCTCCTCCCAGTTAGGCTTCTTGTCGCCATCTGAAGGCCAGTATTATGCTGAGTCCAAGCCCCCCCACTGGCTTTCATCACGAAGGTCGTGTTCTCCAAGCCCTACTCACCGGGACTTCTTGCCTCTTCAGCTCCTTCAATTTCTGCTATTTGGGAAGTCAGGACACTGTATTTGTCTATAGTTAGCATGGAAGGTGAATTTCTAGGAATGGGAAGAAGAGAAGGAGAGGGAAGGGAAGGGGGAGGGGGAAAAGGACTGGAAGGGAAGGGAAGGGGGA
>NW_008340972.1:3209213-3218584 GCF_000622305.1 Nannospalax galili | reverse complement strand
TTCCAAGGAATTCATTGCTCTCTTCTGACCTCTGTCATGAGTGCCTACTCATGACATGGGTGCACTTACATACATGCAGGCATTACACTTATGCATGTAAAATAAAAACAATTTTTAAAAAACAAAATAAATTTAAAAAAGAAAAAGGGAGGCTACAGAGGTGAGTCACCAATTAAGAGCACTGGCTCTTCTTGCAAAGGACCAGGGTTCCCACATGGTGGCTAACAACCATCTGTAACTGCTTCCAGGGGATTGGAAGCCCTCTTCTGGCCTCCATGGGCATTGCATGCATGGGTACAATTAAATACATGCAAGCAAAAACACTCATACACATAAAATAAAAATATGTAAATCAAAAAGGAGGAAGAAAGGAAGCAGGAAGGGAGGGGAGGGGAGGGGAGGGAAGGGGGCAGAAGAGGAGTGGAACAGGAGGAACAGGGAGGGAAGGGGAGGGAAGGAATGAGAAGGGAAGGGAAGGGCAAGGAAAGGGACAGAAGGGGGGAAGAAGGGGAGGGGAGGGAAGTGCTAGGAAACTGAAGGAGGCCATCCCAATCTCAGTGATCTCACCCAGCAGCTCATTTCCACCTCACTCTGTAAGTTCATTGCGATGTTGGGGGTTCCACTACACGTAGTCACCCAGGGGCCATGATGAAGAAGGTTCCAGCAACCACCTTTTAGCCACATCACTAAAACATATGGCCAGGGCCTACCTGTTCCTAAGGCAGGGGAAAGGGGAAACGGGAAAATAATCTTAAGGGTTTTATTTTTATTACCTCACCTCTCAAACCCACATATCACTTCCTGCTGTGGACTAAATGTTTATGTCTCCTCCCAAATACTGTGAAATGTTAAGCCCTGATGTAGTTATATTCAGAGGTGAGGTCTTCCAGAGCTAAAAGACTCAGATGAGGCCATGAGGATGGGACTAGTGCCCTTACAGCTAGAAACTGGAGGCCTGGCTCTTCCCTCACACAGGCCTGGAAACAAGGCAGCCAGTCACCCTGGACTGATACTTTGAGTCAAGATGTCTTTCTTACCAAGTTGATTTCCTCAGGTAGTTTGTCAAAGTGGTCTATCCGTGTGTGAATGCCTCCTTACTTTAAGCCACAGGAAACAAGGCAGCCAGTCACCCTGGACTGATACTTTGAGTCAAGATGTCTTACCAAGTTGATTTCCTCAGGTAGTTAGTCAAAGTGGTCTATCCGTGTGTGAATGCCTCCTTACTTTAAGCCACGCAGAAGCCATCCCCTGTAGTGGAGGTTGAACTGAGATCTATCTGCACTTCCCCTCCTAGCCACTAGGAAAATAGCAACAAACTAGAACATTCTGGAATACTCTGGATAAGGGATTGTACCCAAAAAACAACTATGGGCCTAATCAGCATGCACTGGATGGAGCTAAGATACTTTACATGGAGCCCCAAGATAAACAAATTAAAATACCAGCACAGTTCTAAGGAGCTGGCATAAGTATGGTGTGAGGATGGTTCCTAAGAAGCACATGAAAACTGGTCACATTACCTCCTGAAGTAGAAATAGATTTAGAAGAATTAGCACTATGCAGTATACTATACACTGTACACTACACCATACAACACTACATAGATGGCATAGCCCCCTGTAAAAATAGTTAATCCTGTGCAACATGAAGAATTAAAACTTATGAAATGGACAATAGAGGTACTTGCAATGACAGTTTCTTTGAGTTGCGTCTGTGTTGTTGAACACAGCTTCCTGGGGTTAGAAACTATGTGTTCTGCTCAGTGCTCTGTATCTAGTGCCTAACAGAGATCAACAGAATCTGTGATTGTTAATTTTGATGGTCAAGCTGATTAGATTAAGAAACGCCTAGGGGTTAGTGAAGCAAGCTCTGGTGTGTCTGAGGGGCCTCCAGGAATGACTACATCGTGAGGGCTCTGATGATGAAGGAAGCCATCCCTCGATGGAGTCAGAATGTGACAGCATTGTGGGGAGGTAGTGATAGTGGAGGTCAGAGTAGACTGGGGACGGGGGTGCCCTTGAGGACTATACCTTACCCTGACTCCATCCCAAAACCCCCTTTCTCTAATCCCAGTCCTCAGGAAGCAGAGAACAGCCATTGCTACACATTTGCATGGCCGTGATATTCCGCCCAAGAATATGGGGCTAAGCATCCATGGACTGAGCCCTCTGAAAATGTGAGCAGAAATAAATGTTATGCCTGCATATATGTAAGTGCACCCATGTCACGCAGTGCCCTTGGAGGGCAGAAGAGTGTGTCAGATGCCCTGGAACTGGAGTTACAGACAGTTGATAGCTGCCATGTGGCAAACCCAGATCTTTTTGCAAGAACAGTCAGTATTCTTAATCACTGAGCACCAGATTCTAAGTTTTTATTTTTAATCGCAACATAAAACATCTAGAGTTAGTCAACACCACAGACAGTCAGCAGAGAAGGCCTTTGCCATGCCTGCTGTGGAGTATACTTGCTTTGGGTTTGATATCATGGTATGTTTTAGGAAACATCCTCAATAAGCCTGAGGAAAGTTTCTGTTTGTAGAACATCATCAAGACCCCATTATAAAAAGCAGCTACTGACATAGAGCTCTGTGGTCATTTCCCTGTCTCTGTTCTTTCGGTGATGGGAATGGGTAGAATTTTCCATCATCTGGAAGGTTTCTATAGCTTTGGCTCTTCAGTGGCTACAACAAAGGCAAAGGTCAGGAACAGACACTACCTAAAGCCCAGCAGCTGATACCTGGATTTTTCCTACGCTAGAGCCACAGAGAAAATGCTCTTTACCCCACCCCGTTGCCTGAGGCATCAGAGACCCGGACAGATAAGTCTGAGCACTTCTTCTGTCATCTTGGAAGTCTTAGAAAGCACAGTAAGGCATCAGAGCTAGCTGAGGTACCTTTCAGAATAATTGAAAGGTGGCCATTGATGTGTTATCCTTTGTAGTTTACATCAAATGCATTTGTGAATATATATCCTGCCCTTCACGATCCTCTCCACAAAATCACATTCTTGCTGATTAAAGGTCTTTTTGTTCCTCTGCCCAAGAATTTTCAAATTGCTAGTTCATGGCCCGTTCCTCGTGTTCCCATTACCTTGTCCACGTGAAAAAAATCATCACAGATTTTGCTACCATGGGAACGTCTCACTCCTTAAAACAGATGCTAACGACAATTTGATTACAATGGAATGTCAGGAAAGCCAAAATGACTGTGGGAAAGAGTGCCCACACTCCTTGGGGTTAGAAAAATAGAACTTCAGTGCACACCAACACACTTGGAGGACTGATGTCAAAAATTCTTTCTTTAGTTGTCTATGCATGTAAAAGAGATTTGTAAGCCAAGTCCAATGGTTTCTACACTTGAGGGACATTTTCTTAAACAACTGGTTTTAAGGATAAACTCACACCAAGGTGCATTTGGGGACACAAATTTGGCTTGATAGGGTTTGACATAAATGACAGAATGCATGAAATCCAGTGGGAGGTGAGCTATGGGGTTGCAGATAGGGAAGAGGGGTCTAAAATGATTAAGATGTATTGTACAAAATTCACAAAAAAATTCAATAAAAATACGTATTGTAAAAAAAAAATGTCTAGAGAAAGTTAGTGAAAAGACATTTCTAGTTATCTCCTGTTTCTTCCCAGGATCACTATGGTTAAAGGTCCAGAGGGTTACAGTAAACCCAAGTGGAATTGAAAACATACTAAGAATCTAGAGTTTGCTTGTCCTCCTAAGATGCCATTAACTTCCTATATCAGACGTTCCTTTATCCAGTCAAGATGGAACCACTTTGGTGTGTGACCCCTCTGGTCTCTCTCAGCTCAGTGCCATCAACTCTCTATCAAGGTCTTGAGATGGGACACAGGATTTCTGCAATTTGTTTGCCACAGTCACAGACGTTCCTCGAAGTGTCTTCCCATTCCCTGTGCCATGTCTCTCCATTGAAGGGTATACTTCCGAGGACCCCAGCCTTCCATCCTCAGCACTGCCCTTTGCACAAGGGTGCTAGAAAAGAATGTTCATGGCACAGTCTTTGCTTCCTGTTACTGAGAAGTGAAACTTTGGAAAGGTAAGCCAAGTATGGTTCTCTTTCTCTTGGTTGGTTTCCTAGAGTGAATCCTTAGCTCTTCCTGCCATTACTGTCACACCTTTTTCTGGAACATGTATTAGCTTTTTTTCTGTTGCTGTAATAAAACACCATGACCAAGGCAACTTAGAGAAGGAAGAGTTTATTTGGCTTATGGCTCCAGAGGGATAAGAGTTCATCATGGTGGGGAGGCGTGGCAGGAGGCAGCCAGAGCAGAAACCTGAGTGCTCACACCTTCAAGCACACAGGATGTGGAGAGAGCAAGGTGAAGTGGGGTAAAGCCCACCCCCAGTCATACGTCACTTCCTCCAACAGCCCACACGGCCTTAAAGGTTTCACGACCCTCCCCAAATAGTGCCGCTCACTGACCAAGTGTTCACATACTTGAGGCTAGGGGGGACACTTCTCATTCAGACCACCACAGAAGGTATCATGGAAGTGAGTTCTAGGGCCCTACACCACTACAGTGCCTTAACTTGCAAGCGTTCCTGTTAAACTCTTCACACTCAAGAAACCTTGAGGGAGCTTCATGGGGGATTTAAACAGAGGATCCAGATGCATCCTGAACCACTTCATGGATGGCTTTGGCTGTCAGTGTGACAGACTTGGGAAGAGGGAACATCAATTGGAGAATTTCCTCTATGGAATTGGCCTGTGGCCATGTCTGTGGGGCATCTTCTTGATTGTTGAGTGATGGGGGCGGGGGAGCCCACTGTAGGTGGTCCCATCCCTGGGCAGGTGGTCCTGGGTTGTATAAGAAAGCAGGCTGAGCACAGGTCAGGGGGGCAAGCCAGTAAGTAGCATTCCTCCAAGGTTTCTGCTTCAATTGCTGTCTCCAAATTCCTGCCTTGAGTTCCCCTCTGACTTCTCTCAAAGAGGGACAGTTACTCGAAAGTATAAGATGCAATAAGCCCTTCATTCCCAAGTTGGTTTTGGTCAGAATGTTTTACCAGAATGATAGCAAATTAAGAGAACCACCCAGGAGAATTCACCCAGGAGATTATCCTCCTCACAAGAAGACAGATTGAGGTGACTAAGTTTCTGCTTTATTCATCATGGACTCTTAGATAGAAAATAGTAATAGCAAGTCTGAATTCTAGAATATTCAGCACTCTCCTCTTTAGAAGTATACATTGGGAGATATGAGTCAAATCTACACTGTATAAACAAAGGGAAAATGGACAATGATCAGTTGAGTTTAGGCAATGAATGAACTATGTGCTAATAATCAAGCTTACCTATTGACTTTGACTAAATTTATAGGAAAATTGCCCAATCCACTCCTTTTCAACTTAGCTTGTTTCTTTAGAGTTTAAAGGTCTGATTTTTACACATATGCACACACACAAACACATACACATGGGGTTGGGGGCGGAGAGACTTTGGAACTAGGAATAAAAACAAGTCTTTATACAATCCTTTATTTTTAAGAAAAAAATTTATCTTAATTTCTTTATGCTTTTATTTTTTTAACTTTAAAATTAGTGTGTGTGAGCATGTGTGTGTGTGTGTGTGTGTGTGTGTGTATAAATGTGGGTGCATGTATGCCACAGAGCATTTGTTGGAAGTCAAAGGGCAACTTCTGAGAACTGAGTCTCTTCTCCCACTGTGTGTTCTTGGAATGAACTCAGGTCGTCAGCTTGCACAGCAAACACTTTTACATGCCGAATCATCTCACCAGCCTCACACTTGAATGTTTTTAAATGTACTGATACCTAAAAATGCAAAATTATATGGATTAATGAGATACTGTGTATTATTTCAAGACATCTATACATTGTGCAATCAGGTTAACTATTTACTAGCAGGTAAAATAATATATAAAGAACTAAACCTATAAATTTATCAAATGAGGGTATTGTTAATATGCTAAAAAATCTATTTTTATTTTCTATGTGTTTTGCGTGCATATATGTAAGTGCACCATATGCATGCAATGCCCACAGAGTTCAGAAGAGGGCATTAATCTCATAGAACTGGAGTTGTGGATGGTTGTCAACCACCATGTTGGGGCTGGGAATCAAACCCGGGTCCTCTACAAGAGCAGCCAGTGCTCTTAACCACTGAGCCATCTCTCCAGCCCCTAATTTTTCATTTTTAATTAAAGCACAGTTGTCCAAAAGGAAAATCAAGCAATTTGCATTTCAATTTGAATTCCTGTTTACTTATTAAACATCAGGTGCATAGCAAATATCTATAGTTTGCTTTTGCTCTATCTATAAATCTCCCATGATTTCCTGATCTTATTTGACAACAAATAAATTAACTAAAAAGAAATGGTTTTAGCACCTACTATTTTTTCTCTTTTCAAATATGCAAGCCAAGTCTGTGGTCTGAAGGACTGGCGTGGATTGCATGTATTATTCCTGGGATATACAAAAGCAGTCATCTTCAGCAACATTATCGTTGAAATAATGATGCCATCACGAAATTGCTGATTTTCCTTCAGTAGGCTATATTTTCACTTCCATGTTCTCAGAGTAATATTAACTGTCAACATGTTCTTCAAATTATATGCTCCTCATGAACTTCTTGATAGTTGGAAATTTATTTTTCATTCTCATATTTGTTTTGCAGCGATCACCACCACCTCAACTGTTGCAAAAGGCAAGAGACAAAAACAAAATATAAAATACTGTGTATTCCTACCACACAATGAGAGGAAGCACTACGGGAAAGTTCCCACACTGCCTTCTGTGTGACCTACCCAAGGACCGCTCCACCTGCCATCACCCACGAGTATTTCATATAGACCTAACCTCTAATTTGCTATGGTTCACCCTAACCCCAGGGCCCCCAGGTGACTAATTCCTCCAAGGGACGGGGCCGCTGTGGAGGATGGACTACCTAGGGGCTGCTGGGGAGCCATCTTGGAAGAGAAGCCACTAGCTGCGAGTAAACGGGGGATGACGGGCGTGGGGAACACACAGCAGTTGGGCCTTCTCAAGGACAGAATGGCCTGGCACTTATGGACCTGGGGCAAGACCACTGGCCCCTGAGGTGTGGGCAAAAGCTAGCAGTGACTATGGGCATGCTGCCAGAGCCATTGGATATGGCGGGTTCTGAGCCCCGCACAGAGCCACTCAGTGCAGGGCTGCCTAGCTCCTCATTCCTTTGTAAGTTACTCCTCTCCTCCCCCACGATAATAATAAATGTACATAAAGATATGTTATATGGTTTGCCTGACAGTGCAAAAGACCCAGAGAGAACTCTGGAAACAAACTGATGTAGCCAGCAGGATAAACGAACCACAGCCTTGGGGATGTGGGTCTCAGAAAGCAGTACTGTTCCCGTTGCCTCTGTGGGGGGTCAGCTGGGCTCTGAGTCCCAAATCCAGGAGAGAAGCCAATCAAAACCTATAGCTTAATGGGGTTAGGGATAGTCACATGGGTTATACAAGGGATTATAAAATCTGTAACTAAAAAGAGGCCAGCTACACAGAAGCATGGGCCACAGCTGTGTTGTAAATGTGGGGGTATGTTGTGAGTATATGAAGATTTGTTAAAGGTTATTCAGAGGCTAGAAAAACTATTTTGTTTTTTTTTTTTTTTGTCTTTTTGAGACAGGGTCTCCCTGTAGCCCCAGCTGTCCTGGAACTCACTATGTAGACCAGGCTGGCCTTGAACTCATAGAGATCCACCTGCCTCGGCCTCCTGAGTGCTGGGATTAAAACATGTGCCACCACACCCAGCTAGAGGCTAGAAAAAATTTCACCCCCAAACTGAGTGCCCAAAGAGGGATCATGGCCACTCTGCATGATAAAAGATGTGCCCCAGGCCTGGGAAGCTAAAAAGGCCTGGAGGTCCTGGCAGATCCAGGTGCAGAGCTTGACATTTTAACTTGTGTAAGGTCCAAGGACTCAGAGGAAGAGACAGATAATAGTAAAAGGGAAAATGACCTAAAAATAAAAGTAGCTAAGCCTGCCTCTCAGAGTCAACCATTGATACAAAAGGGGAAAAAGCTAACTGTGCTGTAGCTGGGAAATATTCCATGCTAGAACTGTTAAAACTAGGGAAAACTTAGAGCAAGCAGGCAGAGAGCCCCTAGCCATGTGGCTTGTAAGTGTATGGGACATGGGAGCAAATGATGTCAGCCTAAGTCCTTCAGAAGCTTCACAGCTGAGTTATATAACCACCCGTCCATCCTTGCCACATAGGCTGTTCAACATAGGCCAATGCAGAGGGGGGAGCAGTCCTTAATGGGATGGCTGGCTGAAGGCATTAAGGATACATGGCTGTCACCAAGAGAGACTAATATGATTAGTAGGGGCTGGAGGACCATAAAGGAGGGGCAGGCATTACTGAGAGAACTTTGAGTGAGAAAAGCAATATATAATGTCCAGTTCACTGGGCCAGATAAGACTGTGTTCACCAGATACATAAAGGAAAGCTTAATTCAACTGGGACCTCCAGAATGGTATGGGGCTTTAATGGTTTTACAAAGCCCTTTGATGGGACAGAATCTTTGTAAAGTGGGAGAGGCTTTGGCAAATCTAAATGATTCTGACCAGCATGTAAAACATGTCTGTAAAATAACAGAACACCCTATAAGAAATATAAAAAAGACCAGACAGAAAAAAATGGTCCGCTTGGGTTACTCAAAGACAAATGTGGCAAGACTTATGTCAAGCCCAAATCCCCAGAGAAAAAATTGATAGAAAACCAAATTCGGTACTAAGGCATTTCTGGAAGGTTTTAAAACCAGAAGAGCAGTTTACAAAGGACATTCGAAGAATAAAAACTGCCCCAGGGGTGGTTAAGAATCCCCAAGGATTAAATAAGATGTATTTCTCCTCTGATAAAGGCTATATTAGGAGTGGAAGCAGGTTTTCCCACCAAGTTCTCCACCAGCACCCTGGTGTGGTCAATGGGAAGAGGACAGATATGGCTATAGTCAGGAGGCAGACCCAGGGCCTGCCTGACTCAGGGAACCAACAAGTTCAGTGGGGACAGGAGAAGCCCCCTGCCTCCTTAGCCCAGTGCAGGCAACTGGAGCCAACACCTGTAAGTGTATCAAGAATGAAAGAATACAAAGTGACCCCATGTAAAATCCCCCAAGTTGAAATAACTCTAAAGAGATAACTAAAAATGGTAAAGAGCTAACCAAATTAATGCCTCGTACTCATGCTATGGTACCTAACAAGGATTCTATGGAGAAAACAGTTAATATGAATGGACAAAACCTTTCCATGCTGTGTGAGTCCTTGTCTATGAGTGATTTAATATATAATGTTAACCTTCCTTCGAGTGTTTTACAGATGTGAAACCCATTTGAAAGATACCTGAAGAA
>NW_008340972.1:3190372-3208740 GCF_000622305.1 Nannospalax galili | reverse complement strand
TGCGTTTACATTCATGTTTGTTTAGATGTGTCTACTTCCTTCCATTTGTCTTTATAGTAGAAGAAACACCACTGAGATAGATCATTGGCCACGGCCTAAAGACGACTAATGGGGAGGCCCAGGAAGTCACTGTCTCACCATGATACAAGAGAGATCGCCCTACATCTGTCACCCCCTCCAAGGCTCAGGGACCTTAGTGGAAGATTAACAGGAAGATTGTAAGAGCAGAAGAAAGGGGTGGAGTGTCTCCCAGGATGGACTACTGAGGGGCTGCTGGGAGCCATCTCGGGACAGAAGCTGCTAGCCGGGAGTAAGGCAGGACGACGGGTGTGGGGAACATGCAGTAGCTGGGCATACTCAAGGACAGAATGGCCTGGCACTTATGTACCTGGGGCGAGACCGCTGGCCCCTGAGGCATGGGCGAAAGCTAGTGGTGACTATGGGTGTGCCGCTGGAGCCATTGGGTATAGCAGACTCTAAGCCAGGGCACAGAGACACGCAGCATAGGGCTGAACGTTCAACAAGGATTTCTTACTGCTTGTTCACACAGTCTATCTGTTACTTGGTTCATAATTTTAATAATGAAATGACACTTGAAAACCCACCTAAGGTAGAACCTTGACCCATCTATCTCCGAGTTCTCTCACCAAACACATCATTGCATTTCAAACTATTCTGAAAAATAGTCTTCAACTTTATAGGCATTTTATTTATTCAAGTCTCATTTTACATGCCCCAAAACAGATAGTCAATTGTTCTAAATATCAGGCAGTTATAAATACCCATTTATCACATAAATTGAGCATTTTCCACACTAACAGCCACTTTTCCTTTGTAAGTTACTCCCCTCTCCCTACCACGATAATAATAAATGTACATAAAGCTATGTTATATGGTTTGCCTGATAGCACAAGTGACCCAGAGAGAACTCTGGTGACACCCAGTAACTAGTGACCTGGAGGCTTGCTCCCTCATGAGGGCTGTGATATAACTTAAACATCACATGTGTAGCTCCATAGAGATAAAAAACATCTAACTGTATTATAAATCAAATGCTACTATTATCATTAAGATGATAATCAACATTTACTTTTCCTGTGCCTTGGAATTTCACAAGTGTTCACATCTCTAAGAGTTCAAAATGAGTTTTCTTAGGAACTGGACAGCTGGCTCAGTAGTTAAGAGCACTGGCTGCTCTTGCAGAGGACCCAGGTTCACATCTCAGCACCCACATGGCAGCTCACAACAGTCCATAACTCTAGTTCCAAAGGACTTGACACCCTCTTCTGGTCTCTGTGGGCACCAGGCACACACATGGTGCACATACATATATAGAGGCAAACATTTATACACAAAAAAAATAAATAAATAAATCTAAAAAAAAACAGAATGAAAGTTCTTCCTTAGAACCTTCTTACAGAAGCTGTGGAAATAAACGACAATCCAAGTCAGTATAATTATACAGATGTCCCACATAGAGTCCACAGGGTTCACGCAGGGTTCAGACACCAAGCTCCCAGTAAAGGCAGAAGAAAACAGCTGGGACTCGGGCTGTTTCATCTCACTGATGAATAGCTTAAGCACTTTCGTGAACCTGTGACTTCTACCCCTGTAAACAGGAGCAGTTTACATCTTTTCGGAAGTTATTGTAAAGGAGGTGCTTGATTGGTAGAGTGGTTGCCAAGTATGAGCCAAGCCCTGGGGATGGAGGTGTCAGCCAGTAATTCCACAGATCTGGAGATGGAGATGGAGGCATAAAGATCAGAAGATCAGAAGCTCAAGGTCATCCTTGGCTACATAGCAAATTCAAGGCCATCGTGGGCTACATGAGACCCTGTCTTTTAAAAACAGGAAGTCATTATAAAAACTAAATAATATTAGGGGGCTGGAGAGATGGCTCAGCAGTTAAGAGTTCTGGCTGTTCTTGCAGAGGACCTGGGTTCCATTCCCAGCACCCACGTGGTAACTAACAACCATCTGTAACTCCAGTTCCAGAGGATCCAAGTTATCTTCTGACCTCCATGAGCACTGCGACATGGGTGCACTTACATACATGCAAGCAATATACTCATATACATAAAATAAAAGTAATAAATAAAACATTAAAAATAATATAAATGTATATTTCACACATATCCATACTTACATATCTGGCATGTAGTAAGAAATATTCAGTAATTGCTCAATGGGCCTTGGTATGAGTCAAAGTTCACAGCTGACAACCCCAAGATTTCATGTGACATGAAGTGAGTCCTGACAGCATAAGAATCAAATCTCCTTCAGACTTATAAATAGGAGGCCTGGAGGAAGCCTTTGCCACTCTGATAATGATGTGTCAATTAACAAAGACACAGAAAGACCTCCTTAAACCCCTCAGACGTTACCCATACCCCAACCCTTTTCCTTTCTACAAGAAGACAAAATTTAAATTCCACTGAATTGTGACAAAGTTATATAACAAAATAAAATGTCTCCTGGTGCTAGTAAACTGCTATTCTCCAGATTGTTGAATAAGCCATCAGTCTAGGGCTGAAACTGCTTATTAACTTCATCCCCATAGATGGAGATGTCAGCAATACAGTAACACCACTGTGTTGAAGAGCACTGTACACGGAGTGATAACTTCTACTTGCTTCAGATGTGATTTTTGCTCGTGAAGTGCGAGTTAAAAGCAATAAATTCTACCCCACTTTTTCTGCTAATGGTAAAGACTGAGTCTAACTTGCCTTTGAATCTTCAACAATGATTTTAGCTCCTTGGATAATGGTCTGAGCAGGTGACTGTCGGTGTGAGCTATGCCACATCAGATTTTATATCTCCTTATCTTTTCTCCTGTATCACCAGTATTTGGGGGATGCCTTTGTCAAGGACACCTTGAAAATGCTAGAACTGATGCCAAAAAGGACAGCTTTCCACCAACTCACAGCCGCTGGAGGTTTATGGCTCACTTCTTTCCTTCCCCCAGCAGAAAGGCAAACAAGGACTTCTGAGGTTGTATGATATAACCTTAAATTTGTCCCTCAGCAGCCAAAGACTGGACTGAATCTCTTACATGCAAGGAAATGGTTCATGTGGGAAGTGTCACTCCCAAGGGACCTTGTAATAGGACTGTTCAAATTTAAACAATACATCTGGGGAAATGAAAGAATGTGGGAAAACTAATAAGCTGATCTTCTATGTTTGTATAATTTCTACTTTCAGGCCAAAAGGAGTCATATGTAATCAATGGTTTCACGTTTTCTGGCTCTTGGTCCTGAGCCAAATTGAAAAATAACTCATCTCCCACTGAAGATGATCCCCAGGCTTCAGAGCCCTGTCTGTGTTGTGAGAACCACCGTCCAGGATGTTTCCCTTGTTCTGAGATGGGGAGAGCGGACGTGCAGACCTGAGCGCTGCGGCCGGGTCATTAACACTCTCCAGCTGTTTCAAGACATGTGATCCCAAAATAAAAGTGATGTGGAATGCCCCCGGGCCTAAAAAGTCACTTAACTAACACCGGGGCATGAGAGAGGAAGGAACTTTCTGTGACTCTGAGCTAAAGTCTCAAGTACCAAGGGAAGAGCACGTTCCCCAGTGGGTTTCCTGCAAATGGGTCCCGGATAATCCAGGCTCTGTCTGGTCATTAGCCGCCTCCAGAGACCCAGGTGTGGGAGCAAATGTGTCATTTCATCCCCAGACATCATAGGGTCTTCAAGGGCATCCTGTCTACACTTTGCCCTTCAGTCACTGTGGCCTGACTGTGAGACCAGAAGAAACATCTTCACACAGAATGACTTACTTCTGGGCCCATGAGAGGGCCTGAAGACCTGAGTTCATTCCCCAGTACCCACATAGTGGAAGGAGAGAATTGATTCTTGCAAGTTGTCCTCTGACATCCACATGCGTGCCCCACATGTACACAACACATGCACACACACACACATACACACACACACACACTCATTCTTTTAAAGAATTACTTGGTTCTATTACTTTTTCTTTTTAAAAATATTTTATTTTTTAATTTTATTTTTAGTTTTAATTTTTTATGTGTATGGATATTTTACTGCCTGTATGTAGATGCACCTATGCACATGATTCCCACGGAGGCCAGAAGAGAGCATCAGATCCCCTGGAACTGGAGTTAAGGACAGTTGTTAGCCATCATGTGGGTGCTGAGAACTGAACCCAGGTCCTCTGCAAGAGCAGCCAGTGTCTTAACCATTTTATTTTTAGTTTTAATTTTTTATGTGTATGGATATTTTACTGCCTGTATGTAGATGCACCTATGCACATGATTCCCACGGAGGCCAGAAGAGAGCATCAGATCCCCTGGAACTGGAGTTAAGGACAGTTGTTAGCCACCATGTGGGTACTGAGAACTGAACCCAGGTCCTCTGCAAGAGCAGCCAGTGTCTTAACCGCTGAACCAGCTCTCCAGCCCCTTATTATTTTTTCCGTTGAAATTTAGGATGAGGATGGGAAAAGGATTCATTTTTAAGAAAGCAAAGTGAGGTCAGTTTGTCTGCTGTCAGGGTGGTTTACGATGTAGATTAAGCTGCTTTGTTCTTCATGAAGAGACCATAGCGACAGCAGAAGACAATCGGCCTTCACTGTCCAGATCCAGGTTGTGCCAAGGCCTAACATCAATGCTTCTTTTTAATCCAGTTTTATCTAAAATAACCCTGGGCATGATCTGAGTGAGCGCAGCCCTGACCTCCGACCTGCAAGCGTTTGTGGTGGTGGAGTATCTGATTTTTCATATGGTTGATTTGGGTATAACAAATAAACTTTTATATATTTTGATATATTTCACCTTAAAAGAGAGAGGGCTAGAAAGATTGCTCAGTGGGTAAACGTGCTTGCTATGCGAATCTGCAGACCTGCGTTCAATGCCCAAAACACACATAAGATTGCTCGGTTGGGAAACGTGCCTGCAGACCTGAGTTCAATGCCCAAAACACGCATAAAAGTGGAGAGAACTGGCTTCCCAAAATTTTCCTCTGACCTTCAGATGCATGCTGTGGCATGTGCCCCCCACAACACACACATCATTCACACACGTCATGTGTAAACATATGCACACACATATACCATGCACACACATATCACACATGCACACACAGCACATACATAATGCACACACCCCAAATACATGATGCACACACCATACACATCATGTACATAACACACACAAACACATATCCTACACACACAAAAATATGCATCGTGCACTCACACCATGCACACATGCCACACACATCATGCATATACACACACATCACACACACATCATGTATATGGACAACATTTACACATATATGTATCACATCATGCACATACACAATGCACACACCACACACATCATGCACACATACATCATGCACACACATCACACATCTGCACACATGTATCATGGACACACATCATGCACATGCACAGACACCACACATCATGCATACACACCATGTACACATACAAATACACATATTATACATCATTGGTGCATACATCATGCATATACACCATGTACACACACAAACACATACATCATACATCATTGGTGCATACATCATGCATACACACATCACGAGCACACGCTAATTTTTAAAAGAGGGGCAGAATCACATCATTGGTGCATACATCATGCATATACACCATGTACACACACAAACACACACATCATACATCATTGGTGCATACATCATGCATACACACATCACAAACGTCATGCACACACATCATGAGCACACGCTAATTTCTAAAAGAGGGGCAGCATCGTGATCATCATGAGACCATAAGCTCAGAAATCAAAGCTGCATTTGAATCCCAGTTGAGCTATGGACTGGCATGTGGTGCTGGTGAAGGAGTTTTGCATCCCTGAAGTCAAAGCCTGAGAGTCAGCAAAGTGATGGCACGTCACAGAGTTGTGGTTAATAGTCACACATCTGAGACAGACCTGTACAGTCATTTGCTGGTTAATTAATGTTGATCTCTTTCCTTATGAAGCAAAGCAGGTATTCAAGATATTATTGTTCCTCACACACTAGGCATCGAAATATTACACCTTAAGTCATGTGAGTAATGTTTCTAACTAAGCCAGCTGTGTCGTTTTATTGAAGCTCCATTCTAAGGACTCTACCATTGGTCCAATCAATTTTAAAAGAATAAAACATTGTTCTATTAACAAATCTTCCTTAAAAACATGAGTGACAGTTTCTAAATAAACACTAGGTAATATTGAGGGACCCAAAACACTGAAATACTGAGACTTTGATACACTATCTCCCCACTCTCCATTCACTTATTATTTAATAAACACTGACTACCTATGATGCACCAGGTACCGTCTAGACACTGAGAGAAATTGTTGAAAAGACATAATCTCTGCACCTACAAGGCTTACAATTTTAGTGTGAAAAATAATAAAAATAAAGGGTTTATATTATTTACATATATCCATATGTAGATGTCATTGTGTATGACAAATATGTTTCCATTATTTAAATATAATGTACATGATACCTAATTTATATCAAGAATGATATGCACCTTGACCCCAAAAAATTTGAGTGTGGAATAAGAGAGATGAGATGCAGGGGTCAGGGACAAATCCGAAACTGGAGCTAGGGAGCTGGGGCAAGATGCAGGGTCAGGGACACAGTCTGGAGCTGGAGCTGGGGAGCTGGGGCGAGATGCAGGGTCAGGGACACAGTCTGGAGCTGGAGCTGGGGAGCTGGGGTGAGATGCAGGGCCAGGGACACAGTCTGGAGCTGGAGCTGGGGAGCCGGAGTGACAGAACAGTGATTAAAGTGCTTGTCACGCTAGTGTGAGGAGCAAGTGGAGTTCAGATGCCCAGAACCCACATAAATGCCAGGTGGGTGTGGCAGCCTGCCTGTAACTCCAGGCTGGCAAGGCAGAGGCGGGGTCCCCGGGGCAAGCTGACTAGTAAGATTAGCCATACGGAAGAGCTCTGGGTTTGACTGAGAGGCTGTGTCCCCCATGAATTATGTGTCAAGGGCAATCAAGGGTGATTCGTAACAATGACCTCAAGCCTCCACAAGCACATGCAGACAAGTTTACGTGTACCCACACATGTGCAAATACATGTGCACACACATGCACCCTATACAAACAGACATACATATGAAATGGAAAAAGACAAAAAAACTGCAAGTTGGAATCTCGGTCATATTCCTCAGTGTGAAAAGGGAAAAGGGAAAGCCACATAAATCATAAGAGGAAAGACCACCAGAAAAAAAAAGTTAACACAGAGGTCTGTTGGAGTGGGCTACTATGTCTGAAGGAGACCAGGATGGCGTAAGGGAATGGCAGATTCAGAGAGCTCAAAGGTGTCACGAGACCCCAACACTGCCTGACCTACTGAACATCAGAAAACTTCGAGTTTTTTCTGAATGAATTGTGGAATCCTGCAGGGTTTTGAGCAACTGTGGAGTAATCAGACTTAATTTCAACAAGACCACACTGATTAGTCTGTTGGCACTCAGGACAGAACCTGACAGATCAGTTGGAAGGCCACCAAAGTATTTCAAATGAGAGATGATAGGCTTAGAGATAACTCTGGGCATGGTAGGAGGTGGCCAGAATCTGGGTCCATGTTGGAGGCTAAGTAAGTGTGACCCTGATCGGAACAAGGACGTCGAAGAGCTTCCTGCGTTTGGGCCTGAACAATGAAAAGGAGACAGCGTTGACCTTGTCTGAGATGAATCAGAGGAGACATTTTTACCACATCCAATTTGAGATTTTTGTTTGATTTTCAAAAAGGTAGTTGAATATATGTCTACAATTTAGAGAGGAGTTCGGGACGACAGATAGAAAATTGGACAGTCATGAAATTTGGTGGAGGGTAAAGGGGTTACAGACAGGGGAGGGGATATAAATATGATCAAAATGTATGAAATTCAGAAAACTTCAATTTCAACAAAAGAAACAAAGTTGGACGTTGTCACCACACGGATGGAAGACAGATCTCAGAATAACACATCCAGGGTTGTGTGGAAAGTCAAGATAAGTTGCTCAGCAGTGACTTCTCTTTTTCTACCCCAGGCTACCCTTAACTCACTGCAACAATTCTTTTCTACAATTAAGTCTTGTGGGTTCAACACAAAATGCGGAAATATTCCTAAACTCAAACTATAGACATTTTATACTTAAAACTAAAATCTTAGATGATATCAATAAGGAATTAAATATAGATATGAAAAAGAAGTCCATGATGGTGGGTCTCCAAAGTGCTCTCACATGTCAGAGGGACATGGGAAACACAACTAAGACAGACAGAGAGCATCAGGGAGGAAGAGGGAACCAGGAGGAGGTGGTGTCTGTCCTGAGACAGGGAAATGCAGCAAACTGCATCCAAAGGAGCCCTAAGGACTGAAAACCAGATTTAGAGAATGGAGACTGTTGGTAGCTTTGAAAAGCACCATTTAGAGGGCTGGAGAGATAACTCATCGATCAAGAGCATAGGTTGCTCTTGCAGAGGACCTGGGTTTGATTCCCAGCACCCACTTGGTGGCTAACAGATATCTGTAATTCCAGTTCCAGGAGGAATCTGACACTGTCATTGCATGACACAGGTGCACTTATATACATGCGGGCAACACATTCACATATATAAAATAAGAAATAAACTATTTTTTAAAAAAATCATTGAATATTCAGAGTAAGGAAAAACGCCTCAGGTATGGTACATACCTATAAGCTCAGCTACTTAGAAGACTGGAGCAGGATGCTCATAAATTCAAGTCCTGCCTGGGCAACTTAATGAGACCAAAACAAAAAGAAGAGAAAAAGAGAGAAAGAGGGGGGAGGGAGAAGAAGGGCCTTTGTGCTGTTCTGCCTGCTTCATTCTCTGTTGCTCATAAATGTGAAATGTTTCCCAAATAGGTAGCTGGGTCCTCTGTACAAAGAGAACTTGGAGGCCAAGTTGCAAAAGGCAGAAGTTGGCATTTCAGTCTTGTGGACTAGAGGAGGGAGGGAAGGGGGAGGGAGAGAAGGGAGGGGAGGGGAGGGAGGGAAGGGAGAGGGGGAAGGAAAGGATGGCCAGACTACAGATAAAGGCAGAGTGCTAGACGAGGCCCTAGATTCAGTCTCCAGTACATACATGCATACATATATACGTACATACACAAGTAAATAAACTTAAGGAAGACCAACAAAATTCTGATTTAGGCATTAAGTTGGTTCTTTTTTGAAAATATTAGTATTTTTAAACGTTGAAGACATAGCCCACTAATCAGTGCCTATGGAATACAGCTTGGGTAATATGGCACTGGAATGGTAAACTTATTAAATATCACATTGAATTAAAACACAGACATGTACACCTGATATTAGAGTAACTGCAGTGACATCCTTACCTACATACACAAAATCTTTTCACTGGTATAGCACGTAGCTTTTCAAATTAAGTCTGAAAATTTCTTAATAAATTAAAACATAGTACTTATATACATTAAATAATTCATTTTTGGAACACCAATCAATACAACTTCAGGTATGAAATATTAGTTACATGATGAGGTTTATTATAAATTAACTTGGGCTCTTACGAGTATGTACCTATAGTGCCATCTACTGTCTAGTACTAAAAGTACATTATCCATGTTGGCCAACTAAGATAGGAAATAAAATACAGATTTCTCCCTATTATTACTTTTCCTTTCCTGGAAATCAGACATTCTGTGTGATAATACTAATTTAGAGAATATACAACATTGTTTCAACCATATATTGCACTATTTTAAACATGATATCATTTCATTTAATTATAAAAAGAACTAAAGTATTACTCATCAACCCACATCTTACCAATTTACAAAATTGGACAACGGTCCATTAAAACATATATAACTGCAAAAGCTTCCTTGTTAAAGAATATAGTAGAAGCATTACTTTCTGATTGCCAACTGACATGATTACTTAATAAACAACTACTTTGAATGCAACTTGCTGGTTGTCATATTTTCCAGTTTTATTTGGAATATAAGTTCAGACTTTTCTTTAATCATGTTGTTTAATATTTATATTTTCTATATCAAGTTATACCCAGACATATTTTAAAATTAAAACGCAAATGTTTGTGATATCATTGATCTATCATTGATTTAGTTTGTAAGTTAAGTAGTATTTTACACCACTTACATGTAAGCTTAAGAATAGCAATAGGACTTTATAAACTACCATGCATGGAGGTGGGGATGTAGCACATTGGTAGAGTGCTTGCCTAGCATGCCCAATGCCCTGCATCCCATTAACTTGGCATGGTGGCACACACCTATAATCTCAAAACTTAAGTGTAATCTTAGCACATGGGAGGGGGAGGCAGAGGGCCAGGAGTGTTAAGTCATCCTTGGCGCATAGCAAGTTTGAGGCCAGCCTGCTCTACTTGATACCCCTTCTCAAAAAAATAATGAATAAACAGACACACAGAACATGCTTACTACATTCACCCATCTAAATATAAAGCATAATTGAATAGAAAGAATAATTCCGGGGCTGGAGAGATGGCTCAGCGGTTAAGAACACTGGTTGTTCTTGCAGAAGACCCGGGTTCAAATCCCAGCACCCACATGGCAGCTAACAACTGTCTGTAACTCCAATTCCAGGGGATTCTATGGCCTCTTCTGTCCTGTTCGGGCATTGCACAATATGGGTGCACTTACCTACATGAAAGCAATATATTTATACACATTAAAAAAATAAAAATAATTTAAAAAAAAGAATGACCCCAGTTGATAAGGAACTAATGCCAGATTGAGTTTTAGTAATACAAATAGAACTCATTGTTGCATAAAATTCAGCCAAAAAAAGTGATGCAGGAAAATGTTCAGGGAGAGTTCCATGGGTTCTGTCTGCAAACTTTGGCATACTGAGGCCTGTGAGGACAGACATGCTCTGAGATGCTGCGCTGTGCAGATTCCTCACATCTCCACACACTGAGGGCTGGAAGGGTTGAAGTGCTCTGAACTAGTGTGTTGCACAGACCCTTTACATCTTTCATCATTAATGGGAACCTGAATTCACATTTTATTGCTTCACCCAAGATACTCTTAAGCCTTAACACAGTTTTATAGTCATGTTTTCTCTGTGTTCTCTCTTACTCACAAACCCTTACTCATTTGGTAAGATCACCTCAATTCATAGTCTCCATCAGGGTATGTCTTTGTGTTTTGGTAACAGTGGGACATTATTTTGCTGTTTTATCTTCCATATGCTTTCAGCATTCTGCATGTTTAATAAAAGGAGTTTCGACTCACCTGTCAACACTTTACTCCAGAATTAGTTTACAGGATGATAAATGGTATGCTTTAAATATCCCATCTCATCACTACATGCTAACATCCCAAGTCCTATGTAGGGTCTACCTGCTCCTATTTTTTTTTAAGATTTATTTTATTCATGTGTGCACTGTGTGTTCAAGTCCACATCTGCACACACACACGTGTGTTCAGGTGCCCCAGAAACCAGAAAATGGTGTCAAGGTCCTTGGAACTAGAGTTACAAGTGTTTGTGATCCACCTGATATGGGTGCTGGGGTCTGAACTCTAGTCCTAATGATTGGCTATCACTTGCTTAACCACTGAGTCATCTCTCCAGTCCCAGCTTACCTACTCTTGATTCTTTGAACTGGATGAACAGTCAGCCCTTGGAATCTGTAAAGGATTTGTTTCAGGACCTGTGCAGAAGCAAAATCCTCAGGTAATCAAACCCATACCATGAAATGACATAACACCTGCATATCACATACATACTCCCACGTACCTCACATCATCTCCTGTAATACTTAACACAGCACTGCAGCTGAGTAAATGAATGGGTGCTGTACTGAATTGTTCGGGGAATGATAAGAAGTCTGTACGTGCTCAAAACAGGTCCACTTTTTTCTACTTTCTATTCATGGTTGATTGAACGGAGGATACAGAAGGTCAACTGTTGTGAGTCGCCACCTTTAAACATCTTATTTTTGTGGATTTTGTTCTTTTGATATTGATGCTTCTCTTCCTTCCGTTAAGTCTGCTTATAAAGAACCTTTCAGTGATTTCCTGAAGATAAATCTTTCTCTTCTTCGTGTTGGTATTATCTACATCTCATGAGCCTCATACATATTGATCAGGTTGGATTGTGCCTACAGTCATCTGCCTACAGCCATCTTAGTCATACAAAACAGATGTGTTTTCTGTGTATTATCATTACAGAGAATAATTGTTCAAACACACATATGTCATGTAAGTTATCTAGAAAGGACTAGGTAACATATGTAAATACTACCCTGTTTGACATAAGGGGCTTGAGCATCCTACAAGCTATCCATACATATGTGCATGCATGTATGCATATACACATGTATATATATGCATGTATATGTACATATATATATGCATATGCTGACCCTTAGGATCCATGAGGAATCAATTCCTGGACTCCCTGAGGATACCAAACTCTGTAGACACCCAGTTCCCTCACATAAAATGTAGTCATATTTGCCCAGTTTTTTGCAATACTTTTTAGATAAAATGCTTAGTACAGTGTAAATATTATGTTCATAGTTATGATGAATTATTCAAACAATAATGACATGCTTGCTACAGCTACAATTGGCTCATTGG
Source organism: Nannospalax galili (assembly GCF_000622305.1). Classification (NCBI taxonomy): domain Eukaryota; kingdom Metazoa; phylum Chordata; class Mammalia; order Rodentia; family Spalacidae; genus Nannospalax; species Nannospalax galili. Next base: position 3,196,132 of record NW_008340972.1, on the reverse strand, counting down.
ATCTAAAATTCCTAAGAAATCACTTTAAATTTGAAACCTCGGGGGCTGGGAAGGTGGCACAGTCAGTAAAGTGCTTGCCATCTCAAGCATGAGGACCTGATTCGACCCAAGGCAGGCATGTGTGCCTGTAATCCTAGCACTAGGGAAGTGGAGACAGGAGGCCCCTGGGGTTTACTGACAGAGAGTCCAGACAAATTGATGGAGCTCCATGTTCAGTAAGAGACCCTGCCTCAAAAACTAAGGTGGAGAGTGAGAGAGGGAGTCAACCTCTGACCTCCATATGCACACAGGCATGCACACACAGAGGGACATGAACACAGTACATATACAAATCAGTTCTTGAGTGCTTTGGAATGGATTCCATTTGAATAAAATCATTTTCCCAGTTATGAGCTTCAACTTTCATTCATCTTTTCAAAGATTTATTTTCATTTTTATGTGCATGTGTGAGTGCCTACTCACACATATGTGTATATGCACCATGCCTTGTACCCATGGAGCCCAGAAGATGGCCTAACTGGAGTTACAGGCAGTTGGGAGTCACCTGGCATGGGTGCTGGGACTCAAACCCCAGTCCTCTGCAAGAGCAGCTAGTGCTCTTAACTGTTACTGAGCCATCTCTCCAATCCATCAATTTTTATAAATCATCAATTTTTATAAAATGACAAAAGTTCTTTATGGATGAGTTTAAAAAGAAAAGCAGGCCTGGAGAGATGGCTCAGCAGTTAAGAGCTGTTCTTGGAGAAGACCCAGGTTCGATTCCCAGCACTCACATGGCAGCTAACAATCATCTGCAATTCCAGGTCTAAGGAATCCAATGCCCCCGTCTGACCTTCACAGGTACTGCATGACATGGGTGCACTTCCATGCTGGCAAAACACTCACACACATAAATTTAAAATAATAAATAAAATATTTTTTAAAAAGCAAAGTAAGGGCACAAGGTTGGGTGGGTGGGAGACAGGCAGAGACCTGGAGGAGCTGGAAGGGGAATGAGTAGGGTCAAAACATATGAAATTCCCCCAAATTAATAAAATGTATGCATGTGTGTCTTTGGTCATCCAAAAATGCACAGGAGATAGCCACTTCAATGGCGTGAGGCCTGCAGAAGGACATTTGTGTTTGAAAGATCAAACCAAAAGTAGACAGAAAGGTAAAAAACAATATTTTCACAACTGAACACTAAAAATCTGTCTACCACCAGGAAACTGAGCATAACTCAATGAAGATAGTTCACAGCCCGCTCTGAGGAAGCAGTCTTTGAATTTTTTCTGCAGGAAAAAAATATGAATTCAGTTTAGCGAAAACTCAAAGGAAAGTGGCAGAGTAAACCACATGAGGGCAGAGACCCGGGCTGGTGTGCAGTGTGCACTACAGGTGTTCTAAGGCTGCCCATGAATGGAACCCAAGGTTTTAAGATGGATTTGGAATTGGACTCATGATGACTAATGTTCTGGACCTCTAGAATAGGATGTTACAAGCACTGTTTCCCACTGGCACTGTCTTGATTCGCGGCGATAGCAAGGCAGGCAACTCTCAGGTGACGCAATGGGGTTGGCTAGGAGTCTCGATTTTCATTAATGGACAAACAGCTTACAAAAGTAGTGTAGGATTAGGTGATAAATTAATGCCAAACGGGAGTGATGGTTCATTTCATGTGTTGTACTGACTAGTTCATAACACTGCCTCTGGATTTTTCTGTGAGGCTATTTGTGAAGATAATTAACATTCAAATAACAGAAAAATCACCCTTGCCAGTGTGACTGGGCAGGCACTCAATCCAGTCAGAGTTTGAATAGGACATAAAGGCAAATCAGGCCAAGCTTACTGACCCCACTATGTTCTGCACTTAATGTTATAGCTTAAGGAGTTAGAGTTATGACAGTTATCTTGATTGATTAATTGATTAAAACACAGATTAAAAGATAGCCGACTGTGGATGATTTATAAATGCCAGACATGCTTTGGTTTAATGTAGAGAAGGCATCCAAAGACTTAGAGAGATTAGAATTCTAGAGTAGATTGTCATTTAAGACCTGCTCATCCCAAGTCAGAGAATACAAAAGATACCTTTTCTGGGTAGTGTGAGAAATAAATTTGTGATGGGAATCCCAGAATTCTTGAAGAGCTGTGTGAATGGGAAACTAAATGTAATGGAAGAATTGGATCCTAGAGTGTCAAAGGACGAGTGTCAGCGCTCAGCTACCAAAGGCAACACAGGCATGCTCACCATAGTGGACAGCAGAGTCAGAGCAGGCACTGGAGAAGTCTAACTCCTGCAAACTTAGAATGTTGGCTAGTCAATCATGGTGATCTGAGAAGTGAAACAGAGAAGACACTTGCTCAGTTCACAATCTGTATAGGCAGAAAAGGTCCAGGTCAAGTAAACAAAAGGCACACAAATTTTTCAAACGTTCACAGTCTTTCAAACAACCTCCAAACTTGTGGCACTTTACAGACCCAGAATCTTGGGATAAGGGAGAGGCTGGATCTCCTTGAGGAAGGACCCCTGTACCCAATCAAACATTTATATTATTTAATGTTTCTTCCCAGCCTTTCCCTAAAGGGAATGTCTAGCCTTTAACCTAGTTATCTGCACACAAAAAAAAATACTCAGAACTTTGGGGGACTTCTAAGGACTGTCTCTAAAAGGAAAATGACTCTGGGTGACCATAAATGTTACTGAGGCTTACTAGAATAGGGGCTTAGGGCAGACAGAGCTTAATCTATGTCCATATCACAGTAGACCCCTGAATCAATCTTGTGATTTTCACAGTTCCAGCAGACATAATTGGATTAGGCATACTTAACAATGGGTATGGTGGCACATATCTCTTTAATCCCAGCACTCAGGAGACAAAGGCAAGCAGATCTCTTTGAGATTGAGGCCAGTCTGGTCTACCTAGAGAGTTCTAGGCTACATGGGGCTACAGGGAGACCTGTCTCCAAGCAAATAACTATAATATTAAATGACATGAGGGCTAAAAACCAAATGAGTGTATTACAGCTACTTCCAGCTAAGGAAATGGTAAATCTAAAGCAGTACTGTGTTTCTGGAGGGTTGTAGGGACTAGTGCCCCACCAGGGATGTGGAAGATGCAACAGGTAGTATTTCACACCACAACCCTGTTGGGTTCTAGTTTGCCTGTGTAGAAAACAGGTGGGTCATGGAGAAAGACGATGGAATATCAAGAGCTTCACCAGACAACCATGCCAGTTACAGCAGCTGTACCAGATGTGGTTTTTGACTATCAAATTAACACTATCTTGATAGATCACATGCAGTTGTTGATCTAGCAAATGCCAAGTTCTCTTTTCACCTTCTGTCTCCATAAGACCCAGTGGGATATACTTGCTTTCAGATGGCAAACAATACACCTTCACTGTCCTGTCTCAGAAGTATAACAGCACCCAGCCTTATGTTTGTATTAAGCTTGCAGCGATCCTGGCCACCCTCTCCTTCTGCAGGATAGCACACTGGTCTAGTATATTGATGCTGTTTTGCTCATTGAAGCTGATAAACAAGAAGAAACAAGTACTCTGGACTTACTAAAGCAGGCATTTCCATATCAGAGTATGGGAACCACATCTAAAACTCTGGGGCATGGGTGAGATGACTCACAGTGGTTAACTGTGCTTGTCAACCGACTCAGGTTGGACTTGTAAACCATACATGCATGGACAATGAGAGAAATGCCTCAAGCACATTATCCTTTGCTCTCCACACTTGTGCTGTGGCATATGCACGTGTACACACACACACACACACACACACACACACACACACACAACTAGACCCAAGAAGACATGCAACTTACAAGGCAAAGTGGTTCCCTACTCTGCCCTATCTCCCAGCCAGCATTTGTGTTCTCATGGACCAGTTCTCTGTCCTATGACCAGCTGACAGAGGAAGAGAAGACTTGCTCCTGACCTACAGAGGGTTCTTCAAGATACACAGGCACTGTCTGAAAATGAATAGCTACAGGACTCCCGGTACCTCTGAAGGACAGTAGTCAAGGGAATTTTCACTGTTGTAAGTTTCGGGCTGTGTATCTAGCAGTGCATCTTCTTGGAAGAATCACTAGCAACACATTAGTTATATAGCAATCCATATGCTATAGTCAGTGGTTGGGCTGGGTATCCATGAACCTGGAAGGCACATAACTGGAAAACTGATGAGTAAGAAATTTAGGGATCCAGGCCTGGTGATAAACTCCAGTAATCCCAGCATGTGGAAGGTAGAGGCAGGATCAGGAACTCAAGGTCATCATCAGCTTCATAGTGAGTGTGAGCTCAGCCAGGGCTGCATGAGATAGGCTCAAAGAAGGAAGAGGAGGAGGAAGAGGAGGAGGGAGAGGAGGAGTTGGAGAGGAGGAGGAAAAATTACTGAACTAGATAATTTGGGGAAGAAATATGCAGATAGACCTCTGAATGGGCATTTAAAAAATGAAGAAATTTTTGCCCCATGTGAATGCTCACCAAAGGAGGTGTTAGTAGAGGGGCATCTTCATAACCAAGTGCACAGGATGACCCACTGTCTGTACGCCACAACCTCCTTTCCTAGGTACTCTTGTCACTGCCCAGGGGCTCATGAACAGAGTAGCCATGGTGGTAGGGATGGAGGTTATTCAAGGGCTCAGCAACATGGTTGTTTTTACTCACCAATGCCAAACTAGCTCCAGCTATTACTAACTGCAGATGCAGCCTAATCTGTCAGCATCAGAGACCAACACTGAGCTTATGAAGGAGGCAACAATTTGTCCCGAATAGATTACTTACTCTGAATATGGATGCCTTCCTTGCACTCCATGGTCCTGTCAGAGCTACTACCTATGGGCCTCCAAAATGCCTTATGCAACATCATGATATTCCACAGAACACTGTCTTCGGTCAAAGCACTCACTTCTCTGCAGCAATGGGCCCATGCACTCAGAATTCACTGGCCTTACTAATTCACAGTTGCAGCACCCACTAGGTGTAATATCTTGCCTGGCAAAGGGCAAGCATCTCCAGAAAGCATTTGCTTTCAATCAGTATCTGATTTTCTGGCACACAGGTCATACAGAGGAAGTGAAAAAGAGCGGAAGGAAGGCTTTCAGCCACAAAGACAATGACCCCATTGAACTGTAAGTTAAGACTGTCACAGGGCCACTCTGCATGCCTCAGGTCTCTGAATCAACAGGCAAAGATGAATGTTATAGTGTCAGCTAAGGTGACTAGTCCTGACTCCCCAAGGGAAACTGAGTCTGTCTGGACAGTACCATCATCTCTTGAGGCTATGTCATCAGAAAACAAAAAGGCTTCTTTTCCAAGAAGGCTATGAATGGCTCAAACCCTTCAGGAGTTAAGATGTGGGTTGCTCTACCAGATAAAAAACCATACTGAGGTGCCTGGTGAAGAGAAAATGTCTATAGAGCATTAAACAGGAAGATAACAATAAACATTAGCTGTGGGCATATGACCACTTACAGAAAAACAGGAATCATGTGGGTCTTCTACCCTTGTGATATAAGACATTCTGACTTTATCAGTTGCTGGGGGTTCAAGCCAGTGACCCCCAGGCAGTGATGATTGGGGATGAGTAAGCACGCCGTTCGCCAGCCCATGCTGCCCTCAATACCAGGAACACTCAGGCACAATGGGGAGCCTAGTCAAGCAGGGACTCATTTATTGCAGGTGTTACAGAGCTTATAAAGGCACCTGGACATCCCCCCTCCCCCCCTCCGAAGGTGTATCTTAAGGATGGTCACACGCTGATCG
>NW_008340972.1:3189761-3190057 GCF_000622305.1 Nannospalax galili | reverse complement strand
GTACTTGTCATGGGACATCTTACCCATCCTTGGCTAAAAATGTGTCATGATCAAGGGCAGCCACGTGGGTAATGCCAGCCCATGACAGTCTTAATCCCTGCCTAACTTGGTTAGCCAAGCGTGGGCAACCGGAGGGGGTCCTGGGGGAGTCCACAATCATGAGGAGGTGGGCCGTGGTAGTTCCAAGGGTCCTCTGTCACCGAATTATCTGGTAAAGACACTTAAAGATAAGCATCATCAAGAGAAACAAAGCAAGTCATGGCGTAGGACAAGTTGAAATACTTCTGAGACCATGT
>NW_008340972.1:3186157-3187519 GCF_000622305.1 Nannospalax galili | reverse complement strand
TTTAAAGTTGGTGGTAGGTACAGAGAAAGCAAATTTTTCACAATCCTGGGGTTGTAGAGGGATAGAAAAAAAAATCTTTGATGTGTATAACTATAAGAAATAAATCTGAGGGAATAGCAGGGATCCAGGGCAGTCCCCTTAAGGGTGTACCCACTAGCATCATTCTAGCATTGACTTTACACAAGTCTCGCAACATTCTCCATTTGCCAGAGGCTTTCTTAATAACAAAGACAGGTGTGTTCCATGGACTTACAGAAGGCCGGATGTGGTCCAACCATAATTGTTCTTGCACAATTTCCTTTAAAGCCTGTAGCTTTGTCTCAGGCAATGGCCACTATTCCACCCATACTGGCGCCCCAGGAGACCACTGTATAGCTAGAACCTGAGGGGCAGTGGCCCTTAGAATTGGGGGTGAGCCTGATGCTCTTTCTTTGTGTCCCCCCTCTAATTGATATGGCAAGACAACACCTGAGTTGCTGACTCAGGAAGCCTATCAGACTCTTCAAGGTCCAAAAGGTCATCATAAAAGGCCTTGCTATCAGTGGTTATGCAGGCCTGTGCATCCCCAAAATATCATGTCCTATGAGGTTGGCAGATAACCCTGCTGCCACCAGGGGTCATACGTCCCCTTTAGCTCAATCTGTATCCTGCCAGGTGAGCCATTCTCGAGTCTCCTCTGATGGGGTGTATCCTCCCACACCTAGGATTTGGGGCCCAGAAACTAGGTGCCATCATGATGGGACCTCCTCTTTTTGAAGAATGGTCCTATCAGCTCACGTGTCCACTAGGCAGCGAAACCTCCTGCTACCTATTTCAATATCCATCTTGGGCCTTACACCAGGGATAATAGGGACTATCCAATTCGCCATAGGTTTTTCTCCTCTCCTGATCCCTCCCCCAGGGGATTGTAGGTGTAGCTGATCATGGGGAAGTCCTTCTTTTGTCAACGGGGCTGGAGACTGCCCCCCACTTAGTTTAAAGGCTTTCCTTCAATATCAAATCTGGATTTACATTCCTTTTGCCAATGGAGTCCTTTGTGACACCGGAGACAGGGCATAGATGGGGGTCTTTTTGATACCCCACCTCCGGGCTTAGGCCAGTTCTCTCGCTGAGGGCAATTTCTTTTAATATGGCCAGTCTGGCCACAACCAAAACATGGGCCTTCTATCCCTCTAGGCCCCATTGTTACCTGCTGACCCAGATTAAGTGAATTAAATGCCTGGGTTAAGGCACGGGTCAGAGCCTCTGTTTGCATCTGTAAGACAGCAGCCATGGCTTTGGTTTGCCCCCTCTGGGTTCCCACCTCCTTGGAGGCAATTATCCATTGTTCCATGGACCTGTCCTTAAGGCCAGCACAGGCTA
>NW_008340972.1:3178316-3184664 GCF_000622305.1 Nannospalax galili | reverse complement strand
TTTCTTTTCTTCTTTTCACCTTCCTTTGAGCACCACACTGGGTGCCAGTTGACAGGAGTTCGAGCCAGCGACCCTGGGCAGCGATGATTGGGGATGAGTAAGCACACCATTCACAAGCCCACGCCGCCCCCAATACCGGGAACACTCAGGCGCAACAGGGAGCCTAGTCAAGCAGGGACTCATTTATTGCAGGTGTTACAGAGCTTATAAAGGCACCTGGAAATCCCCCCTCCCCCCCAGAAGGTGTATCTTAAGGATGGTCACACGCTTATCATGCACTCCTCAGCAATGCGGACGTATTCTTCAGACTTTCAAAGCAAGTCCAGCCGCGCCCCAGTAACTTCCTCTAGGACTTCTGCAAGGTGGGGCCTTTAGGTCCCCACAATCAGTCAGATAAAGTATAATTATGCCTCATACTATTTAAGCTATAAGATTTTGGGAGAAGAGCAAACACTGTTCAAGGATGTTAACTCCTTTCTGTGAAAGGGGTTAATATGTTTTATTTGCATATGTAATAGTTGTAGTGTGCTAGCTAAAATTAGGACTTCATTATCATCATTGTTTGAAGAGGTGCCAACTTGAAAACAAGTGGAATTGTGACGGTTAATTTCATGTGTTAGTTTGACAGAGTGCAGGAATGCCCAGATTACCTGGAAAAAAAATTCTATTTTGGGGTGTGTCTGTAGTGGTGTTTCTGAAAGAGATTATAATTGGAATCAACAGGCTAGATATCACCCAACCAACTGAAGGCTTTAACACAGAGCAAAGGAGACATGCATTGGCTGTGCATCAGCTGGGGTCAGCCTCTTCACTCCCCCTTCAGACATCAGAGTACCTGGTTCTCAGGCATGAAAACTTGAGCTAGAACTTGATGCTCTATACACTTCTGGTGCTCAGACCATATGTAGCATCTGAGCTGAGACTTGACGCTATTGGCTCCTGGTTCTCAGGTCTTCCAGTTTGTACTAGAACAACACTGGGTGCTTTCCTGGCCTCCAGCTTGCAGAAGAAGGGGAACTTCTCAGTGTCTGAAATAGCAAGAGGCAAACTACAAGATAAATGTCCTGTGTTTGGGGTTTGTTTCTCTAGCACAAGGAGTCTGTTTCATGCAAGAGTGATTAAGATGAACCTTCTAAATATGTCTTTCAAACACAGTAATATGTGACTGGAAGTCAATCATGGGAAGATACAAAAATTCACAAGTATGTGTGAATTAAACAGCAGATTCACAATATCTTCTGAATTCTATGGGGTAAATCCTGGGCTAAGAGTCTCAGGATTTGGTTGCTAGGTAACCTAATAGACTTTTCTTTCTCGTTTTACTAAACTATGCTTTCTTTCTATAATATGTGGAATTGCTCTTTTAAGAATTCAAGGCATTCCACTGTGTACTTGTTTTGGGTAGTACTAGGGACTGAGCCTATGACCTTGTGTGTACTCCAAAAGCTCCGTACCACTGAGCTGTCTCCCCGGCCCTCCGCTGCAGCTTTTTAAAAATAATAATAATAATTTATTTAGAATTTCATACATACGTGTAAGGTGTTTTGATCAAATCCATGTCCACTCCCTCCCCTCCAATTCCTCCCATATCTCCCCATCACTTTTTTTCTGATAACTTCATGTACTCTTTCTTCTTCTTTGATTGATTTATTTTTTTATGGGGCTTTTGGCTGATCTAACATTCCCCCCTCTGAAAAGGTAACCCTAACATCTTTTAAGGATTAGATACATGCTCCCAAATACTTTTGACATTTTTGGGCCTCTGCCTCCCAAGTGCTGGGATTAAAGGCGTGTGCCACCACACCCAGCTATTTTTTTATGGGGCTTTTGGCTACTCTAACATTCCCCCCCTCTGAAGAGGTAACCCTAAAATCTTTTAAGGGTTAGATGCAAGGCTCCCAAACACTTTCAACAATGTTGCCTTTATGTCATTCTAGCTTCTTCTGTATTAAATAGAGTTTCTGGTTGTGAATAAAAGTAAGAATATTGGGCCGGGCGTGGTGGCGCACACCTTTAATCCCAGCACTCGGGAGGCAGAGGCAGGCAGATCTCTGTGAGTTCAAGGCCAGCCTGTTCTATATAGGGAGACCATGTCTCAAAAAGATCAAAAAAAAGAGTAAGAATATTAATCAACCTTCCATCATGACAGCAGAGTATTTCCTAATGAAATACAACTATTCCATCTAAGTATATTTATAAATATAAAAGGTTCAAATGAAATTATAAATTTATTAAGAGGTAACAGGAAAATTTAAAATGACTTTATCGGTCTGTTAATTAGACTCTAAATACGTCCTTGCCTATGTCACTGCTTAGAGGTCTTGCACATATATTCTTACTAGAAGCAGAAAGAGTTGAATCCCTAATTGGTAGTGCTTCCTTTTCCTTTGGTAATTTGCATGCACTTTTGATGGCTGTTATTATATATGATCTGGCTATGAGAATAAATTTCTTTTAGAGTCATAAAATATATTCCTCCAAGTTTACATTCCCCCACTTCTAGATTGTACCCCACAAGGTTACAACAACAATGACATCATGAGAATTATATGATATTGAAGATCTCACAAGAGAAGAAAATATTCAGACATGGTGATTCAGTCCCTGATTTTGGAGTTTATACTTGTATTTTATGAAGGCAACCTATATTGTGAATTTTTAAATCTTCTTCCTATTATCACCCCCAGTTTCATAGTGCTGTTTGGAAAGGACACATGGTATACTTAGTGTTTTTAATTTGTTCAGGCTTATTTTCCCTACAATCTATCCTAATGAATATTCCATGCACTTTTGAAAATAATTTGTATTCTCCTGCTATTGGAAGGAAATGTTCTATTTGTTAGAACCATTCGGTCTGAAGCAGAGTTCAAGTTCAAAGTCTCCGTATTGATTTTTCTGTCTGGGTGACATATTAGCTGTTTAGAGTGAAGCATTCGTGTCCCCTGCTGAGGCTGTATTACAGTTTCTTCCGATGGTTCTATGATTTGCTTTGTATCATGCAATGTTGTCTTAGATGCACAGTACGTGTAAATCTTTTTCTGATTTACTTACCCTTTCATCATTAATTTACAATCTTCTTTGTTTCTTGTGACAGTACTTGCTTTAAACTTTATTTTTTCTGATGCAAATACTGCCACTCTGGCTCTGTGCATCACTGTTTGCATGATAATCTTTTCCATCCCTTCACGTGGACTTCATGAGTGCCCTTAAGGCTCAAGTGAGTTGCTAAAATACCAAATATTGAGGAGCAGGTCCCTTGATGTCTCAAATGGAGCTGGTGCTGTAGCTCAGTGGTACAGCACTTACCTAGAATGCTTGAGGCCTTGGATTCAATCTCTAACACTGAAAAAGAATTAAAATAGAACCACCATATCATCCTGCAACCTCCCATGTGTGTGTATCATAAAATTAAAACCAGAATCCCAAAGCTATCTGCAACCCTATCCTAATTGCAATATCACTCATAATAATTTAGATAATAACATAAACAACCAAAATGCCCACCAAGACACGTGAAGATAGAGCACGACATGTACTACAATAAAATACTCAGCCTTACAAAAGAGGAAAATTGGGGCCTGGAGAGATGGCACAGGGATTAACAGCACTTACTGCTCTTGCAGACGATCCAAGCTCAGTATCCACGTCAGGCTCTCACAATCACCTATTACTCCAGTTCCAACTGATCCACTCCCCTTGTCTTGATTCCAAAGGCACCTGCACACATTGGCATATACACAGACACACACACATACACATAAATAAATTTTTTTAAATAGAAAAATCCTACCATTTGCTATATCATGGATTAGCCTAGGGGAGACTATTCTAAGTAAAGCTAATTACAACAGGTCAAAAAGTATGGTATCAGTGAAGATATCATTAAAATAGTCAAACTCATAGAAACAGGAACAGAAGAGAGATTTCCCAGGCTAGGGGCAGAAAACCATGGGAAATTGTTGCTCTGTGATCATAAAGTTTCAATCATGCAAGATGAATAAACCATAGAGATCTGCTAGAGAACACAATCTGTAGTTAATATGGCCTTGTGCATTTAAAAGTGTGTTAAGAGTGTAGACCTCATGTTAAGTGTTCTTACACAAACGCACACACACAGAAAAACAAAATTTTGGAGGTAATGTTGGAGGTAATGGATATATTTACTACATTTTTCATGCTGATGGTATCACAGTTGGATCTACTCAAACTCATCAGAATGTATAATTAAATATGTGAAATTTTATGTATTAATTATGCTTTATGTAGTTTCTTTAAAAACAATAATGTGATACTAAATTATATTCATATTCACATTGAAAAAAGTGACAGCAAAGATAGATGCATCAAACTCTTTGCTATAGTGTCACTAATTAAAGCTATCAGCATTATTAATTATCTGCACATTCAAGAAGATAGTTAATTATGATGGATGTAACTATACCAAGATTAAATAGGCCAAGAATAATAAACATTCTCAAGTAATTCAGTGCTTTCCTATGCCATTAGCTTGTGAAAACTTAAAACTTGGAACATTTACTTATTATTTTTAAGATTTTTAAAAAATTATGTATATATGTATCTGTGTATAGGTATGTGCATGTGAGTGCACTGCCCATGTGGCCAGAAGAGGGCATCAGATACCCCAGAGCTGGAGTTACCAGTGGTAGTGAACTGCTTAACACAGGTGCTAGGACCTGAACTCTGTTCCTCTGGAAAAGCAGCAAGCACCATGTCTCTAGCCCCTACTTAATTAATATATTCTCTGACACAGAAGGAAACTTTAATTCAAATTAGGAGATTTAACTAATTACTAAAGTTGTTGAGAATGAAACCAGAGCACAACACTGAATTAGTACTAAGGAATGACTCTCAAAATATGAAATTTGGTTGACTCAAAATTTTATTTCTTCCCGATTTTACTGAAATATAAGTGAGAAATAAAAATTTTAAATATGGAGCTAGATCATTATCACATTGTTCTCTCATGTGCAGAATGTAGATTTAGAATTATATGCTATAAATATGGTATGTATATATGGGTATGTATATATAGGTGTATATATATGCATGTATATATATGGGTGTGTATATATGGGTGTTTATATATGGGTGTGTATATATGGATGTATATATATGGGTGTTTACATGTGGGTATATACATATAGTTGTATTTATATGGGTGTGTATATATCGGTATATATATGTGAGTGTACATATAAACAGGCATGTTTATAAATGTGTGTATAGTACATGAAACTAGAAAAGGGATCAAGAGAGAAGAGGAAGACATATTGAGGGATGCAGGAAGAAGAGAGGGCAATGGGATACATGTGACTGAAAACAGAGTGTAGGAGTAGTTGAAAGAACAAATAGACCCAGCCCAAAGGAGGCAGGGGCAGGGGACAGGGCAGTGGAGGAAAGGATGGACTTAACAAGGTATAATGAAATATGCCTGTTTATATATACACACACATCTCATCCTCTGGAACTGTAAACCAAGTAAATGTCTATAGAGCTTTGGGTCCTGATATTTTATCACAGAAGCAGAAAACTAACTCATACAAACAAACCCACTTAATAAAACTGTGAGCACACAAAAAATCTACAAAGGAATGGAAAGCGAGAAAAAGTGTGAAAAGCAAGGACAAGACATGTTCAAATTCAAGATGCAGAGATCTTGTTTCAAAATAGTGGTGTGGAGCAGGTGTCACTGCTGTTTCCCGGGACCTAGTCAAGTGCAGTGAGGACGCCAGGACGAAAGCAATAAAGCTATTTTTGGTGAAACTAGAAGTTTAAAAATCCAAATGATGAAGTAGAAGCAGTGAGAATCGGGCAGGCAAACGCTTACAAAGAACCAGAGAGAAAAACGTTGCAGCTGATTACTTCAGAAAGAGCCAGAACAAAAGCACATTTCAGGAAACACAGGGTCTGACCTACGAGCAAAATTTGTGTCCCAGGGATGCTGTGTGAGGAGGAAGTGTGCACTACTTTAAGAATTCAGCTTGTTTCCAACACAGTGGTGCAGAAAGCACAGAAAGGTTTTTCTATTTGTTTGTTTTTTAGACAAGGTCTCACATAGCCCAGGCTGGCCTCAAATTCTTTATGTAGCCAAGGATCACCTTAAATTTCTGATCCTCCTGCCTCCACCTCCTAAGGGCTGGGATTACAAGTGTGCACCACTGTGCCCAGTTTTACATGGTCCTGGGGATTGAATCCCAGGCCTCATGCATGTTAGACACTGAGCTACAGCCCTTGCTTCCTGATAGTGACAATTCATTACAGCTAACATTGGAAACTTGGTAACTTAAAAGAGCAAAAAGAGAGAGAGGGTGGGAGGGGGAGGGGGGA
>NW_008340972.1:3127988-3178248 GCF_000622305.1 Nannospalax galili | reverse complement strand
GAGGGGAGGGGACAGGAGGGGACAGGAGGGGAGGAGAGGGAAGAGGAAGGGGAGGAGAGGGAAGAGGAGGGGAGGGGAGGAGAAGGGAGGATAGGAGAGGGAAGGGAAGAAGAGCTAGTTTCAGAATTCTGGAGCCAGAAATCCAAACCCAGTTTCCTTCATCAGAAGCCCAGCTAAGCTGGAAAAGGGAAAGCTGACCCTCCAAGTATCTGTGTCACCGATCAAAACCCCTATAGAAGGTTCTCACTACATTCTGCAGTAGTGTAAGGAAGAATCTACAGAGGAAGTGCCACCTCCCCCTGTTCCATTTTCCTTCTTGGGCCCCTGCAACTGTTAAGTGTCAGATGGGTCAGCACAGTCATTGTGGTTGTGTCACTGATGGGAAGACCCGAACAAACATCTCTGGCAGTTTTACAGAAATTGGGACCAGAGAAGAGAAGAAGGGAACCTGTCTTTGGGTTTCCTGTTCTCCTGGCCACAAGAGGCCTTTGCAAGGTCAGCTGAAGAGGATCTCTGCCCAAGGATTTGGAATAAAAGACTCCAAGAAGTGAAATTCTAAGGCCAGAAACACAAATATACAGAGTGTAACAGGCCTGAGGGTCCTGAGACCTTTGGGGGCAATCCCTTTCAGAACCTGTAACGCACTGTGGACTGGCCAGGTACAAGTCTGGGGCTGGGGAGGGAGGCATTTTTCTGCATGAGATTCAGTAAGAATCTTGTAATAGTCTTTGCTTTGTATTTGTGTATGTATGTGGACACCAAAGTCAGCGGGACTCTCTCTCCTCTCTCTCCCCCCCACTCTGTGTGTGTGTGTGTGTGTGTGTGTGTGGGTGTGTGTGTGTGTCTGTGTGTCTGTGTGTCACAAATGGATGCATGTGGAGGCCAGAGGTCAATGTTAGAGGTCTTCCTCAATCACTCTCCACCTTATTTTTTGAGACAGGGTCTCTCTGTTGTCCCAACTGGCCTTGAACTCAGAGATCTGCCTGCCTCTGCCTCCAGAGTGCTGGGACTAAAGCTCTGTACCACCACACCCTGCTCTTGTTTGTTTTCTACATAGGTGCTGGGCCCAAACTCAGGTCCTCATGCGTGTGGGGCAGGCACTTTACCAGACAAGAGGTCACCCCAGCCCCTTACGTTTGTAACTGTGTAGCATCAGACTTGAAAAGTAAGACACTAGTCTCCATCCAGAGCTGATTCCACATCGGCATCAGAAGCCATGTTGGCAGGAATTTCCTTTCTAGAGCCTCTAGGGGAGAACACATCCTTTACCCTTACCCTTTTTGGCTTCAGGTGGCAGCCAGCAATGGCCTAAATAAAAGAGGAAAATTACATTGCAGGAAATATCTCCTAGAATAGTAACTGCAAATGTAACAAAGATAGGACTGTGACCCTAAACAGCGCTTGAACTGAAAAAAAACAAACAAAACCTGTTGCCCAACGATTGGAAAAAATAACCAGGCAATACCCAGAGTACCTAAGCATCTCCCAAACATCATCTGAATTTTCAACCTATTACCTTGCTACAATCACTTTATGTAATTCTATTTTCTTTTTCATTGGTTATTAAGAAGGAAGAGTAAAATTCTCTATTTTTTCATTTTTCTGGACTTTCTAATGTAGTCCATATCCATTTTGTAAGTGTATGTCATTTATCTTATGTGTGATGATATAGATGCCGAATTTATAATGACTATGCGCCAAGATTTTTCTGTCAGTCACTGGAAACCAAAACATATCTCAAGTATAATATATAAACGCTAGTATAGTATATCAATGTTTTAGAATAGTATGTAAATTTCTGTGAAAGACATGTCAAAGTATCAAGCGTGAAAATAAAGAATAGACAGTGTATGAAAGAACTGAGACCCAGGAGAGCTCATATTTTTCTCCCAGATGTCTCAGAGTAATTTGTACTATCTGCTCGCCAAGAAATTGTTACTGGTTTTATTTTATATAGCCCACCCTCATGCTGAGTAATGTGTTTTGTTCAGAATAGACCCTCAATAATAGACCCCCCCCAACAAATATTCACTGGGTGAAGAGATGATGGAATATATTGCAACGATAACATGAATAACATGTAAAGTGAAAAGAAGTGTGGTCCTTGGGGAAGGAAATCAATATTTAAAGGGAGAATCTGGGGCTGCCCATGATAAGTAGATGAATGCCTGTAACTCCAGCTCCAGGGGGTCCAGCACTCTTCCAAGAACTTCTGTACATCTACACTCACGTGCGTGTGTGCACACACACACACACACACACACAGAGAGAGAGAGAGAGAGAGAGAGAGAGAGAGAGAGAGAGAGATTCAAAGACATGCTCACATTCTCCACATCTCAAGCTTACTAGGTTGTAGAATGGAACAGCTTCATGCTGAAGACCTAAGAAGGCTCTGTTCACAGTGCCTGTGACCACTTGTAACTCAAAGGTAGGGAAGAGAGACAAAGGCCAGAGTTAATATCGTCCTGTACAACAAACAAACAAAATAATGCTCAGAACCTGTAAGTGTCAAATTATCTCCTAGGCAAAGGATTGGCCCGTTTTAAAGCCCCCCAAGGGTAAAGAAAACAATAAAGCAACTCTCTTATCTGTGGAAACAGGGCCCCCTGGTGGTCAGATTAAATCTCCAGCCTTCTAATCTGCATGGTGTCCATCTCGGACCTGTAATTTAACCATCTCTATGAAGCTCCTCTTGCTGTGTAAGGCTGCGCACTCGAGATCCTGGATGGTAGAATCTGGACATTTGGGGGACCCATAATTTAGCTCTCGTCACTATCCTTTGGTAAAATCCAAAGGCCTTCGTGAAAACAAAAATAATTGGGTACTTTAAGATCTGCCACCATTCACCAACAGGATTAAGTTTGGAATGAAATTCATGCTGCCTGTAAGCTACTAGCTGTTGTGTATACGACCCTCAGAGTCCTTGAGCTTGTTGTGGTGACCTTGTACTTCAAGACTGAAATAAAGCACCCTCGAACTCTCATAACGCATGTCATGAGGCAGCACTCCTGATCTCTGAGGGCACTCAGGAGAATTGTATTTCTCCCCCAACTGCTGCTGCAGCTTTTCTTGCTTTCCAATATTCAAAATCACATTCTCCGTCTTCCAATGTGGTCATTTTACCCATTTTTAATAACCTCCAGTGCCTAGGCCTGGCCCTGGAGACTGCACTCACCAAACCCAGACCCTCACCAGAAGGAGGCTCTGGACGAAGGGAGGCACAGACAATATTAGCAGTTGAACATTTGGCATCACAGGACAACACAGCAAACATCCTAAAATTCTCCAATCACAGTGCATTTGGCCCCATACACTTTACATTTTCAAAGTGAAATGTAATATTTTGTACCTGCTCGTGAACGAACTGGTTTTCTTGGGGCTGAAGAGATGGCTCAGCCGTTAAGGGCACTGACTACTCTTGCAGAGGACCCTGGGTTCCATTCCCAGCACCCACATGGTGGCTAACAACCATCTATAACTCCAGTTCCAGGAGAATTTGACACACTCTTCTGAACTCCACGGGCACTGCATGGCACAGGTGCACTTACATACATGTAGACAAAACACTCATACACATAAAAATAAAGATAAATAAATAAAATTTTTAAAAACTAACCTTTAGCTAATACACAATCATTTTTAAAGGTTTCCTTACGAGACCATTATTATATTCCATTCACTGTACTGAGTGTTTTTTGAATGCATTACAACTTTGTCCTCAAAAGAACTTTATGATGTGGTCATTATTATCATATTCATGAGACAGATGAGATTTAGACCTGTGGAGGAAAAGAAGTTTTTCCAAGGTCAAACAACTGAAAAATGGCAAAAAGGAAATCTGAATGCATAGACCACTGGGGTACTCTGTGCCCTGAAGGATCTTTCTGTCCCGTGGGAAGAGCTCTATGCCCTGCCCACACAGTCAGACTGTGGAGGTCAGAGAAGTGGACAGTGTGTTATCTGGGGCATTCTGTTATTTCTGGCTTCCTCCCAGGGTCACAGACTCCTATACACTTACAAAGAGCAGTGTCATCCAGCCCCATTGCCAGGACCAGCAGGGGCAGAGCAAGTAAGCATAGACACAGGAACTGCGTGCCATCCTTACAGATAACGTACCTCTGTCCCCTGACTCCTTTCCCAACAGACTCCCTCAGGAACGAAGCCAGCCCCAAATGGCTCTGTAGAAATTGGAACCAGAAGCTGCCTTATGCTTAAGGCAACATCTAGCAACAAAGATTTGGGCAGATGACCCAGCCCCTTCCGCCGTTAACACTGAGCTAACCCCTCTGTGACTTTCCTCAGACCTGCAATGCTTCCAGCCTGCCCGGCTCCAGCCTTTCTGTGTCTGTGTCTCACAGAGCAGTAGAGTTCTCCATGGACCTTCTTTTAGGAAGGAATTGGGCAAAGCGTCCAGTATTATCGACACTGGATATCTTCTTGGTCTTGGCTCTGAGGCTTCACGGTTTCTATCTGTTTTGCTCTATCCTCTCCAAAGACCTCATTTACCCAAAAGAAGAGAACGTGACCTGGAGTTATCTCTTGTGCGACCCTATATACTCAGTCTGGGGGTGCCTTTGTACCTTCCTTCCTCTATCACGTCAGATTTTAAGTATGGTATTATTCGACACAGGTTCTCATTCTCGGAATTTAGAACACAGTTTCTAGAGTTTGAGGATGCACTGTGATCTCATATGAAGCACTCTCCAGCTCTGATCTGAACAGTAGTTACGCATTTCTAAACAAGGCTTTGTTTTCTTACCTGAAATATGGGATGACGGAGGGAAAGTGTTTAAGGGTCCCTGTAAAGAATGAAATGTGAAAAGGTACAGTCAAAGGCCAGTGGCTTGAAAGGTGCTTAACCAAGTTCTCAGTAAGTAACAGTATGATTAGAGGCCTCTAGAAAATACCCACTCCCCATTGCTGTCATAGAAGCAATGAGCATTTTTACAAAAGATTTGTGTGTATGTATGTGTGAATTTGGGTACTTGTGGAGGCCAGAAGAGGGCACCGGATAGAATAAACAGGTGGCTGTGAGCTGCCCAATGTGGATGCTGGGATCTGACCTTGCTTCCTCTTCAAGTAAAGAGCAACTGCTCTTTACTGCTAAGCCATCTCTCCAGTCCAAGTAATGAACAGTAAGTCACCATTTTACAAGGTCATATTCCAGATGCAGTCTTTTTTCAGGGCTGGCCAGAACTGCTTACGGTTTGAGATGCCTTAAATCTGGTCTCTGAGAAGCCAGTTCTGTAGCTCTGTCCCTATGAAATTCAAGTTCTCTCATGTTTTCAGGCCGGACATTCCTGCCACCTAGAATTAGTTCTCACCCTCCATTATATAATGAAGGAAGTTGGTTTGGTGAGTTCCTCGTATGTCATTAAGGCTCCAGTTTCTACTGGACGATTGTTTATCAACATGTAACTTGCAAAGGACAGAAGAGGTTGTTGGATCCCCTGGAACTGGAGTTACGGACAGTTGTTAGCTGCCATGTGCATGCTGGGATTCGAACCCAGGTCTTCTGCAAGAACAACCAGTGTTCTTAACCACTGAGCCATCTCCCCAGCCCCCAATTCATATTTTTAAACTATTTTTAGGACTTGTTTTCATTTTATGTGTAAACCACATGTGTGCAGTTCCTGTGGAGACTGGAAGGAGTCTGGTCCCCCATCCTCACAGATAGTTGTGAGCCAACATGCTGGTGCTAGGAACCAAACCCCGGTCCTCTGCAAGAGCCAGTGCTCTTAGCTGCTGAGCCAGTTCTCTGGCCACCACCTCTCTCCCTCCCCGCACCCCTGCGCTGCCTTTTTTAAAAACAAGATTTACCAACCAGTATCTTATGTGCTGATCACAATGGCTACTTCAAGTTTTCCAATTTTTTGTGTTGTTTTGTTCCTTGGGCCTCTGCCACCCACACTGCTTTCTCTGCCTATGGTATAATTACATGTTACCGTCTTTCAAGAGTATTCTTGCCAATAAAAATCTCCATCTAGGGCCAGGCATGGTGGCATACACCTTTGATCCCAGCTCTCAGGAGGCAGAGGCAGGCAGATCCCTGTGAGATCAGGGGCAGCCTGGTCTACACAGGAAGTTCTAGGTCAGCTGCAGCTATAGGAAGACCCTGTCTCAGAAGGAAGGAAGAGAGGGAAGGAGACAGGGAGGGACTTCATCAAGCTTAAACACTTCTCTCTGTACTGCCCACCTTGGTGCACAGTTCCACCACAGCACAGACCTCATCACACTGCAGTTTGACAGCCCAACTCCACTGCCCATCAGAATAAAACTTCCCTGTCTTGGTCAGCTTAGCTCAACCTTTTACATGTACAGCACAAAGCCTGGCTTGTGGACCACAGCAAATGTGAACGGAAAAATGAATGGAAGGGAACTGGGGTCACAGCTCAATGTAGAACACCTGTGTAGCATGTGTAAGGCCCTAGGTTCTATCCTCAGTGCCACATATGCACACACATACATATACAAAGACTTTGTTCATATATGTATTAAATTCGTTCATAAAACAGGAGGTTTATTACATATTATGAGGATACATTCTTTTCCTCCTAAACAAATTCTTTAACTCTTGTCAGCAATGCTTCACACACATCTTCAAATAAGGGCTGACTCTGAATATGTGCTTTGAGAGGACGATTCCTCCAAGCAGCCCAAAGATATCACCTCCTCTTCCAGGAAGCCATTCTGTCTTTAGACCAAAGGAGACTATCCTTGAGAAGGAGGAGGGGCAGATATGATTTCAATCAAAGTAAAACACCTGAAAGAAGTACGTAACGTACATGTGGAGAGAATGAAAAGTATGAGATGGAGTTCACCAGCATTTACTGAGAAAACACTGCCCCTGTGCTGTCCCAGGTGAGATTACAAAGAAGGAACAGTTCCTCTCCCAGAGGAGTCTTCGGTCTTGAAACTTGCATTAAAACGGCCATAACCTCAGTTGATACACAACAGTGGCAGCACTTGGTCTGTCCCCCACTCTGAGACACAAACCACTCACATGGCAATGGTCTACCAGGCTTCATACGACCTTAGAGAATGTGGAGGAGAGCAGTTACATCATTGATGGAAACTGAGATTGGAATGGAGAAGGGCAAGGGGCGGGTTAAGAAGCAGCGGGCATCCTCAGATGTTTACCCAAAGCTCAGTGTTGTGTTAGACACAATGGCAGAAGGTCCTCCTGGAAGAGCCAATGGGTAGGGGACAAGTGCTCACTTGACGAAGTGCTGGGATGGTTCACAGAGCCCACCTCCTCCTCCAGACCCACATGCAAGTCTTCACAGCCATCTTCCCCTGCTTGTTCAACACACCTTCTCCCAGAACCAATCCCAGAAAGGGCTGGACCACCATCTGTGTCACAGGACCCAGAAGCTTGCTGTCTCTTCCATGAAGGGTTCAGGCCTTTACCCATTCAAGAAAGGAGGGCCATACACCACCTCTGGTTCCTCTGGAAACCATACAAACTTGAGAAAACATCAAAGAACAGTGAGTGTTTCCTGTTAGCCCACTTACAAGTCTATTAGAAAGATGTCAGTGAGGCAGTGCATTCTGAAACTTCTTGGCTCAGTGAAGAGGCTGAGATGATGTCACAGGGGCTCTTTCTCTCTCCTCTCTTCAACTTGGGCTGCCTTCCTTCCCTGAGCATCAGTCTCCCTCCCCTTTCAGAACAGCAAATTCCTTCCACTCCTTACCCCAAGGCTTCAGACTTCCCCAGTCCTTTAACAGCCAAAAATTTCACAAGAAAAAGACCTTTTCTCCTGACTGGTGTCTGTAAAGAACTCCAGGAGCCCTGCCTGTCCAACCCCATTGATAGAACGTGTGAATTGCAGAAGAGCCACAAGCCTCATTAAGGAAATCCATAAATCGCTTAAATGTCTAACTGGCCGGCCCTTAATTGGCAGCCTGGCCTTGCTCAAGCCTGGCTCTGCTCACCCTTTATCAGTTGGTCACTCCCAAGCCTGAGAGAAAGTGTTTGTGGAGCCCAACCTGTCTCCTCCAAGGCCACAGATAACACTCCCACCAGTTTCTGGGGAAATGATCTTGAGGAGACCTTCAATCACTCCAAGGACACCAAGCCCAGGCACTAACTCAACTCCCCACTAAGGGCAGCTGTGTCCCACAACCCTGGTATAAAACCCCCGTTTTCTGTCTAGTTGTAGAAGCTTGGTCCCACAGACAGCCTCTACCTCTCACTGTGTCTTCTTTGAATACAGGAAGATTGATTCCTCACCTGTTGCAGGTCTGGCTCTGGTTCCTCGTTTCCTACTCCTTTATCTCTCCTTTTATTCTCCAAAAATCTAACACCCATACCACAGCCATGTTCAGGAAAACAGGGTACCTCAAGGGCCAACTTTGGTTGCACACTGTTAACAATGCAAAGAATGTGTATTTGTACCACACCAACAAAGAGGCGACAAGTTCTCAAAGGAAAATAGTTTAGCAGACAAAAAAAAAAAAAAAAATTAACATTTTATTGATAGGGAACAGACAGGCTGTACACTAGAGTAGACCAGAAAGGCTGACTTCTAAGTTTCTCCTACTGGGTAAACAGTAATGCTATTGACTGGATTAGAAGACAGAATAGTCAAGACCATGGGAGTGGGTGGCTTAAAAAATCTAGTTTAAGGCAGCCATAGTATATCTGAATGAGGTAATTTCTTAAGGAAAAAAAGTGAATCAGGAGCATATGAGAAAGATGTAGGCTTAACATATGTTAAAACAGAACTGACTCGTGCTAAGGTCCTCCACAGTATGCACTGAGAAAGGAGATACAATTCTTAAGTGGGGAACTTCTTCAGAAATAACTAATTCGCTGAGGTTGGCAGCTCCTTCAGCAGGAAGATCTGTTCCAGGTCAACCTGAGCTATAAAAGGAAGTTGAAGCCTAACCTGGGCTGCAGAGCAAGGTCCTGTCTTAAATGGAGAGGAAGAGGAAGGGGAGGGAAAAGGAGGCAAGGAGGAGGGGGAGGAGGTGAGGGGAAAAGGAGGAGGAGGAAGGGGAGGAGGAAGAGGAGAGACGCAAAGCGGGAAGAAGGAGGAAGAGGAGGAGGGAGGAGGGGGAGGAGGCAGAGGAGGAGCGGGAGGAGGAGGAGGGAAAGGAGGGGGAGGCGGCAGAGGAGCGGGAGGAGGGGGAAAAAGGGGAGGAGGAGAACGAGCAGAGTCCCTGGTCATTTTAGAAATCTCCAGGCGTTATGGAGCACCCCACAAATCGGGCCTCCTGCAAACGCTCTGGGCGCGACCTCCTGGGCTCGGCTCCAGGGTCTTTCTGGGCGCTCACCTGTACCTAAGGCCGGCGGGGAGGGCGCGGCGGACTACAACTCCCGGCGTGCCCCGCGGGCGTGGGCGGGGCGTGGGCGGGGCGAGCCGGCAGGCGCGGAGACGAGCGAGCCCCCGGGCGGGGAGAGGCGGCGCCGCGCGGACTTGGCGGTGCCGAGCTCCCGGATGTGGAGAAGCTGGGGCGAAGGCGTGGGAGGAAGATGGACCCGGCGGAGAAGGGGGCCGCCACGTCGGTGTCCGCCCCGCGCGGGCGGCCTTCCCGGGGCCGGCCTCCGAAGCTGCAGCGCAACGCCCGCGGCGGCCCGGCCCGCAGCGTGGAGAAGCCGCCGCACCTGGCGGCGCTGGTGCTGGCGCGGGGCGGCAGCAAAGGCATCCCCCTGAAGAACATCAAGCACCTGGCGGGGGTTCCGCTCATTGGCTGGGTCCTGCGCGCGGCGCTGGACTCGGGGGTCTTCCAGAGGTGCGCATGTGCGGGGGAGGGCGGCCTGGGCTGGGGTCGGGTGCGGGCGGGCGCTGAGCCCGGAGGAAGCGCCGCGGCCCTTCCCGATTCACCCGCTGCTCCCTTCCGTGCCCTTGACAGTGCCACCCGGGGAGGGGAGGGGGGCGGCCCCGCAGCTGTCAGCTTCCCAGGGGTCCTGGGGTAGGGGGCACTGGGGTGCAGCTTCTGGGGGTGGGAGCCGGTGTAGACGCGGGGCACCCCGTGTAGACGGGAGCCGCCCCTGGTGCTCACCTCCTCCACTGCCTGGTGCTGATCCACCCGGAAGGTGGCAGGTGCGTGAATGGAGTCCAGAGTCAGGGCTTCCTAGTTGGAGTCAGCTTGGAGATCCTTTCGTCACCTTTGAGGAGGTAAAAAAAAAAAAAAAAATACTCCAGCCTGAAGCCTTGTGAGTCAGCACAATCCGGAAAGCACCCTGCGTGTGTGAGCTTTAACAGTAGCCAAGCTGCTGTACGTGATTGTGAATGGGTTTATCCTACCTCTTGAACTGCGGCTTGTCCAGCAACAGTTCAAGTAGAGATAGTGGCATCTGCCACATTGATCAGGGGTTGCAAGTTGATGCCGTTCATCAAAGGAGGGAGATGAAATCTTCTGCCAAGAACGAATTTACACATACTAGGTGCAACCCAGTTGCACTTGAATTTGTTATGACTACCTTTTGCTGTTTGGATTTTTAAGATTATTTTTTGAGGGCTATTAATTTATAATTAATGATTCATTTTATGAGTAAATGGATTTTCATTCAACCAACTTAGTTTTAAGTGAGGATCAAAAGGTATGAAGTTGTTAATTTTCTGACCATTTTAACCCCAAAGCGAGCTCTGGGTGGAGCTGGGCAAGTAGAAGTTGACACTCAGAAATAACGTAATAGGAAGTGTGCAGAAGAGAGATAGGGTGTCAGAGGGGCACCGCGGATTTGGTTCAGTCCTGTAAACATTTCCTGAGCGCGTGTTTGCTGTACCCTTGCAAGGAATAGAAAGATGGTCCATGCTTGGTTCTAGTCCGGGTGGACTTCAGGTTTTTGTTTTTAAGCTTCACAGAAAACGTACAAAGGAGTGAGAAGAATTTAAGTACATGCAGGCCTCTGTCATATAGTAAAATTTCATATTTGTGAAAGAGATGGTACTCATTCATAGATTGAGAACAAAATGATCATTTATGACTCTTGGGTGACATGTCAGAAAACCACTTGTAAAGTGGCTTTTAAAAAGGTAATGGGCAGAGGGGATGGCTCAGTGTGGGGGCCCAAGGTGTGATTCACAGAACATTCATTAAAAAGCCAGGTATGGGACTAGTGCATCTGTAATTCCACTGCCTCTACAGCAGGATGGGAGGTGGAGGCAGAGGAATCCTAAGAAACCCGTAGGCCAGCTAGCCTGGGAGACGGCACCAAGAGAGACTTGTCTCAAACACGGTGGAAGGTGAGGGTCAATTCCCTGGGCTGTCCTCCAGTCTCCACTCCTGTGGCACTCACAGGAACACAAAGGATAAATCTTCTAGGTGCAACATTAGATTCAAGGACAAAACAATGATTCTTTCCTGCAGGGAATACAGTCTACCTGCTATGTGGCAGACCCTGTTCTGTGCCCATAAGAGCAGCAGTAGGGTCCGTGCATATGCGGTCCAGTCCTGCTGCCCCCTCTGAAGCCACCGGTGATACGATGTATTGGAACAAGACGGCAGGAAGAAGGTGGCAGGCAGTCACCCCAATTCCATCTCTCCAGGGTGGCAGTGTAAAGGCTCCAAGTTTGCTGTGGTCAGGTGGCACTGAAAGGCCATCAATTCCCACAGCAGTCCTCCTGGCCTTGTTCTGATGTCCACATGTCACCAGGCATTCCTGGACCTCCTAAACCTGAAGAAAGCCTACCGACTAGGTGGTGGCACAGCTGGTATGGTTCTTTGATGTCCTGCTTTACTCTTCTCAGGCCAAGCTGCTTCTATTGGTTAATTATCAGGAATGAGGCGAGGCCAAAACAGTGGAAAACAGACTTGCTAGTGGAGGGCCAGGCTCACCCAGTCATCACCAGTTTCACCTGCTTCGTGGCATTTCCATTGCAGCAAAGACAGAGGGTTTCACGGTTTAGGGTTTAGGTGTGAAGTGGCTCTTCACAGGTTCAGGTGTTGAAGTCTCCATCCCTGGTGACTGGATCCAAAGGGCTAACCAATGGATTAATCCGTTGGATTCCAAATTGATAGCGTTACTGGGAGGTGGGGGAACCTTTTCGAGGAGGACCTAGTTGGAAGAAGTAGATCACCTGCGGCATATTGTTGGGGACCATTTAATCCCAGGCCCCTCCCTGTCCTTCCTCTCCACCATCAGTACTCTGCTGGCCACAGGCCACAGAGATGGACCTGAGCGACCATGGACTGAAACCTCAGAAGGTGAATCCAAATCAAGCTTTTGTCCAGTTGTTAATGTGTGTGTCACAACAGAATAACAGATGGACCACACACATGCACATGCATACATCTGGTATGGGGGGAGATCAGTAATGTTAGGATCATAGAGCAGGGCCGGGGGCGTGCACTCTGTCAGAGAATCTTTGCTTTCTTGTTTCAGGGTAGGCTCGCCCATTCTGATGTGGGCTGCGTGTACTGAGAACTTTGAGACTCTGCATGGCTCCCTGAACCTTTGCCCCAGACAGACTTGACCATAGCTTAAGGCCACATTCCTAGGTTTGATCCAGGTCCTTCCTTAACATACCCTCCTGAGAAGGTACAGCAAAGTAAAATAAACCATTTGTTCCAGGGGAGATGGGACGGGCCGATAGGCCCCTCTTAGAGAGCTGCCTTAGAAAGTTTCCAGTTACAGGAACTTTTATGCCCTCTCCATTCAGGGAACTGCAGACATTGTGGGGGCGGGCAGTCGTAACTTCCCTCTCTTCACAGTCCCTTCGGGAAGATAAGCACCTAACACTGGTGGGTGTCTTGGGCTTGAACTTGCACATGTGCTACTTATCTTGAAGACAAAAACTTGTTTCTCTCCATAAGCACAGCTCCTAAATCCAGATGCCCCTCGTTAGAGTGGTGTTGAACATCTCCAGCCTCTCCCTTAACACACCCTAAGCTATAAAAATCCTTCAGGCTTTTCTTTTGAGGGAACCTGAATTCCATTCACACAGACTTTTTTCCTTATTGCAGAAGTTGTAAGTCCAGCGTGTTCTTCCCCATCTAACTGGTATCTGGGTTTGTAGCAACTCTTCCTGTCACTCTAGGCTCCAGTGTAGTCACAGAGACGTGCTTGTCTCAAAACTTTAACAGTACTCCCGTTGGGTTCTCTGCTCATCCTCAGACCAGTCCCTGAAGCCGAGCACAGTTCCCGTATTCTGATAGTTCAGCGTCTTCTACTCAGAGCCACCAATGGGACCTACTGAAGCATGTGGAGTCTGATTCCTGGAAGTGGGGTGGATTGTCAGAGTCAAAAACCCAACAAAAAGTGAGAGCAGACATTGAAGATTTGAAAAAACGTATTATTTTTAGTAATAGAGGGGGTCGTGGTATGAGTGCAGATGCCTCAGAGGCTAGGGTCACGTCCCCGTGGAGCACCAGACATGGGTGCTGATAGGTAAAGTAGGCAATGGATGAATCCGGTTGATTGGGAGAAAGCACCAGGACACAGATAAAACTCCATCAGAATAGAGTTTATTAGCAAAGGAACACATGGGACAGATTCCCTTCCAGGCAGGGAAAATGTCTGCCCCGGGTCGTGAGCTGGGGTCTTTTATAGGGGGAGGCTTCTGGGGGTTGCAGAAGGTGGGAAGATACATATTTCAAAGGTTGGTGGGGGCAGGAGAGCGGGACTTGTAAAACCTGCTCCCTTCTGTCTGTCAGCCAGGATCTGGGTCAGGATGTGTTTGTTTTTGTCCTCTTAAGATAAGGGGAAAACTGCCATGCTGAAGTGGCTCCTGAAGTCTCTGATTAAAAGGTGGAATCTGTTTATCTTGTCTTCAGAGATCAAAGGAAAAGCAAGCTGCCTTTTAGAAGAGTCTGCTTCTCTTGACTTCAGAGACCAGGGTGCTTATCAACTCGGTTCCCTTTTCTCAGGTGCTGACTTGCGAGGTCCATGAGGCCCTGTTGGAGACGGGGAGGGCTGCTGTGGTTTGGAACCCTTATAGGTGCTGGGAACTGAACCTGGGTCCTCTGCAAGAGCAGTATGTGCTCCTGACCACTGAGCCGTGTGTGCAGCCCAGCACTGGAATTTTGATGTGAATTTCTTGTTTGGCTTATTAAAATGCACTTATAGGAAATCCTGTTGAGAGTGACCAAAGCATCATCTCCTGTGCCAGTCAGACCTTCCCTAGAGCACAGGCCCTCGCCCTCACCCTTACCCACAGGTCACAAGGAAATGAGACCTCATTTCACTTGACCAGCAACATGAGCATATCTTTGACTCTGCCTTCTCTAACTTAAAATACCTGTGACTGCCGAGCATCCTTTGTGGACCTGAAATTTAACTAGGGAGTTGATGGAAGGGGTGAGCACTGTGTCCACAGGAGCCCTTGCAGATCTTGTGACCCTCCTTGCCTTCCCATGCTTAGCATTGCTGTTCATGCCTTCATTTGGAGCCAGTAGTGTGGGCTGGTGAGGTCGTAGGCCCTGCAGCCATACCGCGGGCTGAAATTCCAGCTTCATGTAGTTGACCACACAGTCCTTAGCTCTGTACTTCAGTCTCCTCAGCTGCAGAGGACCTAGCATGCACCCGAGCAGCTTGCCAGGAGGATTAGCACATAATAAACGCTCAGCCCGCAGAACAGGGCCTGACCCTCCAGATAGGTGATCTAATACTGAGAGTTCCTTGTTCTTATGAAACAGTCTTTATCTCGTCCAAGGACCGGTTTCCTTGCTTATAAAATGGGAAATTAACAGTCCTCCTGAAATGCCTTCTGGCCCTGACAGTCCTTGACTTTGAACAGTTACTGAGAGCATGTCTTTATTCTGTATGTCAGTTTCCAGCAGGCTTTTTCTATAAAGGGCAGGATAGTGAGTGCTGTCAGCCCTGCAGACCAAAGGGCCTCTATTGTGACTTCCTGGGTCTGTGGTAGTGAAGGTGGCCATGTGATAGATGACTGCAGGAGTCTGGCCATGGCCATGTTCAAGTGAAATGTTACCAGCACAGCTGAGGGTGGGAACGTCTGCTAAGGAGATTCTGAACCTGGTAATATTGGATCTTAGACCTGCAATTACATGTACAGATTTAGGTTGGATTGGCTTGGTAGGACTCCAGGAGGACTTTGGAGCACCCTGCCTGTCTGCAGTCTTCTTTTTTCTCCCTTCAACAAATATTTACCCCAGGAGGAGCTGAAAGAACCTTGGAGCTGCCTGACTTGTTCTTCAGGCTCAGAAGACCCTGCAGAGTATTTCATCAAAGCCAGACATGGTGAAGGCAGGCCACCCGCCCACCCGCCTGCCGTAATCAGTTAATGGTACTTTTCCAGCCTGCTAACCCTTACATACTACCTAGGGTAGTTAGCAGTCGACACAGTGCTGAGATGGATGTCTTCGTTAGAGGATTATTCCTCGAGCTTCTAAGATACCCACTTTGAACCATGCTTCAGTGCTGAGTGTGAGCGTCACATTACCTTTCAGTCTTTTGTAACACTGGTCAAAGGAGACATAAATTTTAGTTTCATTTCTAAGCATGTTGATTTATGATTCATGAACCTTGTGCTGTGTTAAGTCCCTGAAATGGTACTTTGTGATTTGAAATAACTTCGGTGTTACTGACCATCGTGTTAGGTGGGGTGTGGCTTCATTTCTACCTCGAGCGGTTGACATTACACTTTGATATTTACTGGAGTTCTTAGTTTGTTTTTAGGCCTGTTTGTTCACCTGCTAATTCTTTTTCCTTTGCCCATCTCATCTTATGCCCCTAAACCAAACAGGGTGATCTCTTCACATAGTCCCTTTATTAAGGATGACCGGTCTGTTTTTAAGAACACGTGTGTACTATCCACAGATCTATTGGTACGCATAATGTGTACAAATTAGGAATTTGTCGAGAAGCAAAACTTGGTTTTTCCTTCCAGGGGAGCCAGTGTGAGGGTTAAATGGGACAATGTGCATTTCTTTATTAATGACGTTCTTGTTTCCGTGTTCTGAGTAGCTAACATCTTTCATATGTTCATTCTGTGGCACGTGGTTTACATTCAGTGCCCACAGCCAAGGGGCACCTACGTAGGTATTGTCATCACCACCTGTTGTACTACCGCCTCATAGTGGGTGGCTGCCACACTTCCCCCCTCGCCACGTCATTGATTCACAAACAGGTGTGGAGTATTTGTTACATAGCAAGAACTGTGAAAATGTTTGGGAAAAGTAAGGCTGAAATCGGAGGAGCCTGGTCATTTCATTGGTTCTCGTGTCTCTTTCCTGGTCATTTCATTGGTCCTCGTGTCTCTTTCCTGGTGATTTCATTGGTTCTTGTGACTCTTTCCTGGTGATTTCATTGGTTCTCGTGTCTCTTTCCTGGTCATTTCATTGGTTCTCGTGTCTCTTTCCTGGTCATTTCATTGGTTCTCGTGTCTCTTTCCTGGTCATTTCATTGGTCCTTATGTCTCTTTCCTGGTGATTTCATTGGTTCTCGTGTCTCTTTCCTGGTCATTTCATTGGTCCTCCTGTCTCTTTCCCTGATGGTTTAAGGAGAATTACAGGATGGGATGGGCCTAGACTGTACTTTATCAGCTGTTACTTGGATGCCTGGGACAGAACAGGCACTCAGTAATGTTTCAGGGATGAAGGAATGAAAAAAGGAAGCCAGACCAGCTAACAGACCTCGTACAGGCTAACAGACCTCGTACACACTAACAGGCCTCGTACACTGCTAACAGACCTCGTACATGCTAACAGACCTCATGCACGCTAACAGACCTCGTACACGGCTAACAGACCTTGTACATGGCTAACAGACCTCGTACACGCTAACAGACCTTGACGTTTGTCTTCAAAAAGATGTGGAAA
The DNA here is from genome assembly GCF_000622305.1 of Nannospalax galili. NCBI lineage: Eukaryota > Metazoa > Chordata > Mammalia > Rodentia > Spalacidae > Nannospalax > Nannospalax galili. The sequence goes on along the minus strand of NW_008340972.1, from coordinate 3,161,517 downwards.
GCTCCGTTGTGAACTATGCAGCCCTTTACTGCAGCCACAAATGGAATGTGCTGTCTCCAGCTCTCCCCCATCTTGCTGCTGTGAAAACGTGTTGCGTTAGTTCACTTGCTTATACACCTTTTGCTGAAAAACATGACCCCAGATTGTTTCACAGCTCGGGGTGGACAAAACTATGGGCTGCTTTGCCTTGAACCACATGACATGGGTAGACGAACCTTAGCCTGTAACCATCTTGTTTACCAAGCTCCTTTGAACGAAAGTATTTTTGTTGTTGTCTTTGTTGACTTTATTCTTTGATTTAAATGCCCACGTGCGTGTGTGTGCGCGCACGCATGCGTGCTGTATGCGCAAGTCTGTAGGTGAACGTCTGTTAAGTGATGTCTGTTTCTGCCACATCCCGTGTTCGATGCCACACTGTTCCCACCTCCTCACATTCCAGCTATTTTTGTATCCTCTTAAAGTATTTTAAATCACCAGTCAGAATGTATGTCTGCCTAAGAAGCAGAAAAGGCAAAGAGCTCTGAAAGAAAGTCCTTGTCCACAGTTCTGCCCTAGAGAACACTCTCTCTCTCAAAGCCTGTGCCAGCACGTTAGTAAAAACCATTTCCTGCATAAGTTGCCTTGGGGTCCTGTTTTCTGTTCAGAGTACCTACAGCAGGCAGGTTCCTGCTCCATCATTCCCTGCCTTATTGTGACTTCTCTTTCTGAACCTGCGACTGTGCTGTCCACCACCAAATGTGATTCTCCTGCCTCTGCCCTCAGCAGCACTGGGGTTCCAGGCATGGTCGTGCCCGGCTTATTTATGAGTGCTGGAGACTCGAACTCAGATCTCCATGCTTCCATGGCAGGCTCTTGCCTCCTGAGTCATCTTCCCGGCCCTTAAATCCTCTTTCTGAAGATAATGAAGCAAATAGATGAACTTAAAATCCAGAGCTTGGAGACTTTCCCTTCCTTCCCTCCTTCCCTCAGTAAAGCTGAATGAATGAGATAAACACATGCACACCGCAGATTATAAGTCATTAAGGCATCCACACTGTATCATTAAAACATTGTGGTTCAACTTATGTTGTCTTGTTTTTAACCGTGGGGATTTGTGAAGGTTTAGAAATCAAAGCTTCAGTAGAGACTAGGAAGTCTTTGCAAAGTAGCATTTTGTTCTTAGACTTCCTCTTACAAAGTCCAAATAGGCAACTGTGAACACTGGTTATTAAGTCCCAGTCTCCATAGCTGCTGAGTGTCAATGGTTGTAAGGCATGTATCCACACACTCTGTTTTTTTTTTTTTTTTTTTTTTGGTCTTTTGAGACAGGGTCTCCCTGTAGCCCCAGCTGTCCTGGAACTCACTATGTAGACCAGGCTGGCCTTGAACTCACAGAGATCCGCCTGCCTCTGCCTCCTGAGTGCTGGGATTAAAGGTGTGTGCCACCACGCCTGGCTTTACACTAATTTTTTTTTTTTTTAACAACAGTTGGGGAGTTGGAGAGATGGCTCAGTGGTTAAGGGTACTGACTGCTCTTGCAGAGGACCCAGGTTCAATTCCCAGCACCCACATGGTGGCTAACAACCGCCTGTCATTCTAGTTCCAGGAAATCCAGCACCCTCTTCTGACCTCCTCTGACATTGCATGACATGGGTGCATTTACATATGCAGGCAATGCACTCATAAAATGAAAATAATAAATCTAATATTTTTTAAAGTTGTGTGCTAGGGTCTTTACAAGCCCAGATTCAGACATTTACTCTCTTTGAAGCCTAAAACCTATCAAGCCTTATAGTTTAGGTAAGCCAAGTCCGTTTTATATACAAACTAGATTAATACATTTGTTTGGTTTATTGGCAGTGAGAAGCAGGATCGTTAATTTCCTTTAGATTTGACTTCTAGCACTGTTTTTGCTTAGCTTGTCAGCCATCTTAAAAATACTAAGTGTTAGTTTTGCTAGCTTATAGAATTACAGTCTGAACTACCTAAATAACAGCTCTGTCACTTTTAATTTTACAGTGCTTTGGGTTCTTTGTTTTTTGTTTATTTGGGTTTGGGTTTTAGCAGACAGGGTCTCACTGCATAGCCTTGGCTGGCCTCCTGAGTGCAGGGATTACAGGCATGCAGGCCCAGCTTTTAACATTATTTCAGTTACATAAAACCTGTTCTGATTCGCCAGTTGTGTTCAGTGTGTCTGGATTCCTTCTTACTGTTAGTGATCTCTTTAGATGACTTGACTATTTATTTACCTTTCTTTGTAATGTCCAAACAGTGTGTGGGTTTCAACAGACCACGATGAAATTGAGAATGTGGCCAAACAGTTTGGTGCACAAGTTCATCGAAGAAGTTCCGAAACATCCAAAGACAGCTCTACCTCACTAGATGCCATCATAGAGTTCCTTAATTATCACAACGGTATGAGTGTGTTATTAGTTTGTTGAACTTTTATGTCATCTAGAGCTCTGTTTATGAAATGTTGCATGTCACATTTCAGTGTGGCCATTGTATTGCCAGGAGCTCGCCTTTCACGTGTGTCTTTTCTGTTGCCTTAAGAGGTTGACATTGTAGGAAATATTCAAGCTACGTCTCCATGTTTACATCCCACCGACCTTCAGAAAGTCGCAGACATGATCCGGGAAGAAGGCTATGACTCTGTCTTCTCTGTTGTGAGGCGCCATCAGTTTCGATGGAGTGAGATTCAGAAAGGAGGTAATCTCATAAGTCTTACTTTAATTTGTTTTGCTGGCAGTCTGCTTTTTATGTAAATATTCTTTAGGGATGAGGGCACAGAGGGATCAGCAGGAGTGTGTGATGATCAGCTGCGGTCGGGAACACGAGTGTGCTCAGGTCTAGAACTTGTCATTGAGGCAAGATGGTGGAATGCAAGTTGTTGTGGTGTTTGCCCTTTAGATGCCTCAGCCTCTGTTTCTGTCTGCCTTATGAGGTAGACATGCCATTTTCCCAGATCAGATACTTGGGCACTTAAGACTTCTTAGACGACTCCAGACAAATGTGGGACTAGAAGCCCCGTGCTCCCATATTACAGCTCTGCATAGGAGCAGGGTGCCCGGGGTTCAGTGAGAGCCCGACTTTAGCCAGATAAACTAGCAAAGAATAGACAATAAGAGGGTTACTAAGAAATAAGTAAAAGTAGCATACTTGCAGAAAGCGGCAGGACATTTTCTGAATGTGGGAAAGTTGGCCTGATTGCCCCTAACGTGTGTCTTAAAGGACATGGTAGGGACGTCAGAGGAACTGAAGGTCCTCCCCCCAAAAAAAGTAATAAAGGTATCCACAGGATGAAGACAAACTGAAAAGCATGCTTTTTCGGTCTCAAAATGAGAATATTGTCAAAACCAATAGAGTATACTGATAAATGCATTTATTTGTTGATAGTTCAATAAATATTTCTTGTTTTCTGTGCACCAGGTTCTGTGTTAAGCTATATGTATAAGACTTTCAACTTATCAGGTGTCAGAAATAAAACACAGACATGTTCTACTGAACCTTTAAAAATATATTTTGAAGCTAATCTAGAAAACCTAAAGTTAAACTGAATATTGAGGTTTTGTGTGCTATTTGACTAAAGTTAAATCAGCTGAAGAAAAAGATTTACTAGATGACAGATCCATAAGTAATTTTCATTTATACATCTTAAAGAAATTAGGAATCTTTGAAAAATTACCTCTTGACCCCAAGAGTGAGTGCTGGGTACAGCTGTCTTCTCCTGAGATGCGTCTGGTGCGGGCGGGCGGTTGGTAACAGGACCAATGGCCTCTACCCCAGCTGACTTGGGGTTCTGTTACATTTCTGTTATGAAATGATCATTGGTGAAAGTGTTACTGGTCTGATCAATACTTTAAAATTTTTCTGTGACATTTTTGTTCTTTTCATTTGTTACCTTAGAAGTATGCCGTCCATTATGGTGGCCACTGATCAATGATACTCAAAATGTTAACAGTGCCAGGCTTACCTGTGCCTTAAAGGTAAATTCTTAGCAGCAGCCTGGGGAGATGGCTCAGCCCCTAAAGCATTTGTCATGCAAGCATAAGGACCAGAGTTCTGGCTCTCAGAGCCCACATGAAAGCTGAGTAGGCCTAGCGGCCTGTTGTATCCCAGCACTTAGAGGCACAGGGGCTCCTGAGGCAAGCTAGCCTGTCAGTGAGCTCTGGTTCAGTTCAGAGACCCTGCCTCAGTAAATAGAGGACAGAGGGACACACCTGGGGTAAACTTCAGGCCTGCACACATGTGCACTGTACCCCCACACACACAAGGGCAGAGAATTGTCCAGCCCCTGTAAACTAGCTGTTAAAACATATTTGCCAAATTCTGAAATACATCAAACATGAATGGACTGGAGCAAAATGGTTAGCTGGGGAGTAAGTAGAAGTCAGTCACAGGAGCCCTTACTACAGAGGTGACAGCCAAAGTGCCAAGATCCACCATCCAGCAAACACATGTGTGCAGCTGAACACATCTGCACACGTATGTGCATTCAAACTTATCCACATGCACATATATCTGAACACATCCACACATGTGCATATACACCCAGACACACCCTCACACGCGGAGGTACACCCAGACGCGCCCTCACACGTGGATGCACACCCAGACACACCCTCACACGTGGATGCACACCCAGACGCACCCTCACACGTGGATGCACACCCAGACGCACCCTCACACGCAGAGGGACACCCAGACGCGCCCTCACACGTGGATGCACACCCAGACACACCCTCACACGTGGATGCACACCCAGACGCACCCTCACACGTGGATGCACACCCAGACGCACCCTCACACGCAGAGGGACACCCAGACGCGCCCTCACACGTGGATGCACACCCAGACACACCCTCACACGTGGATGCACACCCAGACGCACCCTCACACGTGGATGCACACCCAGACGCACCCTCACACGCAGAGGGACACCCAGACGCGCCCTCACACGTGGATGCACACCCAGACACACCCTCACACGTGGATGCACACCCAGACGCACTCTCACACGTGGATGCACACCCAGACGCACCCTCACACGCAGAGGGACACCCAGACGCGCCCTCACACGTGGATGCACACCCAGACACACCCTCACACGTGGATGCACACCCAGACGCACTCTCACACGTGGATGCACACCCAGACGCACCCTCACACGCAGAGGGACACCCAGACGCGCCCTCACACGTGGATGCACACCCAGACACACCCTCACACGTGGATGCACACCCAGACGCACTCTCACACGTGGATGCACACCCAGACGCACCCTCACACGCAGAGGGACACCCAGACGCGCCCTCACACGTGGATGCACACCCAGACACACCCTCACACGTGGATGCACACCCAGACGCACTCTCACACGTGGATGCACACCCAGACGCACCCTCACACGCAGAGGGACACCCAGACCCACAGTAGATAAATGCGCACATTGTGTCCTAAGGACAGAAATGAAGAGCAGTAGACCGAGAGGGTCACGGGTGCAACACATTCCGGCCCTGGGGACTGTTGAAGGTCACCTGCATCGCCTCCCAAGCCGTACCGCTTATAGAAATACTTAAACCTCGATTTCTCCAAATTCCTTTCCAAAATACCTCCTCTGTTATTAACTATTCAAAAGCAAAGATCCAGCATTAGAAAGACGGCCATTTTGTCCTTCAGAGGAAGCCCCTTTGGTGATGGTCTAGACACAGGAGTAGCCTGCACTGAGTTTACTTCTGTTTGCTGTTTGTAAAGTCACTGTGTGAACATGTCTGTATTCCTACAATGTAAGCTACTGTAGCCTTTGCTCCTAGTTCGTGAAGTGACTGAGCCCCTGAACTTGAACCCCGCGAAGCGGCCTCGCCGACAGGACTGGGACGGTGAATTGTATGAAAACGGCTCCTTTTACTTCGCTAAACGACATTTGATAGAGATGGGCTACTTGCAGGTTTGTATGTGCATCTCATAAAATCCTCTCAAACCTTTTTGAGTTCCAGAGACATGGCATGGCTGGCTGACAGCTTTCTAGAGGCAAGTGTCAGCCCCCAGAGGTCGGCAGGCTCTGTCACCCGGCCACTCACTGTGCCCCAGTGTGATCTTGGGAATCCCCAATACATACACATGGAATTCTGTTCCCACCTGGCATTGAGATAAAGGTGGATCGGGTACTGTGCGTGCAGTGTCTTGGTGCCCACAGTGTCCCACTCAGAGCTGTTTGCTCTCCAGCTCTGGGTTACATTTAGAATGTGGCTGCATGGTTGTATAATCTCTATTACTTTAAAACCAGAAAATAACCAATTAGTAGAGGTGAGAGAGTATCAGCCTGGCTTCACATAGCCAGGTTCTGTATGGTCACCTTGATTACGTCAGTCTGTGTTTTCCCTTTGCCCCTGTGGGCTGCCTCTCATACTTGAAGCCTACAGAGTTGCATCATGTGTTTGATTACGGCTGCTAAGCACTTACAGTGGCAGTGGACCATAGGAAACTTTCCCATAGGTTATTCTAGCGCGGCCTGCACAGTAGCTGAATGAAGAGCTCTTCCGACCCCCATTTCAGAGAGGGGACAACACAGCCCTGAAAATTGAAACAATCCATGGCAGAAACATCTCCTCACTGGGACTGTGGAGATTCGGATTCAGGTCCTTGTATTTAAGAATAGCATTAAAAAAGAGGCAGGCTGGAGCGATGGCTTGGTGGGCATAGCACTTGCCATGCAGCCCTGAGGACAGAGTTCAGATCCAGAACCCACAGAAACGCCAGGTGGGACCGGGGCCTCCTGTGACTCCAGTGCTTACAGGACGGACTCGGGACCCTGGAACAAACTGCTAGCCATGCTCAGCTCTGTCAGCAAGAGACCCTGGCTCAGTGAGCAAGGTGAAGAATGGAGGGCTTCAAACCTGAGGCCTCCACATGCATGTGCACGGACGTTCGTGTACACCTGTACACACGTGTACCTACACAAAGTGAACACACATGCAGAAAGTGTGTAACTCAGTAGTAGTCCACGTGCTTGGCGTGCACAGTACTGGGTGCAGAACTTGTGGTGTGGTTCCTGCCCTGAGGACAAAGGAGTCTGTTCTCTAGGCTTCAAGCCAGTATATAGATGAACAGAAGTCCAGCCGTTCTGGGAAGTTCTGATGTTCAGGGAAATTAGATTTCACACGTACAGACACTACTCTCCCCAAAACTCTTCTAACAACAACTTTGTTCTAATCCTTTCCTGTTGTGTGGAGAAAATCTGTTTTGCTCATTGTAACAAGATCTGTGAAAACTCACAATTTTGAAAAATAAAATTTCCCTATTATTGACCTGGTCATTCAGAGAACTGTATCAGGGATAAGGCCCCTCCTCCTCTCCTCTGCCCCAAAGTCCACCTCAGCCTTGACCCGCATGCAGCCCAGGCAGCCAATACCACTATGCATCTCAGGGACAGCAGCAGTCTGCCCAGCAGAGGCTGCAGATGTGCACCCCACCTGCCTGTGGTGGGAAATTGGAACCACAGCTCTGAAATCTGGGTGCTGCTCTTGGACGGCAGTAGGGAAACTTCCAGGGGAAGGGGGCATCTGCAGGGTTAGGAAGGGTACTTGTGGTCAGAGCCAGGATGGGCATTCTTTTTGCATTTCTTACCTTAAAACAGAAGGTGGCACATACCTTTACTCCCAGCAGTCAGGAAGCAGAGGCAGGCGGATATCTGAGTTCAAGGCCAGCCTGATCTACATAGTGAGTTCCAGGACAGCTGGGGCTACAGGGAAACCCTGTCTCAAAAAGATCAAAAAAATATAGAAGTCTATTTAAAGAAAAATGGGGAACTTGTACTGTATAGACAGAGTCAGAAAATTACCATTTGTTCTGTGTGAACTTTATTTGTAAAAACCCTTTGCGGTGTGTTCGTCATTTACTGGATTATTTTCTCAATAATGTAGAAATGAATCCCAGCTTTGTGACCACTGCTCACAACATTTCTTTGATCTTCAGGGTGGAAAAATGGCATATTATGAAATGCGAGCTGAGCATAGTGTGGATATAGATGTGGACATCGATTGGCCAATCGCAGAGCAAAGGGTGCTCAGGTAAAGACAGATCAACTTAGACTTGGCCAGCGTGGGCCCCAGATGAATGCTGGCTTTAGTAGATGTGTTTAGTGCTTCTAGACACTGACTTGAGGTCGTATAAACATCTAAGGATCTCTGTAATGAGCATGCGTACGTGCGCGCGTGCGAGTGAAATATGCCTTTACATGACTCGCTAGGTGACCTGGGAACCATATCTGGCTCAGCAGTGCTGGGTGCTGGTTATGGAGAGCTCTTGCCCTGTCGGTCGTGTGTGTGGAGAGTGATGGGGGTGGGGGTTGACCAGGTGAGTGGGAGTGTTTAGTGTTGTCGTTGTACTCAAAGCTCTGTTTTGGCATCTTTTAGATTTGGCTACTTTGGCAAAGAGAAGCTCAAGGAGATAAAACTCTTGGTGTGCAATATTGATGGGTGTCTCACTGATGGCCACATTTATGTATCAGGTGACCAAAAAGAGATCATATCGTATGATGTGAAAGATGCTATTGGCATCAGTTTATTAAAGAAAAGTGGAATTGAGGTATGTGCTTCCTGAATGTAGTAATATTTTTGAGGATTTTGATTCAGGGTCAGCATGCTAGGAATACAGAGATTTAAATTTTTAATATTAACTTAAAATATTTGAAATAGAGTTTATTATCATGTGCCTAGAAACTGTCATGCCATATAGAATAATATAGGAATTTTTCAATTAGTAAATGTTTCTTAATCACATTTTAAACACATTTATTTAAAGAGAAGCTACCTAGAATCTCCCACAGGATCTTAGAACAAGAAAGGTTTCCTTAACTGCTGTTGGCATTTAGAAAGGGGCAAACAACTTGTAGATGTTTTAAACAGAGCCTCTTTTTGTGAATTAAGTTCATAATTCAAAAGAACTTAATGTTTAAGTATGTGTTTTTCAATGAATGGTCCGCTGACACAAGCCTGTATCCCAGCTACATGGGAGCTGAAGCAGGGGGATCATGAGTTCAAAGATAGACCGGACAACTCAGTGAGACACTGTCTTACTACAAAAAAGAAGCTGGAGCTCGAACTCTGGTAGAACGCTTGCCTAGTGTACATGACCCCTTAGATTCAGTCCGCAGTATAGGGAAAGAACAAAGCTGTGGTCCATAATTCACTAGAAATCCCAAGTATGGATGCTGATTAGCTCTTGATCAGGCAGTTACAGGGCAGTCTCCGTGTCAGTAATGCTGTCTTTCACACCTGAATGTCTCGGCTTTACCGGACAATTAGAATACAGCCAGCCAGCTCTGTTTTAAGATGACTGTGAGCTGGTTTTCCTGATGGACCTGCGGGAGGCAGGAGGACCTCGCTTGTGGCTTGAATAGTCTGCTTCCTGTGACTGTGAAGCATTTCTATTCCCTCCCCTCTAACCTCACCCTTCTCCTCCAGGTGAGGCTCATCTCAGAGAGGGCCTGCTCCAAGCAGACACTCTCCTCCTTAAAGCTGGACTGCAAAATGGAGGTCAGCGTGTCTGACAAGCTGGCCATCGTAGACGAGTGGCGGAAGGAAATGGGCCTGTGCTGGAAAGAAGTGGCCTATCTGGGTTGGTATCGGCTGCTTCCAGCCACAGGAAAGCAGACCTAAGATCTGCTTGCCTTTTCAGAAGTATTTGCCCTTAACTGGGGGCTGGAGAGACAGCTCAGTGGTTAGGAGCACTGCTGCTCTGGCAGAGGACCTGTGTTCTGTTCCAAGAGTTCTGACAACCTTTTGTGACATGCGCATGGTGCACTTACATACATGCAGCAAAACACTCACATAAAAATAAGTAAATAAAAATTTTTTGTCTTTTTGAGACAGGGTCTCAGCTGGCCTAGAACTCACTGTGTAGACCAGGCTGACCTCGAACTCAGAGATCCACCTGCCTCTGCCCCTCAAGTACTGGGATTAAAGGCATGCCCCACCACGCCCAGCCTGTAAATAAAAATTTTTAAATATTTTAAGGGAAAGAAAAATTCCCCCAAATAATTGTAGAGAAATGGGACTACTTTCGTTCTGCAGACCAGGTCTGAGCTGGTGAGACGGCTCAGCAAGTAAATCGCTTACTGCCAGTTCTGGTGACCTGAGTTCAATCCCCAGGATCCATGTGGCAGAAGGCAAGAACAGCCTCCCCAAGACAGTCCTCTGACTTTCATACGAGTGCCATGGCACACGTGCACCTACACACATGCACCCACGTTCATAGACACACACATACAAATAAAGGTTAAAAAAAAAAAAACAGCTTTTCTGGAAGTTACTTTTAATGGTATGTGTCAGGCTAACCCACCAACACCTACTGCAGAGTTCCACATGTCACCTCCTCCATAAGCTAGAGATGTCAGGAGTACATAATGCCTTAGGGTTATTACAGGTGTTAACAATATAACCTGGGTAGAGCACCTGCAGTTTCTGTTACAGAGGAATCCATTTTACTATTTGCTTTTTACCTCTGAATTGCAATTCCAAGATAGAAATTGAAAAAATTTTACCAAATCCTGCAATAGTCTGCAAAAAGTAGCCTCTCTTTGGCTAGGCATGGTAGCTTACACCTTTAATCCCAGCACTGGAGAGGCAGAGGTCTGTGAATTCAAGGCCAGCCCGGTGTATATAGCAAGTTCCAGGCCAGGTAGGGTTACCTAGTGAGACCCTGTCTCAAAAAATGAAGAAATGGAACACTGCAGCCATTAACCAGTGCTGAGGTCTGCATTTATGATGGCGAGAGGTGACTGAGGTTTTCACTTCAGTGCTAAGCTGTTATAGTTAGCAGGTGCCTCCTGTGCTTAGGCGTGGAAATAGTTGAAGAACCATAAACACCGTGCTTTCAGGGCTGACAGCCTCTGATGTCCAGTTGTGACAGCCCATTACGGTACACACACAAAATACATTTCCAGGTCCTGTGAGCCTGTGGTCTGGTATTTGCTGGAAGAGCTTTTGAACCACATGTAGATCCAGTGTGGAAAAATTCAGCAGAGCTTTGGTTGTAGAATGGTCCAGTTTTGTAAGAGAAAAGCAGTCTGAGAAAATGTTCAAGAAGCAGAGGCAGGCAGATCTCTGTGAGTTCAGGCCAGCCAGGGCTACAGAGTGAGTTCAGGCCAGCCAGGGCTACAGAGTGAGTTCAGGCCAGCCAGGGCTACAGAGAGACCCTATCTCAAAAGAAAAAAGAGAAAAGAAAATGTTCCTATCAAGAATATGTATGGAGCCAGGCGTGGTGACACATGCCTTCTATTCCAGCATTCTTGGGGGTGGAGGCAGGCAGATCTCTGAGTTCAAGGCCAGCCTGGTTCTTAAAACTTCATAAGTAAATTTTATTTACAAAATTTAAAGATAGGATTATGTAGAGAAATGCTGATTTTATCATCTTTCAGTAAAAATAACTCAGATTTTAGACTATTCAGTTATAAGAGGAAAACATATCCATGGTAGACATTGAAAAGATAGGAAAGACGCTCTGATTAAGCAGAATTTTATTCGTGGTGTTTGGTCTGAACTGTGGTGATAATTAAGCTCAGAACAATGAATCTAAAGTCTTAGGAGTCACTGATGTTTCTCCTGTCTAAAGAGCGTTTGGGGAAAAGGAGGCAGAGGTGGGTAGTTTTGTCACTGTGGTTTAGCATTTAATTCCTTCAAAATGGTGCTTTTTCAACAAATAGGTTTGTGACATACAAATCAGAACTATTCCAGATTGAAAAAAACTTCTTACTAATGAAATGCACTGTGGACTTTGGCCCCTGATTTTTTAAAAATTCAAAATAAGAAAGTAATTTTGAAGGGTTGGGGAGATGGCTTGGTTAGAAAAGTGCTTCTGTGGAAGCATGAGGTCCTGAGTTCGGATCCCCAGCATGCATGTAAAAGACTAGGCAGAGTGGCCCTGTCCTTGTAATCCTAGCACTGGGGAGGAGGAAATGGCAGATCCTTGGAACTCAGTGGCCAGCTGGTCTAGCCAGTAGGTAAGCCTGGGGTTCAGTGAGAGACCCTGCCCTAAAAAAAGCTTTACAACCTGAATTCAGTTACCGAGACCCACATGGTAAAGGGGGTAAACTGACTCCCACAAGTTGTCCTCTGACCTCCATGCACACATGCACACACTGGCATGTACACACTGGCACGCAGACATGCACACACTGGACCTCCATGCACACAGATACACACTGTGGCATGCACACACTGGCATGCACACACAATAAAGACAGGAATAAGGTGGTGAGGACACCTGACATTGACCTCTGACTGCCACACACATGTGCACATCCCACCCCCACGCAAAAGGACAGTTTTGAGACAGTTGGTGATACTTGACCATATGATAGGTTACTAAATGATATTAAGGAATCATTAATTGTGTGGGCTTGATAGTATCGTGTCAATTTGAAAACTATTTTTTCAATCACACATAAATGCCTAAAAGGTTTTGGATAAAATACTATGTCTGGGAATTCCTTCCTCACTATCTCCAAGAAAACTAGAGTGTAGGGAATAGAAAAAATAGTGATTCAATCATCTAGGACTGGTGGTTATTAAGCATGCACCCTGGGACCCTTGTATGTTTTGGAAATTTTTCTTAGCAAAAAGTTGAAATCATTTGTGATTCAGATGCAGAGTTCCTCTTGCTTGTAATGTACGCAGCCCTCAGATGGTGTGCACCAGTCTCCACCATAGTGGTCAGAGCTTGTTTCTAATTGGCTGGGGAAAGCCCTGGTCTAAAGCCTTTGTCTTGTGTTCCATTTGATCATTAGCACTCTGCAGGCCTTGGACCTTTACTAATGGTACCAGTACTTAGGGGTTGTGGCTTTGCTAGAACTCTGTCTCCTTCCACACTCAGCTGCATTTACCTCACCCCTAGGGAATGAAGTGTCCGATGAAGAATGCCTGCAGAGAGCAGGCCTGAGCGCCGTGCCTGCTGACGCCTGCTCCGGGGCCCACAAGGCAGTCAGCTACATTTGCAGAAGCACTGGTGGCCGTGGGGCCATCCGGGAGTTCGCAGAGCACATTTTCCTGTTGATGGAAAAAGTTAATAACTCATGCCAAAAATAGAGATTAGCGAGTGTCAGGAAAGCGGGGGTCAGCCTTTGGAGCCCCGCTGCTCTTTGATTACGTGCAGTTCCGTGTGTAGCATTGCAGACGTGATCTGATTTGTAGTATCCCTTACTATCTTTTCAAAGCAAAGTCCTCTCAAATCACTCTTCCGAACCCATGAGATGCGCTCTGCTTTCCTCTTGGTGCAGGGTGACTGGGGAGAGAGAAATCTAGTCTTTCTCAGATGTTTAGTGAGTGCAGGTTCAGACATCCTAAAAAATCAACTTTGTATCGTACCCTGTAAAACTGTGTTTGTGTGGTTTTAATGATGCTGGGATTTTATTTATTTAAGGCAGCGTGTCTGGTAAGACATATGCCCTCTGTTAATGAATAAAGTTACATTTCACAAACTTGATGAAAACTGGTTACTATAGAGGACATTTTCTGGGTATTTTCTTTAAACGCCAACTTCAAAGTCTGAGAAGCCGCTGGATGTTGAGGGACTGTTTTACATGTGATACAGAGAACGTATGTAAACACATGCAGAGCTCATAGAGTGCACGGATTGAGAGAACACTAACCTCACGCACTGCATTTGACTACCTTTGCAAGTTTATGGGCCACACAGATCATAGCTGCCTGGCTGGATTCCAGGAATAGGCATGGTCTCATGAATGGAGACACTTAACAAATGTGAACTGTTTCTTAGGGAACATTTACAGCGGTTTCTACGATTAAAAACAAACCCATGTTGACCCACAGGAAGCAGGTCCTTTATGCCCAGGCTGTAGGGGAACAGTTTTCTTTTGACTCTGTGTATCTGCATTTTGGGGTCTGTCCCTAGAAGACAGAAGTTAAGGAAAATGAAGTGTCTCTGGTCTTCCCTGCATCTCTTCCTGGTTTTGCTCTCCGGCTGGGCTTCCTGTCACTGGCTTTCTGTTCTTCCACCCTCTAATTGTACCCTGGAGGTCCTCACCCCAGAAATCACATCTGCACCAGCTTCCAGCTCTGGCCTCAGTGTAGTGTCTCATCCAACTCCAGCCCTGATGTGCTGTGACTTCTGGCTGCCTCCCAGACTGTTCATGCGACACCAGACCCTTGGCCTTCACCTCTCAAGTTTCTGATTCTGTTATTACAAGATTGTGTAGCCTAGGTGGCCATGGTAGCACATGCTATAAACGTAGCACTTGGGAGGCTGAGACGGGAGAATCAGGAGGTAGATGCCATAGAGAGATACTGTCTCAAAAAAAATTTCAGGGGGACTGGAGAGATGGCTTAGCTGTTAAGAGCACTGGCTTCTCTTGCACAGGACCTGGGTCCAATTCCCAGCACCCACATGGTGGTAACAACCAGTTCCAGGGGATCTAGCACCCTCTTCTGACTTCCTTGGGCATTGCATGACACAGGTGCCCTTTACATACATGTAGGCAATATACTCATACACATTAAAAATAAAATATTTTTAAGCGTTGCAGAAGGGGGTGGGTGATGGCTTTCCTGCTTCTCCTCTTCATCTATTCAGAGCAAATTTTGAGTGATGGTACCAGCCCAGCACCTTCACTCTATTCAGTGCTCTTCCTGCTAGGCTAATTGTTCGTGTGTTTGCTGTTAAGCTTTTCTGACTTCTGTTGACCCCCTGCTGACTGCAGAATAAACCAGTCCTCAGTTCAGACACTGTAGTCTGGCCACAGCCTAACACTTCCAAGCACAGTTCTGACTGTTATGCCCCTCTGCCCCACTCTAATCAAGCTTTTCTGTCTTCATGTCCAACAGTGCTTCTATTCAGCTCTTAAATTTCTGCCCCTGTCAGTATGAACCATTTATTCCTCAGAAACCTGTAGAAATATGGACCTCAGCAGTCACTGTGTGTGAGTGCCAATTACACTGGAGTCTTTGTTTCCTTTTGGTCATCCAAATTCAAGGACAGGGAGACCCACGAAGCAGCCTCGTTGAACCTGCTTGTGATCCAAGTAGTAGGAAACCCTAACCAACCAATGCCATGTGTTCAGCTCCCACAGGTAAAGTGCCTAGAGGTCACTACTCATGTCCTCCCAACAGGAAATGCTGCACAGTGAACGTCGGTGACTTTCCTTGGGTCTATCCAAACAGGGCAAACGCCCATCAAACTGGAACAGTTGGCCTCAAGCCTCTCAGGGCAGTTGCTGCTGAATGCCACCATTAGAACACTGAAGTGGTATGTAACTGGAGGCTGAGTGTGGCCTATACTGTGAGAAACATTCTCCGGCCACCAACAGGGTGGCACGGGGACACAGTCTATCCACGAGTGCCAGTAGCCTGTGGCAGGAGCTGAGGAGCCAAGCAGGAGGGAACCCGTAGATTCTTCTCCCTGTGGGAAGGCCCTCTTCTCAGGGCAGTGCTGAAACTTCACACCGGCTGAGAACACTATAACCCCAGTCCTCTTTGCCTCACCTAAGGCGAGAATCCATAGTGAATAGAGAGAAAGTCATCAAGGAAGCAGACCAGGAATAACAGGAGAACAGAATCATGGGAAGAGAGAGACCCCTGGAGGAGGAACAAACGTTTGTCGGACTCCCAGGACACAGGCCCACTTAGAGTCTGACCATTTCAGAATCCTCCCCCTCTTCCAGTCTTGCACCACATATGTGCACCAAGTCTCCACTAAAGGAACAGAAAATGGAGAGGGAGGGAACTGCAAGACACAGGCTTTCTCTGTGGAGGAACAGAAAAGGAAATTCTAGGGGCCCTGGAGGAATTTGGCTTGTCGTATTTACAGGTATAGTAAAGACACAATGCTTCTCACTAAAGACAGTCACATGACTTCAGATCTAGTTTTCAACAAAATAACAAGTCATACCGGAAGGCAAGAAAAGATGGACTCTAAAGAGACCAGGCACTCTGTTTCCACACTCATGATCTGGATGTTGGCCTCAGGCTATTTTATTTATTTATTTATTTATTTATTTATTTATTTTATTTATTTATTGTTACACGGGCAATTTAAAATAGCTGTAATTCGATGAAAACAGACACAATGGGAAGGTTAAACAATAGACACGACCAGATGAAATGTCACTTGAAAGATGGAAACTTACGGAAGAATTGAGCTGGGTGTGGAATTCCTGCCTGTCATCCCTAGCCATCAAAGCTCACCTGGGCTATATAGTGAGGTTGTCTGAGCCCTCACCCCACTGCCCCCAAAAGAAAGAATTAGAAAGAAATGCTGGAAATTAAAGACATAGTAAGAAAGACAATAAGACAGTATCAAAAACGTATAAAACAGATAGGAAAGTAAGGCCAGAAGAGGACAGGAGAAACACTTGAAATAGCGATGGCCAAGCCTGTCTCCAAATTAACAATAGAAATCCTGAAGGAATCCACAGGCTCCAAAAAATGAAGATACAAATTACAGCAGGTTTGTCTCCATGGGGTAGAATATTTGAAATGCTGGAAGAAAATGAAACACTACCAACCTAGATGTCGGCATCCAGTGAAAGTTTCCTTCAAAGGAAAAAAAAAAAAAAAAGACTCTCTGACAAAACAGGCTCATTGCCGGCAGACTTACTCTGTGGGGGAAACAATTCTTTAGGAGAAGACAGTGCAACAGAAACTCGGATCTACACAGAACAATACAAAAGAGAGTAAAATGATGTCTTTTGTTTTCTTATCCTTGATGCTCCAAAGATGACTTTGGGACTGGTGAGACAGCTCAGCAAGCAAACTTGCCACCAAGCCCGAGGACCTGAGTTTGATCATCAGGATCCGTATAGTGAAGAGAACCGACCCCTGACCCCTACACCCACGCTACAGCGCATACTGCACACACACACACACACTCACACACACACCACGCACACACACACGCTCACACACACACACACGCTCACACACACACACACGCTTTTTCTTATCCTTGATGCTCCAAAGATGACTTTGGGACTGGTGAGACAGCTCAGCAAGCAAACTTGCCACCAAGCCCGAGGACCTGAGTTTGATCATCAGGATCCATATAGTGAAGAGAACGAACCCCTGACCCCTACACCCACGCTACAGCGCATAGTGCACACACACACACACACACACACACCACACGCTCACACCACACACACACACACGCTCACACACACACCACGCACACACACACACCACGCACACACACACACCACGCTCACACACACACACCCCACACACGCACACACACACGCTCACACACACACACACCACGCACACACACACACGCTCACACACACACACCACGCACACACACACATGCACACACACACACACACCATGCACACACACACGCTCACACACACCACGCACACACACGCTCACACACACACACACGCTCACACACACACGCTCACACACACACACACATGCACACACACACGCACAATAAATGTGATAAAACGAAAGAAGACATAATAATGCAGTGTATACAGTGGTCATAGCATATGAATAAATGGTTCACAGGACTGTCAGAAAGATGGAGAATGAATTGGAAACACCCCCATAAAGAGGATGTTATTTAAAGACAGACTTAGATTATTTTTAAACGCACATTTTAAGCTTTGGGACGACCACTAAAAATGTTTGCTTTAAAGGAAATAATTACAAAGGCTATACTGACTCTTGGTGGATCCCACACACTTCCCAGTCCTGCCAGTCACTTTTTACTCTTCCCATCATCTCCCCTGCTGATGGAATCAAAGGACAGCCCAGCATCAGCCCTGCCCTCCTTCCCCACCTGCCTACTATTCCCCTAAAACTCTCTTCCTTCACAGCCCTAAGGAATCCACTGATGGCTCATTCCTTAATATGTGTTTTTAAATTACAAAGGTGGGGAAAGAAAGTCCTTCTGTTTAGTTGTAACCCCCTCGTTTCAATGTGGTG
The DNA here is from genome assembly GCF_000622305.1 of Nannospalax galili. Classification (NCBI taxonomy): domain Eukaryota; kingdom Metazoa; phylum Chordata; class Mammalia; order Rodentia; family Spalacidae; genus Nannospalax; species Nannospalax galili. The sequence goes on along the minus strand of NW_008340972.1, from coordinate 3,143,596 downwards.
GATGCTGTGACGGCCACACCATCACCCTTCAGCCTGGAGCACTTGTTCCCGAATGGCTGGGAGCAGTGCCAGTAGACGAGTCTTGATCCCTGGACTCCGTCCACTCCGTTCACTCAAGACTTGTTTTCTCGTGATGGCATGCACTCAATGACTATGTGGACAGAGTATCCAGTCCTGCCCTTTGCCCCAGTAAGTGACTAAACTGAGTGACCAAGCTAGATTCTGAGCTCCCTGTGAGATGGACTGAGGCGTCCTTGAGCCTATGTAGGAATGCATCTCCATCTGCCCAACCCTCCTGCTTCCCGTCCCCTCTACAAGTATCACCTTCCCACACCTCCTAGACACAGTCTCCCTGTTGTAGTCTTCTTCCAGAGTCAGGGTACCAGTAAATTGTTTTTTAATCAGAACGTGAATTAATATACAAAATAGACAAAGTAATTCTCATCAAGTGGATTACCAAAGTAAACACATTAATTCTTGCCGAATTACTTAGCCATGTCTGATTAACCCCTACGCTGTGGCTCTCTCCTGTATCTGGACTTGAGTTTGCTGACTACTGATAAAGGCTTTGTTAAGGAGCTGACACTCTGGTAACCTGCTGTTCCTGCCATCCTAAATTTATGGAGGAAACGTCACCGTTTAAGACAGTAACACAGGAGAGCTGGAGAAATGGCTCAGTGCCTAGGAGCACTGGCTGCTCTTGCAGAGGACCTGGGTTTGGTCCCCAGCACCCACATAGCAGCTAGCAACCATCTGTAACTCTAGTTCCAGGGGATCCGACACCATCTTCTGATCTCTATAGGCACTGCACAACCCAAGTACACTTACATACATAAAGTTAAAATAATAAAATATTTTTTAAAAAGACAGTAACAGGATTTTTATACATTTCTTAACGAAATTCCTAATGCAGGCTTACACTGTGTTTTGTTATTGCTTCCTACATTTAAAGGCACAGTAGATACAATGTTACCCATATTGCTGATGAAAATATTTTGCGTATTTTTAAACCTTAGTGGTTGACATTTTGGCCACTGGGTGTCATCACAGATCTAACTTTTAAAACGTAGCGCTTTCATCAGCCGATTGGAACTAACAACTAGAGTCTAATGAGATATGATGACACATTTTCCTTGTTCATGCTTCGTGCAGCAGACATCAGCACCCACTAAAAGCCGTTCTTTACAGAGTGTAGTGCAGCGCTCTTTACTGTCTTCTCAACAAGTCACACAAAAGTCCTGCCTTTGACCAATTCTTGGGGTGAGTCTTGAGTGAGGAAGAGGGTCACCATAGAAAAGCCAAGGCTGGATGAAGACATGTAAACCATGGTCCTCTCTATCAAGCCAAAGCCACGACAAAGGAAGACGTATTTCCCAGCTCGCCAAAGCGTCACCTGGGGACTGAAGACCGTAAGAGTGACTTCCGTCCACCTTCTTACAAGCCACGCCACTCTATAAAATAAGTACTTTTATTTCCGTTTTATAGATGTGGAAATTGAGCAGCAGATGATAATAACTACCAAAGTTTGGGCACTAGGTGGCAGCTCTAGAATATTCCAAAGCCACAGATGGGCAGTCTGGGCAGTGTTTACTTCAAAAATGATCCCTTGGCCACCTGCTGAAAAAGCTCTTAGAACAATCATTCAGTATAATAATTGTGCAAATATACAAGTCAGCCTTACGTCAGAATGACAAAATCAGAACCTAGGGATTAGGTCTGGGAATCTGCGAGTTAGTTAAATTCTACCAGTGACCTCTGCTCACTGAATTGCAAGAGTCCTTTTGCTGGAGGAGTTGAGGAGAACCTCCCCTCTGGGGATCTGAAAGCACAGCAGGGTAGAATCCAAGCTCAGAGACCACTCCATGCCCTTTACAATAGATATCACCAGTTACAGGTCAACCTCAGATACCTACCTCCTCCAGATGCAGGCCTGTTCAGATGTAAGGGTCTCTGTATTTCCCAGTATTCCCAATATTTGGTATAGTTCCTGGCATCGTTCTAAAGGACTCTGTTCCTCTATTACCTGTAAAAATAGCAAGCTTTGGGACATGGTGGTACACACCTATAATCCTAGCACTTGAGAGGAAGAGGCAGAAAGATCAGGACTCTAACTAAGGTCATCCTTGACTTTACAGTGAGTTTGAGATTGGTCTGGGGTACCAACATCCTGTCTCAAAAACAAGCAAGCAAACAAGTCATGATTTCAGCCTCCTGTATGGAAATTCTTTCTCATTAGCAGAAAGTCTGAAGTCTGGATGGATGGGAAGGGGTGAGAGATGAGAGTCCGACAGGATGAGGAAATAGCACCGTGCCTCTACATACACTGTGCCTTCCATCCTGTATTGATTGCACCCCATTTCCTCATTCTTTCTGCCTCTCAAAAGTCTCTCCCCCAGGAAGGCAATTCAGGGCAAAGGCAAGGGGCTGGCTTTCCTAAACATCAGTCTCTCGCCTCACAGAGATAAATATAACCGCTCAAGTTCCCTCTCTTTGAATTCTGTGTCTTGCATTTATAGCAGAAACCTATACGTAGACAAAGTTTTGCAAAGTGAAAGCCTAGGATAGAGGCCAGGAGCTTACTGGAGCCCACAGAATCCTTCCTGTTACACAACAGACATCAACTGAAGCCTGGCTACTTCCCTTCCCAGGTGCCTTCCTGCCACATGTGTCTCTTTGCTCGATTGGCACCTTGGAAGGAGTACTGTGACAGGGCCTGTCACTGGGGTCTCATCATCCTCTGGCCTCAGCTTTCATTGGCATTCTATGGAGGACTGGGGGGGCAGCATTTCCCATGGGTCTTAATCTCAGGGGAAACTTCACTTCAACTCCCTGGCTACAGAAGGCTTAAACCTGAGCTGAAATCAGGATACAGTTGACCCTCACTAGGAACAAAGAAACAACTGATATTAATATTAATATATTGATTTGCATAATTGCCTAATGATTTTGAACCATTTCTGTCTGGAGTGAATACACTGAGTCAGGCTTCAGTTCAGCTATAAGCTGCCTAGCAAGATTTAACTAGCCACACTAATTTATTTTAATTAAAATTTTCCTTGGGCCAATTACTCAGAAATACACCCTCTCTCCCCAAAGCCCGCCTGATCATGAGGAGGAAGGGAATTCCAACGCCTGGCTGGATGTCTCCTCAGCTGTCGTCCACACAGACCAGGGTTGGTGAAGGGCAAGCTAAATACACATGACCATCGAAAGACCAGTTTTCTCGTCTCTATGGGAACAGATCTGATGCTGTCAATTAATAGAAACAAATGAACTGAACAGCCAAGGTTTTCCACATACCTATACATACACATATTTATCATGTTCATAGATTGACTCCGATTTTGGATTCTATTATTAGTTACAGTTGAGGATTTATTTTTCATCCCAGAGACAGTAGTCGTACAGGCAAATCACAACTAAAATTAGTAAGCCCTTGTAACTTGTTGGTGATGACAGAGACTTTAAACCACTCCCGAGTACATTGCAAAAGAACTAAAAAACTCTTCTGGTATTGATAAGCCCAAATCAGTCTTTCTGTAATTTTGAAATTCCATCCTTCATACTTTGGAAAAGGAATAACCCAGATTGTCCTTATCTAAACAGAGCACAGTGCTTGCCTGTAATTAGTTTCCTAATTGGTTATCTGTGAGGCTCGCTGGATTGATAGCGCATCAGGTGATGCATTATGTAGCTTTACAAAATAGCCATCGGAGCCACTTCCACTGCCTCCTGTATGGACAGAGAAAATGCCTCCAGGGTCTACACCTGCCGGTGGATAGCTGGACTCATAATCCTTTTATGAAACTAAAGTAAAAGTCAATGATGTGAAAAGTATTCAAATGCAACATTATTCCCCTTTGACACCCATTTTCAGTTAGCTGGTTTTCATTGGTATTTTATAAACTTGTGAAAAAGATTTCCATTTGATAGTCTTACATACCACAAGAGGACATTGTCAGAAAAAGAAAAGGCTAAAGGGGCTGGGAAATGGCTCAGTCAGTAACATGTCTGCCTGGCAAACGGGACACACAACACCCACATAAAAACCAGGGTGCAGTGGCACGTGCCTATAATTCCAGCACTAGAGAGGCCAAGACAGGTAGATCCCTGGGACTCAGTGTCCAGCCAGTCTTAATTGGTGAGCTGCAGGTTCAGTGAGCACCATTGTCTCAAAAAATAAAGTGGAGAGAAAATACTGATATCTGGCTTCTACATATAAGCACACACACACGTGCATACACAAAATAAAAGGTTAAAGCACATATTATGGGGCAGGAGAGATAGCTCAGCGGGTAAGAGCACTGACCGCTATTTCAGAGGACCCAGGTTCAGTTCCCAGCACCAACCTGGTGGCTAATAACCATCTGTAATTCAGTTCCAGAGGATCCAATGCCCTCTTCCGACCTCTGTGGGCATTGCATGACATGGATGCATTTACATGCATGCAGGCAAAATACTCATACACATAAAATAACTTAAAAATAATTTTAAAACATGTATTATGAGAACACCACAGTCCTTTCCAACAGTTTTTTTTTTTAATCTTTTGAGACAGGGAGGGTCTCCCTGTATCCCCAGCTGACTTGGCACCTACTATATAGACCAGGCTGACTTTGATCTCAAAGGATCGACCTGCCTGTGCCTCCCAAGTGCTTGGACTAAAGGTGTGGACCACAAGCCTGGCCTTTCCAACAATCTTTTGAGGCCAAATCTCACTCTGTTCCAGGCTGGCCTTGAACTTACTCTGTGGGAAGTTCAGCCTAGCCTCAAACTTCTGCCTCATCCTCCTGACTCTCCCAAGTGCTTGGACTAAAGGTGTGGACCACAAGCCTGGCCTTTCCAACAAACTTTTGAGGCCAAATCTCACTCTGTTCCAGGCTGTCCTTGAACTTACTCTGTGGGAAGTTCAGACTAGCCTCAAACTTCTGCCTCATCCTCCTGACTCCTGGGATTGCAAGTGTGCACCACCAAGCCCAACTTACAATCTTGAAATGTATAATTGATCTTTCTTGCTTGCCTAGATGTTTGAGGGAGAGTTATTTCACGGCACTTATTAGATTAATATAGACGTTGTGGACAGTGATGGTGTAGTTTAAATCTCAAAAAGTTAGAAGGATTTTGAGTGGTTTTTCTAAAAGGAAACAAGAAATTATAACTTCTCACCCAATTACATAATGCATGCATGTAACTGAGGTATCACAATGCCCCATTAATACATATAATTTTTCTGTTTTATGTATTCATTAAGAGAAATTTAGTTTAAAAAAAAGAATGTCTTAAGAGACATTGGGAAGCATGTGAACTGTATATTGTGAGTTGTTTAGTTTGGAAGGTGGAGGAAAAGTCAAGAATTGCATGTGGGTCAGCATACATGTTAACAGATCAAAGAAGCAGCACAGACAGACAGACAGACAGATGGGGTGTGTTCACTCACTCTCTAAAACATCCATTGATTTTTCATTCTATTCCATACATACACATGAAGTCATTTCTGTGTCCAACCCCCCCCCCATCAGTTTCTACGAGCTCTCTGTAAGTTAAAATAAAATTGAGAAGAAAAGACTTACACAGTGTGAAAGAGCTTAAACAATGGAAAGGAAGGTACAGTTCCATTTTAAAACTCAACAAATACAGACATGAAAAACTAGGCAAATGCAAAAATGGGATCCATGTGGGTTGCAGTATCAGAACTGAATTTTCTGGAAGACAAAGTATTGAAGCTTGTCCATGAACTCAGTTCACAACCAACATTTCTTGCATATCTCTTACAAGTGCTGGGCTGGGCTGTGCATGGTAAAGACACAAAAATAAAAAGACAGACTCTAGCTAGAAAAGATAGGAGATGGATATCTACCTTCTAGCACAAAGCCCGAATGGCTAGAGTAGGAAGGGGAATTGTAAGGGACACAGAGAGTCAATGGGAGTGTAAAGAGAAGGGGCGCGGAGCCAGGAGAACCCAACAGGCTTCCATGGAACTAGTGGTAAACAGAATGAAAGGAAAAGCAATCAGCACCAACAGATGCTGGGACCAGAGAAAGTGCTAGCTGAGTGAATGACACCTTAGATCAAGGAGCATTCAGATTCAGCAGTTACTCACTGACAGCCAGGGATGGTAGGGCAGTCAAAGAAAGAACAGTGAGCCACAGTGAGAAGCCGAGAGAGTCGTGGAGGGCAGTGTGGGTGAATAAATGCCTGGTAAACTGTTCTATAGTTTGAAGAAGTGAAAAGGCAAAAGGGGTCAGAGTTCAGGGCAAAAGACCCAGGATTTGTGACAAAGGAACCTCCCAGTGGGCTCCGAGCCAAGGGTCATCAGTGGGCAGACTTTCCCCAGAACTGTAGGAACTGATTTATAACCTACCTGGCCAGCTGGAGTGGTGATTATTTCTGTGATGTGAACAATGGTCCAGGAAATGGGCAAAGGACAAGCAGTAAGGTGGGACAGAATGCTCTAGAACCTACTTGTTCATTCTGAAAGCCTGCCCTGACCCCGGAAACAGGAGGACACACAGCAGGTGGTTATAGCTAGGGAGAACAGCATTCTTACAAAACCAGATGCACACTGAGGAGGTGCCTGATTGTACCTGAAATTTACAGAGGGGGAAATAAAAGGTAAGTGAGCCCTAAAAAATATTTCAATTTTTTCTTCCTTAATGCAAAATCCATTGACAGTATATTCTGTCATATTTGTTGTCCCCAAGAAGCAACTCCCAAAGTAACATTTTTTAGACAATCATAGTCACACAAACCTGTAATCCCAGCACTTGGGAAGAGGAATGCTATGAATTTGAGAACAGCCTGAGCTATAAAGCAGACTTCTGACCAGCCTGGGCTATATAGCAGAATTCTGATTGAAAGTAGTATAGCCATTATAGAAATCAATGTGGAGATTCCTCAGAAAAACTAAAAATAGTATTGCTAGGTGTGACCGTGCTTTTAATCCCAGCACTCTGGAGACAGAGGCAGGTAGATCTTTGTGACTTTGAGGCCAGCCTGGACTACATAGTGAGTTCCAGGCCAGCCAGGGCTGTACAATGAGCCCTTGTCTCAAAACAAAGAACTAAAAACAAAATTGCTAGGTGTGGTGGTGCACGCTTTTAATCAATCCCAACACTCAGGAGGCAGAGGCAGGCGGATCTCTGTGTGTTCAAGGCCAGCCTGGTCCTGGTCTACATAGTGAGTTTCAAGCCAGTTGGAGTTACAGGGAGACCCTGTCTCAAAAATACCAAAGAAAGAAAGGAAGGAAGGAAGGAAGGAAGGAAGGAAGGAAAGGAAGGAAGGAAGGAAGGAGGGAAGGAGGGAAGGAGGGAGGGAGGGAGGGGAGGGAGGAAGAAATAGAGAAAGAGAAAAAGAAAGAAAAGAGAACTACCATATAACCAATCTATATCTCTCTCAAGTATATACCTGAGGGTCCCTGAGGCAACACACTGCAAAGACACTTGCACATCCACGCCTGTTGCTGCACCTGCCGAAACAGTTGGGTTGTGGAGTCAGCCTCAGCCATCTGTTCTACTGTGCCTTCAATTGTTGTGACAAAACACTCTGACCAGTACCAACTTGGGGAGGAAAGGGTTTATTTGACTTACATCTCACAGGTCATAGTTCACCACTGAGGGAAGCCAAGGTAGGAACTCAGGGCAGGAACCTGGAGGCAGGAGCTGGAGCGCAGGCCATGGAGGAGCTCCCCTCCAGGGGAGGCTTGCTCCTCTGGCCTCTGCTCAGCCTGCTTTCTTATAAAACCCAGCCCACCTGCCCAGGGGTGGCACCACCCACAGTGGGCTGGGCCCTCCCACATCAATCAACAATCAAGAAAATACCCCACAGATGTGGCCACAGCCCAGCCCAAAGGAACCTAGGTGTGTCACATTGACAAGTAAAGCTATCCAGCACAACATCTATCAACAGATGAATGGATAAAGAAAATGCGGTGTCTATGCATGATAGAGCTGATTCAGTTATAAAGAAGAAAATCGCATTTACAGGAAAATGAATGCAGCTAGAGATCATTATATTGTATGAAATGGTACAGAAGGCTAAATATCATGTTTCCTCTCGTTTGTGGAGTCTAGGTTTTATATAGAGACATACAGTCATTTGCATATCCACATACACTTATAAATACACATATATATGTCATGAAATTAGCAGGTGAAACTAGAGGAAGGGGAGGATTTGAGGGTCAATACAGCCAAAGCAAAAAGCACAAAAACTCTGGTAAACATGTCATAGCACCGACACTAGGTACAAAGAACATACATACTTTGACACCAATAAAAGTTTCATATGAAAAATGAATTGTTTTTTCTAAACTTTCTACCAACCCTTCATATCAAAGCAAACAGCTCAGTTGACTCAATTAGCTGAAAACCTAGCCTTATCCATCTGATCATCCATCTGTTTCTCATACATTAGTAGGTTAGAACGTTCAGTGTTCACGTCCTGTCCTTAAACTGACCATGTCTAGTCCTGTGATGATCATAGCCCAAACCACCATATTCTCTTACCTAACCAATGAAATACCACATATCTTTACCTCCTTCCAGACCCTGTAAGTCCATTCTCCATCTAGTAGTTGGAGTGACTTGTCAAAGTGCCTGTCAGAACATCTCATTCTGGAAGGAAGATCCAGAAAGGAACCTGGTCTCCTTGCCATCCTTGCATACCTGTAACCCCACACCTTATTTGCAGTTGAGGTGCTCTGTCACCTCCGTCACCTCCTGGATCCTTTGACAGGGCAGCTCTACAACCCCTACCACTGCATCGCTGTATTTGGATCTTCTTTACCTGTCGCACCTTGGTACCCGAAGGGTCTTATAAGTTTGCTTCTTTAGAATAATTACATATGGATACCCGCTAGAGTGCAAGCATTTGGAGAGCAGGGATTCTTTCAACTTCATCATGTGTCCCTGGCCATAAACAGTTGCACGTGCAACTCATAAATATTTTTGGGTTGCTGGTCATGAACTGAGAATTAAGGATCTTGATTACACCCACAGAGTATTGACTGTCAGAAAATCCTTATCAAAATTGAGTTGCAGCATGGAGAAGTTTCCTTACAGATCTAAGATAGTGTGACATGGACTATTAGTCTTAGTTAACTTGATGTCATGGTCATTTTAGTGCCATGAGAGATAATCCAGGGACTTGGTGTTTGCAGTGTTACCACAATTGTATCTGGCAGCCTCATCAGACTCTTTTACCTGAGGCTGATGGCCTTGCCGTTCCCTGGTAGTCAAGAGCAGGCGTGGTGTGAGCTCAGTCTTGTGTCTTCTTAGCTCTGGTGTAAAGACCGGATCAAGATCCCACCCGTCCCACCCCCACCCCGCAACTGCTTTTGTCTTTCAATAACTTCATCTACTTGATGAATGGAAGCGTCTTAAGTCAACCATTAGAAATGTTTATTTTGAAGAAAAAAGTTGCACGAAGTCAAAAGAAATGCATTTTATTTGTAACAAATACATGTGTACAGAAGATATATGACGATCAAACTTCTCAATGCGTCATAAATGCAATATAAAGGACTCCAAGAGATTAATCACTAAAAAATTATATTCACAATGCACTGAGGCATAAAATCAACATGTTCAGTTGGACTAAACAAGTCAGTCTATTGCTTTTCCAACCCACCTGAGATGACACAGGTATTTTGGCATAAAATCAACATGTTCAGTTGGACTAAACAAGTCAGTCTATTGCTTTGAGTTCGTAATGGAGCCTTGTACACAGCATACAGTTTTAATTTTCCATTAAGCCTCAAGTTAGGTACTATGACAGACGTAAACACTGACATGATCTGTGTATTGTCATGTGGGTAATAAACAATGCTAAAGTAAGGCCGTTGATTTTTTATTCCAATGCCCTCTAATTAAAACTACAGAATAATAATCATAGGAGAGAATTTTAGAGATTGGATTAGTGTTGGAAGTGATTCTGGGAGAAAGTATATGTACTCAAAGTACTATGGTAGATCATAAGAAAATTGGTAATTTAATTAAGACTGTAAATTTAAAAGAGTAAGACAGTTCTGGAACGTCCACCTGTGGAAGAGTCTTTCCAACCCACCTGAGATGACACAGGTATTCGGTATTTTAGTAAGATTGTTTCTGTCATTACTCTGAAATGGAAGATAGTTCTTCACAGAGACTTGGAAATGTTAAATCAAAAATGCTGGTGTACAGGCCATGATTGTCCAAATGAGAAGAAAATAAAGTTTTCTCAAGTATCTGTTACCTTAGATAGTCCCTCACCTCTGTTTTTCTACACCACTGAAGCTTATAAAGCACCTATAGCTATATGTTCTTTCTGAATAGACACAATCCCTTGGCCTTACTGAATATTCTGGAAATCGAGAAATAATTCAGCTGTTCAAGACTTGTATGCTTCTTTCATTAATAATTCTTTGCTACCACCAAATATGATGCATATATATATATAGTCACTCATACACGGCACTTTTGAAACATTCATGAAATATCTGTTTCTCAACAAAAGAAATATGTGCTTCCTGTATCAGTAAAAATATTTACAAGTTCCCCAGCATCACACTGCAGAAAATGGAAACCGGTTTCGTCTAGATTACAAGTACTCCTGCAAGCATCTTCCCAGTTCACTGTGTTTCATTTTCTCTCCGAATAGTTCATCAAAGACTGTTTTCTGCTTCGGAGTGAAGTAGTTTATCCAGTCACCTACCACTCCTGGAGAGACAGGAAATGTATCAGGCAAGAAGCGACTTAAATGTATAGGATTCACCAAAGAAATCTGTTGGCTTTGAAATCAAACGGGAATGTCTGGTATCTGTCGGTGGTAAGACGATGGTATTATTTTTCACTTGCTTATTTATTCTTTCTAATTACTTCTAGGACAGTTCTATATTAATTCCCACAGCTTAAAGTTATGTATTTAAAGGAAAGAAAGATTTAAAACATAAACATGATAGAGGGGCTGGAGAAGTGGTTAAAGTACGTACTGATTTGCAGAAGACCCCAATTCAGCATCTAACACCTACATTGGTTGGGCAGCTTACATCTACCTGTAACTCCAGCTCCAGGAGAATCCAATGCCTCTGACCTCTGCGGGCACCTGCACTTGTGCACATACCCTAACTCTACCCCCTCCCACTTACACATATAATTTTAAAAGTTAAAATAAATCTAAAAATAATAAAACATTGTAGTTTCTGCTCTAGTAGGCAAAGACACTTCTAGTCTTCATGTAATAGACACACAATGTGAGCATGATATATTTCATGTGTTTATCACCCTGGCTCTCTGCAGAGCAGAACAGTGTTATAAACCCACCACAGACGGGCGGCTTGACTCATTTTCAGAATCCTTTCTCTCTAAAAGTAACAGTGGATAATTAGAAGTGTAAGTACTATGCTTCAATACAAGGTGTTGGTGATAAAATATATGTATAGTCCGCCAGCCTCTCTTGACTGGACAAAATGGCTTTCTCAGGTTTAGCCACAAGGCCAGCCCCTCAGAACTGCCTTTCTCACCTCCACTGTGCCCACTTGCCAAACTCTGACCCTGGATCTCGCCCACCATGGTCTTTTGCCACTTGGGAGATGAAGTTCCATCCCCAGGATCTCCCGGAACTAGAGCCAGTTGTAAGCTATTTTAATCTCTACCTTTGCTCTCTGCTAGCTTTTGTTTCCAATTAGCTTGTAAATCCTCTCAAGTTGTGTGCACTATACTGTAATATTTGTGTGTGATCCAGAGCTAGGGAGCGTCTGACAAGTGCTCAGTAAACACCCGTGACTTGATTGCACTCCGGACAGTGTTGCCTACAGAAACAAGCACCTTCCATCCTAGCCATATGGGATTTTCCCTATTTTCTGCACATTATTGAAAAACACAGAAGAAAGAGTACATGAAATTATCAGAAAAAAGTGATGGGGGGATATGGGAGGAGTTGGAAGGGAGGGAGTGAGCATAGATTTGATCAGAATACCTTATATGCATTGTATGAAATTCTCAATAATTTATTGTTTTTAAAAAAAGAACTGACTAGAAAAAGCCCACAAGCATTATCACATATGAAAAAGGAGTAATTCATTGTTACCAAATATTAAATATTCATATTTACAATTCTTTAAAAAAAAAGAAAAACACAGGTACCATATGAAAACAATATTTTTTTTTTGATACAGGGTATCCTTATGTAGCTCTTGCTGGCATAGAAACCACTATGTAGATCAGGCTAGCCTCTGACTCAAAGAGCTCTAACTGCCTCTGCCTCCTGAGTGTTGGGATTAAAGGCATGCAATACCACCGCCAGTTTGTATGAAATTTAATCTACTGAGACTATGTTAAGATAAACAACATGGATCAGAACTCAGAACACTGTGGCCTATGGACTAAAATGTGTTCACCATTGGTTTTCATAAGTAAAGTTTTGTTGGAACACGGCTATACCCAACACTGTCTTCTCCATGTCTGCTTTTTCATGACAGCAGCACACTCAAGAATATGCTAGAGGCTTGTGTGGCCATCCTAGAGATTTCCAGTGCTGCTGATCTTGGTCCAAAAATTTAAAAAGAAACAAAGAGGGAGTCTTTTGTTTGGGGCTGTTAGGAGAAATGGAAAAGAGACTAATTTCAGAGGGAAGGTCTCAAGGTCAAGAAATGACATCGCTTCTAAAAAACAGCAATTGAGATACAAGGCCAAGTTCATAATGTCTACCTGCCTAGCTCACAGAGGAGCAATATTATTCCTGAAAAATGTGGACCTTGGGTCTCCAGGTTTCTGAACAAGTCGCTCAACTGAACCACTCTAATCTGCCCTCGTCTAACCAGACTTTGGTTTGCTTGACTTGCTTTGTTCCTGATTCATCCTTTGAGTCTCTTGCATGTTGTTAAGAAAAAGAAATAGAATAACACAGTTTTTACAAATGTAGGTTACATTGAGCAGAGAGGATTAAAACTCAAGGAAACACTCTTGGTTCTGCATGGCTATCAGATCTGCTAGCGTGTGTTCTCCCACACAGTTTTCTTTGCAAGTAGCTATATAATTTATATATAAACATGTAAAGTAGAACGCAAGGTCAATAACTAATGGATCAAGAAATGAGTCAAATGAGAATTGGAAAATATCTTGAGGCAAACAAAAACAGTCACAACATTGAAAATAGGACATAACGACCCAAGAGAAAAGTTTATAGTGACCGAAGCCTACATTAACAAAGAAATAAGAGAACTAAATGAACACCTTTCCACCCCAACAAATCAGAAAAAACAAATCCAAAGTTAGAGCAAAGAAAGATGCAATGACGGTTAAAGAGAGCTAGGGGCGGCTCATTCCTGTAATTCCAGCACTGAGGAGGCAAAAACACAGGACTGCTCCAAATTCAAGGTTAGCCTGGTCTACATAGTGAGTTCCAAGCCAGCCTGGGCTACGTCATGAGATACTCTCAAAAAAAAAAAAAGATTAAAGCATGAGAGAATGAAAAAAATAGGAAGAAATCAACAATACTAAGAATTGTTCTTTGAACCTAAAATTGGCAAAGTTTTGGTTAGACCAAAGGTGAAGGAAGGACTGAAATACATGAGACCAATGAATTCAAAGTGCAACGGAGTGCCTCCTGCTCCCACAGCTTTGGAAAGTTACTCAGGTGCTGCTGTGTGAGTTCCTCAAGCCCACCGTCAAGTTCAAGATAAGCCGAGTCACGCGCCTGGCACATAGCAGGTGTTCAGCATTGGAAGGTCCTTCATAGCTTTCGTGACTCCATAGTAAGGCCCTGTATGGACCTGGCTTTGTTTCAGCTTAGCAGACATTTAAATGTTCTAAATTTCATAAGCGATACTATAATGAAGGTTCTAGGCGTGCATCTGTCCACACTGCTGTAACTTCCTTGTAGCTTTTAGTGTGTGAGCCCTTGGATGTGTTGTGTTTTGTTTTCTTGTGACAGAGCCTCTCTACAAAGCTCAGGCTGGCACAGAACTCACTATATATCCCAAGATGAACTCTGACTCCTCCCGCCTCAGCCTCCCAAGTTCTGGGATTACAGGTGTACACTGTCACACCCAGGTTGCCCTGTCCTTTGACTTCGAACACTTTGGATTGTCCTTGCCACCGTATCTCCACGGCTACAATAACCACTTACTAAAATATCAGTCTAATTCTGACTTTAAAATAGAGCCAACCTCAAGCGCAAACTCCCTTCTATAAAATGGGAGGTTTTTTTTTTTTGAATCTGAATAAATGACTCTGGTAATGCATTTGAAATGACTATTCTCATATGATGGATCTCCAACTCCCATCTCCACCCAAGAAAAGGAGTATATTAAATAGATTCCACTGGCCCCACCTACTGTTTAAACCCTCAGACGTGCTTTACCCACAGTGGCTCAAGGTGACACCCTTGAGTGTGTCCCCTGGGAACCAACCTTCTGGGCTTACTCCCAGAACTCAGGAGAGACTTAAATGCACCAGCTTTGATACTGTATTTACAGTGGCGTTGATGGGATTTCAAGTGGACATGCTTGCTAGGGTTACAAACGTGGTAGGTCAGGGAATAATAACTCCATTCCCACCATAGGAGTATTTCACAAGTTTATGGCTAAGACAGGTGTATTGATTATTTCGCTAATTGGCATTTCAAAGGGCGGTAATAAAACACAGCACCACCGGATCAGAACTTCCTCTCTGCCCTGACCACGGTCTCTCAATCTTTTTCCTTCTCCTCTTTGCGTGTTTTACCTTTACCATCGTCCCCTCCAGTCGGTCTGCCCCGTATCTCCTCTTCTGAGCCCCTCCTAATCGTTCCCTCTCTCAAGGCACCACACAGTCTCACGCCGAGGCTCTTACCTTTTCCATTCCCTGCCTTGTCAATCGTTTCACTGAACTTCACCTAGCACCACCGGATCAGAACTTCCTCTCTGCCCTGACCACGGTCTCTCAATCTCTTTCCTTCTCCTCTTTGCGTGTTTTACCTTTACCATCGTCCCCTCCAGTCCGTCTGCCCCGTATCTCCTCTTCTGAGCCCCTCCTAATCGTTCCCTCTCTCAAGGCACCACACAGTCTTACGCCGAGGCTCTTACCTTTTCCATTCCCTGCCTTGCCAATCGTTTCACTGAACTTCACCGTCACGACTGTGGAAATTGCTCTCATCTGAGTTCACAAATGACTGACAGATGGCAGTGCATGACCCTGGCTTTCCTCCTAATTCTGGCCCACGCCTTTCCCTGGCTTCCCTTGGGCTGTCTCATTCTCCTGGGTTTGAGGGTCCCCAAAGAGCCATCCTCTGTCACTGCTACACCAGTTCTTGACTCTGATCCTGATGACTCGACCTCAGTTGATAAGTGCCGATGGCTCCCGGAATGACTTCTCAGTTAAGTTCTATCCAAGCAGGATTCCTGTCACTGACCCAATGGTGACTCCCAATATTTCTTATCTAAACGATTTATCAGCATCTTAATTGGTATTTCTGCCTCACTTTCATTCTCCCTAACCAGTTTTTCTACCTGCCTATAACCACCTCATAGCACACAGGTCTGCTTATGTCAGGTCCCTTCTTAAACCAGGAAAAGAAAAATGAGGAAGGGGAGGGACAGGAGAGGAGGGGGGAGGGGAGGGCAGGGAGGGGAAGGGAAGGGAGGGGAGGAGAGG